>NW_026709233.1:0-300000 GCF_030490865.1 Poecile atricapillus | reverse complement strand
CTTAGCATCCGGCTTGTGCACAAAACTTTCAGACTGCCAGAGGACCGCAGCTGTGGTAAGCCCGCTTGCTCATTTGACGTTAGATGTCGCCTGCAAGATCTTCACCCGCATCTGGTTTATGCTGCTACCTGTTGTTAGGAGACAACAAGGGCACATGTAGCAAATGATTTTTCCTGCCTCATTTTGCTAGACCCCGCTCTTCTGTGTCTCTTTAGTTCTTGCCAAACTCCTATGTGCGTGCTGCTGCTTCCATCTGACAAGGAGCACAGCCTTCTGACAGCAGCTTTCAACTTGTCTAAGAAAGAGCTTGGCCACTCAGATGTGATGCAAATATGTGGGTGTCTAAGGTGCAGGTGCAAGCTCCTGACAAAGGTGTTCTCCAGGTTAAGTTTCTCCCTGCCAGACACATTGGAAATGTTTTCCTCTGGCATTCGCACCAAGAGTCGCAGATTACTTAACTCAGGAGCTCTGAGAATGGAACGGCAAGATGTGTTCCGCTTACGTCATAAACAGTGCTCCAGAGCGCTTAGCAACGGGCACAACGAAACGTGTCTGTGGGATAGTGACCATTCCCGCCTAGTGCTGGCAATGCACGAGCACTGACAAAAGGCAAAGGAAGGCGCTTAGCATCCGGCTTGTGCGCAAAGCTTTCAGACTGCCAGAGGACGGCAGCTGTGGTAAGCCCATTGCTCATTTGACGTTAGATGTCGCCTGCAAGAACTTCACCCGCATCTGGTTTATGCTGCTACCTGTTGTTAGGCGACAACAAGGACACATGTAGAGATATGCTTTTTCCTGCCTCATTTTCCTAGGCCACGCTCTTCTGTGGCTCTTTAGTGCTTTCCAAACTCCTATGTGTGTGCTGCTGCTTCCATCTGACAAGGAGCACAGCCTTCTGACAGCAGCTTTCAACTTGTCTAAGAAAGAGCTTGGCCATTTAGATGTGATGCAAATCTGTGTGTGTGTAAGGTGCAGGTGCAAGCTCCTGACAAAGGTGTTCTCCAGGTTCAGTTTCTCCCTGCCAGACACATTGGAAATGTTTTCCTCTATCATTCGCACCAAGAGTCGCAGATTACTTAACTCAGGAGCTCTGAGAATGGAACGGCAAGAGGTGTTCCGCTTACGTCATAAACAGTGCTCCAGAGCGCTTAGCAACGGGCACAACGAAACGTGTGTGCGGGATAATGACCATTCCCGCCTAGTGCAGGCAATGCACAATCACTGCCAAAAAGCAGAGAAAGGCGCTTAGCATTCGGCTTGTGTGCAAAGCTTTCAGACTGCCAGAGGACCGCAGCTGTGGTAAGCCCATTGCTCATTTGACGTTAGATGTCGCCTGCAAGAACTTCACCCGCATCTAGTTTATGCTGCTACCTGTTGTTAGGCGACAACAAGGACACATGTAGAGATATGCTTTTTCCTGCCTCATTTTCCTAGGCCACGCTCTTCTGTGGCTCTTTAGTGCTTTCCAAACTCCTATGTGCGTGCTGCTGCTTCCATCTGACAAGGAGCACAGCCTTCTGACAGCAGCTTTCAACTTGTCTAAGAAAGAGCTTGGCCATTTAGATGTGATGCAAGTCTGTGTGTGTCTAAGGTGCAGGTGCAAGCTCGTGACAAAGGTGTTCTCCAGGTTCAGTTTCTCCCTGCCAGACACATTAAAAATGTTTTCCTCTATCATTCGCACCAAGAGTCGCAGATTACTTAACTCAGGAGCTCTGAGAATGGAACGGCAAGAGGTGTTCCGCTTACGTCATAAACAGTGCTCCAGAGCGCTTAGCAACGGGCACAACGAAACGTGTCTGTGGGATAGTGACCATTCCCACCTAGTGCTGGCAATGCAAGAGCACTGCCAAAAGGCAAAGGAAGGCGCTTAGCATCCGGCTTGTGTGCAAAGCTTTCAGACTGCCAGAGGACCGCAGCTGTGGTAAGCCCGCTTGCTCATTTGACGTTAGATGTCGCCTGCAAGATCTTCACCCGCATCTGGTTTATGCTGCTACCTGTTGTTAGGCGACAACAAGGACACATGTAGCGTTTTTCCTGCCTCATTTTCCTAGGCCACGCTCTTCTGTGGCTCTTTAGTGCTTTCCAAACTCCTATGTGCGTGCTGCTGCTTCCATCTGACAAGGAGCACAGCCTTCTGACAGCAGCTTTCAACTTGTCTAAGAAAGAGCTTGGCCATTTAGATGTGATGCAAATCTGTGTGTGTGTAAGGTGCAGGTGCAAGCTCGTGACAAAGGTGTTCTCCAGGTTCAGTTTCTCCCTGCCAGACACATTGGAAATATTTTCCTCTATCATTCGCACCAAGAGTCGCAGATTACTTAACTCAGGAGCTCTGAGAATGGAACGGCAAGAGGTGTTCCGCTTACGTCATAAACAGTGCTCCAGAGCGCTTAGCAACGGGCACAACGAAACGTGTGTGCGGGATAGTGACCATTCCCGCCTAGTGCAGGCAATGCACAATCACTGCCAAAAAGCAGAGAAAGGCGCTTAGCATCCGGCTTGTGTGCAAAGCTTTCAGACTGCCAGAGGACCGCAGCTGTGGTAAGCCCATTGCTCATTTGACGTTAGATGTCGCGTGCAAGAACTTCACCCGCATCTAGTTTATGCTGCTACCTGTTGTTAGGCGACAACAAGGACACATGTAGAGATATGCTTTTTCCTGCCTCATTTTCCTAGGCCACGCTCTTCTGTGGCTCTTTAGTGCTTTCCAAACTCCTATGTGCGTGCTGCTGCTTCCATCTGACAAGGAGCACAGCCTTCTGACAGCAGCTTTCAACTTGTCTAAGAAAGAGCTTGGCCATTTAGATGTGATGCAAGTCTGTGTGTGTCTAAGGTGCAGGTGCAAGCTCGTGACAAAGGTGTTCTCCAGGTTCAGTTTCTATATGCCAGACACATTGGAAATGTTTTCCTCTGGCATTCGCACCAAGAGTCGCAGATTACTTAACTCAGGAGCTCTGAGAATGGAACGGCAAGAGGTGTTCCGCTTACGTCATAAACAGTGCTCCAGAGCGCTTAGCAACGGGCACAACGAAACGTGTCTGTGGGATAGTGACCATTCCCACCTAGTGCTGGCAATGCACGAGCACTGCCAAAAGGCAAAGGAAGGCGCTTAGCATCCGGCTTGTGCGCAAAGCTTTCAGACTGCCAGAGGACCGCAGCTGTGGTAAGCCCGCTTGCTCATTTGACGTTAGATGTCGCCTGCAAGATCTTCACCCGCATCTGGTTTATGCTGCTACCTGTTGTTAGGAGACAACAAGGGCACATGTAGCAAATGATTTTTCCTGCCTCATTTTCCTAGACCCCGCTCTTCTGTGTCTCTTTAGTTCTTGCCAAACTCCTATGTGCGTGCTGCTGCTTCCATTTGACAAGGAGCACAGCCTTCTGACAGCAGCTTTCAACTTGTCTAAGAAAGAGCTTGGCCACTCAGATGTGATGCAAATATGTGGGTGTCTAAGGTGCAGGTGCAAGCTCCTGACAAAGGTGTTCTCCAGGTTAAGTTTCTCCCTGCCAGACACATTGGAAATGTTTTCCTCTGGCATTCGCACCAAGAGTCGCAGATTACTTAACTCAGGAGCTCTGAGAATGGAACGGCAAGAGGTGTTCCGCTTACGTCATAAACAGTGCTCCAGAGCGCTTAGCAACGGGCACAACGAAACGTGTCTGTGGGATAGTGACCATTCCCGCCTAGTGCTGGCAATGCACGAGCACTGACAAAAGGCAAAGGAAGGCGCTTAGCATCCGGCTTGTGCGCAAAGCTTTCAGACTGCCAGAGGACGGCAGCTGTGGTAAGCCCATTGCTCATTTGACGTTAGATGTCGCCTGCAAGAACTTCACCCGCATCTGGTTTATGCTGCTACCTGTTGTTAGGCGACAACAAGGACACATGTAGAGATATGCTTTTTCCTGCCTCATTTTCCTAGGCCACGCTCTTCTGTGGCTCTTTAGTGCTTTCCAAACTCCTATGTGTGTGCTGCTGCTTCCATCTGACAAGGAGCACAGCCTTCTGACAGCAGCTTTCAACTTGTCTAAGAAAGAGCTTGGCCATTTAGATGTGATGCAAATCTGTGTGTGTGTAAGGTGCAGGTGCAAGCTCCTGACAAAGGTGTTCTCCAGGTTCAGTTTCTCCCTGCCAGACACATTGGAAATGTTTTCCTCTATCATTCGCACCAAGAGTCGCAGATTACTTAACTCAGGAGCTCTGAGAATGGAACGGCAAGAGGTGTTCCGCTTACGTCATAAACAGTGCTCCAGAGCGCTTAGCAACGGGCACCACGAAACGTGTGTGCGGGATAATGACCATTCCCGCCTAGTGCAGGCAATGCACAATCACTGCCAAAAAGCAGAGAAAGGCGCTTAGCATTCGGCTTGTGTGCAAAGCTTTCAGACTGCCAGAGGACCGCAGCTGTGGTAAGCCCATTGCTCATTTGACGTTAGATGTCGCCTGCAAGAACTTCACCCGCATCTAGTTTATGCTGCTACCTGTTGTTAGGTGACAACAAGGACACATGTAGAGATATGCTTTTTCCTGCCTCATTTTCCTAGGCCACGCTCTTCTGTGGCTCTTTAGTGCTTTCCAAACTCCTATGTGCGTGCTGCTGCTTCCATCTGACAAGGAGCACAGCCTTCTGACAGCAGCTTTCAACTTGTCTAAGAAAGAGCTTGGCCATTTAGATGTGATGCAAGTCTGTGTGTGTCTAAGGTGCAGGTGCAAGCTCGTGACAAAGGTGTTCTCCAGGTTCAGTTTCTCCCTGCCAGACACATTAAAAATGTTTTCCTCTATCATTCGCACCAAGAGTCGCAGATTACTTAACTCAGGAGCTCTGAGAATGGAACGGCAAGAGGTGTTCCGCTTACGTCATAAACAGTGCTCCAGAGCGCTTAGCAACGGGCACAACGAAACGTGTCTGTGGGATAGTGACCATTCCCACCTAGTGCTGGCAATGCAAGAGCACTGCCAAAAGGCAAAGGAAGGCGCTTAGCATCCGGCTTGTGTGCAAAGCTTTCAGACTGCCAGAGGACCGCAGCTGTGGTAAGCCCGCTTGCTCATTTGACGTTAGATGTCGCCTGCAAGATCTTCACCCGCATCTGGTTTATGCTGCTACCTGTTGTTAGGCGACAACAAGGACACATGTAGCGTTTTTCCTGCCTCATTTTCCTAGGCCACGCTCTTCTGTGGCTCTTTAGTGCTTTCCAAACTGCTATGTGCGTGCTGCTGCTTCCATCTGACAAGGAGCACAGCCTTCTGACAGCAGCTTTCAACTTGTCTAAGAAAGAGCTTGGCCATTTAGATGTGATGCAAATCTGTGTGTGTGTAAGGTGCAGGTGCAAGCTCGTGACAAAGGTGTTCTCCAGGTTCAGTTTCTCCCTGCCAGACACATTGGAAATGTTTTCCTCTGGCATTCGCACCAAGAGTCGCAGATTACTTAACTCAGGAGCTCTGAGAATGGAACGGCAAGAGGTGTTCCGCTTACGTCATAAACAGTGCTCCAGAGCGCTTAGCAACGGGCACAACGAAACGTGTCTGTGGGATAGTGACCATTCCCGCCTAGTGCTGGCAATGCACGAGCACTGCCAAAAGGCAAAGGAAGGCGCTTAGCATCCGGCTTGTGCACAAAGCTTTCAGACTGCCAGAGGACCGCAGCTGTGGTAAGCCCATTGCTCATTTGACGTTAGATGTCGCCTGCAAGAACTTCACCCGCATCTGGTTTATGCTGCTACCTGTTGTTAGGCGACAACAAGGACACACGTAGCGTTTTTCCTTCCTCATTTTCCTAGGCCACGCTCTTCTGTGGCTCTTTAGTGCTTTCCAAACTCCTATGTGCGTGCTGCTGCTTCCATCTGACAAGGAGCACAGCCTTCTGACAGCAGCTTTCAACTTGTCTAAGAAAGAGCTTGGCCATTTAGATGTGATGCAAATCTGTGTGTGTGTAAGGTGCAGGTGCAAGCTCCTGACAAAGGTGTTCTCCAGGTTCAGTTTCTCCCTGCCAGACACATTGGAAATATTTTCCTCTATCATTCGCACCAAGAGTCGCAGATTACTTAACTCAGGAGCTCTGAGAATGGAACGGCAAGAGGTGTTCCGCTTACGTCATAAACAGTGCTCCAGAGCGCTTAGCAACGGGCACAACGAAACGTGTGTGCGGGATAGTGACCATTCCCGCCTAGTGCAGGCAATGCACAATCACTGCCAAAAAGCAGAGAAAGGCGCTTAGCATCCGGCTTGTGTGCAAAGCTTTCAGACTGCCAGAGGACCGCAGCTGTGGTAAGCCCATTGCTCATTTGACGTTAGATGTCGCCTGCAAGAACTTCACCCGCATCTAGTTTATGCTGCTACCTGTTGTTAGGCGACAACAAGGACACATGTAGAGATATGCTTTTTCCTGCCTCATTTTCCTAGGCCACGCTCTTCTGTGGCTCTTTAGTGCTTTCCAAACTCCTATGTGCGTGCTGCTGCTTCCATCTGACAAGGAGCACAGCCTTCTGACAGCAGCTTTCAACTTGTCTAAGAAAGAGCTTGGCCATTTAGATGTGATGCAAGTCTGTGTGTGTGTAAGGTGCAGGTGCAAGCTCCTGACAAAGGTGTTCTCCAGGTTCAGTTTCTCCCTGCCAGACACATTGGAAATGTTTTCCTCTATCATTCGCACCAAGAGTCGCAGATTACTTAACTCAGGAGCTCTGAGAATGGAACGGCAAGAGGTGTTCCGCTTACATCATAAACAGTGCTCCAGAGCGCTTAGCAACGGGCACAACGAAACGTGTCTCTGGGATAGTGACCATTCCCGCCTAGTGCAGGCAATGCACGAGCACTGCCAAAAGGCAAAGGAAGGCGCTTAGCATCCGGCTTGTGTGCAAAGCTTTCAGACTGCCAGAGGACCGCAGCTGTGGTAAGCCCGCTTGCTCATTTGACGTTAGATGTCGCCTGCAAGATCTTCACCCGCATCTGGTTTATGCTGCTACCTGTTGTTAGGCGACAACAAGGACACATGTAGCAAATGCTTTTTCCTGCCTCATTTTGCTAGACCCCGCTCTTCTGTGTCTCTTTAGTTCTTGCCAAACTCCTATGTGCGTGCTGCTGCTTCCATCTGACAAGGAGCACAGCCTTCTGACAGCAGCTTTCAACTTGTCTAAGAAAGAGCTTGGCCATTTAGATGTGATGCAAATCTGTGTGTGTGTAAGGTGCAGGTGCAAGCTCGTGACAAAGGTGTTCTCCAGGTTCAGTTTCTCCCTGCCAGACACATTGGAAATGTTTTCCTCTATCATTCGCACCAAGAGTCGCAGATTACTTAACTCAGGAGCTCTGAGAATGGAACGGCAAGAGGTGTTCCGCTTACGTCATAAACAGTGCTCCAGAGCGCTTAGCAATGGGCACAAGGAAACGTGTCTGTGGGATAGTGACCATTCCCACCTAGTGCTGGCAATGCACGAGCACTGCCAAAAGGCAAAGGAAGGCGCTTAGCATCCGGCTTGTGCACAAAGCTTTCAGACTGCCAGAGGACCGCAGCTGTGGTAAGCCCATTGCTCATTTGACGTTAGATGTCGCCTGCAAGAACTTCACCCGCATCTGGTTTATGCTGCTACCTGTTGTTAGGCGACAACAAGGACACATGTAGAGATATGCTTTTTCCTGCCTCATTTTCCTAGGCCACGCTCTTCTGTGGCTCTTTAGTGCTTTCCAAACTCCTATGTGCGTGCTGCTGCTTCCATCTGACAAGGAGCACAGCCTTCTGACAGCAGCTTTTAACTTGTCTAAGAAAGAGCTTGGCCATTTAGATGTGATGCAAGTCTGTGTGTGTCTAAGGTGCAGGTGCAAGCTCGTGACAAAGGTGTTCTCCAGGTTCAGTTTCTCCCTGCCAGACACATTAAAAATGTTTTCCTCTATCATTCGCACCAAGAGTCGCAGATTACTTAACTCAGGAGCTCTGAGAATGGAACGGCAAGAGGTGTTCCGCTTACATCATAAACAGTGCTCCAGAGCGCTTAGCAACGGGCACAACGAAACGTGTCTCTGGGATAGTGACCATTCCCGCCTAGTGCAGGCAATGCACGAGCACTGCCAAAAGGCAAAGGAAGGCGCTTAGCATCCGGCTTGTGTGCAAAGCTTTCAGACTGCCAGAGGACCGCAGCTGTGGTAAGCCCGCTTGCTCATTTGACGTTAGATGTCGCCTGCAAGATCTTCACCCGCATCTGGTTTATGCTGCTACCTGTTGTTAGGCGACAACAAGGACACATGTAGCGTTTTTCCTGCCTCATTTTCCTAGGCCACGCTCTTCTGTGGCTCTTTAGTGCTTGCCAAACTCCTATGTGCGTGCTGCTGCTTCCATCTGACAAGGAGCACAGCCTTCTGACAGCAGCTTTCAACTTGTCTAAGAAAGAGCTTGGCCATTTAGATGTGATGCAAATCTGTGTGTGTGTAAGGTGCAGGTGCAAGCTCCTGACAAAGGTGTTCTCCAGGTTCAGTTTCTCCCTGCCAGACACATTGGAAATATTTTCCTCTATCATTCGCACCAAGAGTCGCAGATTACTTAACTCAGGAGCTCTGAGAATGGAACGGCAAGAGGTGTTCCGCTTACGTCATAAACAGTGCTCCAGAGCGCTTAGCAACGGGCACAACGAAACGTGTCTGTGGGATAGTGACCATTCCCACCTAGTGCTGGCAATGCACGAGCACTGCCAAAAGGCAAAGGAAGGCGCTTAGCATCCGGCTTGTGCACAAAGCTTTCAGACTGCCAGAGGACCGCAGCTGTGGTAAGCCCGCTTGCTCATTTGACGTTAGATGTCACCTGCAAGATCTTCACCCGCATCTGCTTTATGCTGCTACCTGTTGTTAGGAGACAACAAGGGCACATGTAGCAAATGATTTTTCCTGCCTCATTTTGCTAGACCCCGCTGTTCTGTGGCTCTTTAGTTCTTGCCAAACTCCTATGTGCGTGCTGCTGCTTCCATCTGACAAGGAGCACAGCCTTCTGACAGCAGCTTTCAACTTGTCTAAGAAAGAGCTTGGCCATTTAGATGTGATGCAAATCTGTGTGTGTGTAAGGTGCAGGTGCAAGCTCGTGACAAAGGTGTTCTCCAGGTTCAGTTTCTCCCTGCCAGACACATTGGAAATGTTTTCCTCTGGCATTCGCACCAAGAGTCGCAGATTACTTAACTCAGGAGCTCTGAGAATGGAACGGCAAGAGGTGTTCCGCTTACGTCATAAACAGTGCTCCAGAGCGCTTAGCAACGGGCACAACGAAACGTGTCTGTGGGATAGTGACCATTCCCGCCTAGTGCTGGCAATGCACGAGCACTGACAAAAGGCAAAGGAAGGCGCTTAGCATCCGGCTTGTGCACAAAACTTTCAGACTGCCAGAGGACCGCAGCTGTGGTAAGCCCGCTTGCTCATTTGACGTTAGATGTCGCCTGCAAGATCTTCACCCGCATCTGGTTTATGCTGCTACCTGTTGTTAGGAGACAACAAGGGCACATGTAGCAAATGCTTTTTCCTGCCTCATTTTGCTAGACCCCGCTCTTCTGTGTCTCTTTAGTTCTTGCCAAACTCCTATGTGCGTGCTGCTGCTTCCATCTGACAAGGAGCACAGCCTTCTGACAGCAGCTTTCAACTTGTCTAAGAAAGAGCTTGGCCATTTAGATGTGATGCAAATCTGTGTGTGTGTAAGGTGCAGGTGCAAGCTCCTGACAAAGGTGTTCTCCAGGTTCAGTTTCTCCCTGCCAGACACATTAAAAATGTTTTCCTCTATCATTCGCACCAAGAGTCGCAGATTACTTAACTCAGGAGCTCTGAGAATGGAACGGCAAGAGGTGTTCCGCTTACGTCATAAACAGTGCTCCAGAGCGCTTAGCAACGGGCACAACGAAACGTGTCTGTGGGATAGTGACCATTCCCACCTAGTGCTGGCAATGCAAGAGCACTGCCAAAAGGCAAAGGAAGGCGCTTAGCATCCGGCTTGTGTGCAAAGCTTTCAGACTGCCAGAGGACCGCAGCTGTGGTAAGCCCGCTTGCTCATTTGACGTTAGATGTCGCCTGCAAGATCTTCACCCGCATCTGGTTTATGCTGCTACCTGTTGTTAGGCGACAACAAGGACACATGTAGCGTTTTTCCTGCCTCATTTTCCTAGGCCACGCTCTTCTGTGGCTCTTTAGTGCTTGCCAAACTCCTATGTGCGTGCTGCTGCTTCCATCTGACAAGGAGCACAGCCTTCTGACAGCAGCTTTCAACTTGTCTAAGAAAGAGCTTGGCCATTTAGATGTGATGCAAGTCTGTGTGTGTGTAAGGTGCAGGTGCAAGCTCGTGACAAAGGTGTTCTCCAGGTTCAGTTTCTATATGCCAGACACATTGGAAATGTTTTCCTCTGGCATTCGCACCAAGAGTCGCAGATTACTTAACTCAGGAGCTCTGAGAATGGAACGGCAAGAGGTGTTCCGCTTACATCATAAACAGTGCTCCAGAGCGCTTAGCAACGGGCACAACGAAACGTGTCTCTGGGATAGTGACCATTCCCGCCTAGTGCAGGCAATGCACGAGCACTGCCAAAAGGCAAAGGAAGGCGCTTAGCATCCGGCTTGTGTGCAAAGCTTTCAGACTGCCAGAGGACCGCAGCTGTGGTAAGCCCGCTTGCTCATTTGACGTTAGATGTCGCCTGCAAGATCTTCACCCGCATCTGGTTTATGCTGCTACCTGTTGTTAGGCGACAACAAGGACACATGTAGCGTTTTTCCTGCCTCATTTTCCTAGGCCACGCTCTTCTGTGGCTCTTTAGTGCTTGCCAAACTCCTATGTGCGTGCTGCTGCTTCCATCTGACAAGGAGCACAGCCTTCTGACAGCAGCTTTCAACTTGTCTAAGAAAGAGCTTGGCCATTTAGATGTGATGCAAATCTGTGTGTGTGTAAGGTGCAGGTGCAAGCTCGTGACAAAGGTGTTCTCCAGGTTCAGTTTCTCCCTGCCAGACACATTGGAAATATTTTCCTCTATCATTCGCACCAAGAGTCGCAGATTACTTAACTCAGGAGCTCTGAGAATGGAACGGCAAGAGGTGTTCCGCTTACGTCATAAACAGTGCTCCAGAGCGCTTAGCAACGGGCACAACGAAACGTGTCTGTGGGATAGTGACCACTCCCACCTAGTGCTGGCAATGCACGAGCACTGCCAAAAGGCAAAGGAAGGCGCTTAGCATCCGGCTTGTGCACAAAGCTTTCAGACTGCCAGAGGACCGCAGCTGTGGTAAGCCCGCTTGCTCATTTGACGTTAGATGTCACCTGCAAGATCTTCACCCGCATCTGCTTTATGCTGCTACCTGTTGTTAGGAGACAACAAGGGCACATGTAGCAAATGATTTTTCCTGCCTCATTTTGCTAGACCCCGCTCTTCTGTGGCTCTTTAGTTCTTGCCAAACTCCTATGTGCGTGCTGCTGCTTCCATCTGACAAGGAGCACAGCCTTCTGACAGCAGCTTTCAACTTGTCTAAGAAAGAGCTTGGCCATTTAGATGTGATGCAAATCTGTGTGTGTGTAAGGTGCAGGTGCAAGCTCGTGACAAAGGTGTTCTCCAGGTTCAGTTTCTCCCTGCCAGACACATTGGAAATGTTTTCCTCTATCATTCGCACCAAGAGTCGCAGATTACTTAACTCAGGAGCTCTGAGAATGGAACGGCAAGAGGTGTTCCGCTTACGTCATAAACAGTGCTCCAGAGCGCTTAGCAACGGGCACAACGAAACGTGTCTGTGGGATAGTGACCATTCCCGCCTAGTGCTGGCAATGCACGAGCACTGCCAAAAGGCAAAGGAAGGCGCTTAGCATCCGGCTTGTGCGCAAAGCTTTCAGACTGCCAGAGGACTGCAGCTGTGGTAAGCCCATTGCTCATTTGACGTTAGATGTCGCCTGCAAGATCTTCACCCGCATCTGGTTTATGCTGCTACCTGTTGTTAGGAGACAACAAGGGCACATGTAGCAAATGCTTTTTCCTGCCTCATTTTGCTAGACCCCGCTCTTCTGTGTCTCTTTAGTTCTTGCCAAACTCCTATGTGCGTGCTGCTGCTTCCATCTGACAAGGAGCACAGCCTTCTGACAGCAGCTTTCAACTTGTCTAAGAAAGAGCTTGGCCATTTAGATGTGATGCAAATCTGTGTGTGTGTAAGGTGCAGGTGCAAGCTCGTGACAAAGGTGTTCTCCAGGTTCAGTTTCTCCCTGCCAGACACATTGGAAATGTTTTCCTCTATCATTCGCACCAAGAGTCGCAGATTACTTAACTCAGGAGCTCTGAGAATGGAACGGCAAGAGGTGTTCCGCTTACGTCATAAACAGTGCTCCAGAGCGCTTAGCAACGGGCACAACGAAACGTGTCTGTGGGATAGTGACCATTCCCACCTAGTGCTGGCAATGCACGAGCACTGCCAAAAGGCAAAGGAAGGCGCTTAGCATCCGGCTTGTGTGCAAAGCTTTCAGACTGCCAGAGGACCGCAGCTGTGGTAAGCCCATTGCTCATTTGACGTTAGATGTCGCCTGCAAGAGCTTCACCCGCATCTGGTTTATGCTGCTACCTGTTGTTAGGCGACAACAAGGACACATGTAGAGATATGCTTTTTCCTGCCTCATTTTCCTAGGCCACGCTCTTCTGTGGCTCTTTAGTGCTTTCCAAACTCCTATGTGTGTGCTGCTGCTTCCATCTGACAAGGAGCACAGCCTTCTGACAGCAGCTTTCAACTTGTCTAAGAAAGAGCTTGGCCATTTAGATGTGATGCAAATCTGTGTGTGTGTAAGGTGCAGGTGCAAGCTCCTGACAAAGGTGTTCTCCAGGTTCAGTTTCTCCCTGCCAGACACATTGGAAATGTTTTCCTCTATCATTCGCACCAAGAGTCGCAGATTACTTAACTCAGGAGCTCTGAGAATGGAACGGCAAGAGGTGTTCCGCTTACGTCATAAACAGTGCTCCAGAGCGCTTAGCAACGGGCACAACGAAACGTGTGTGCGGGATAATGACCATTCCCGCCTAGTGCAGGCAATGCACAATCACTGCCAAAAAGCAGAGAAAGGCGCTTAGCATTCGGCTTGTGTGCAAAGCTTTCAGACTGCCAGAGGACCGCAGTTGTGGTAAGCCCATTGCTCATTTGACGTTAGATGTCGCCTGCAAGAACTTCACCCGCATCTAGTTTATGCTGCTACCTGTTGTTAGGCGACAACAAGGACACATGTAGAGATATGCTTTTTCCTGCCTCATTTTCCTAGGCCACGCTCTTCTGTGGCTCTTTAGTGCTTTCCAAACTCCTATGTGCGTGCTGCTGCTTCCATCTGACAAGGAGCACAGCCTTCTGACAGCAGCTTTCAACTTGTCTAAGAAAGAGCTTGGCCATTTAGATGTGATGCAAGTCTGTGTGTGTCTAAGGTGCAGGTGCAAGCTCGTGACAAAGGTGTTCTCCAGGTTCAGTTTCTATATGCCAGACACATTGGAAATGTTTTCCTCTGGCATTCGCACCAAGAGTCGCAGATTACTTAACTCAGGAGCTCTGAGAATGGAACGGCAAGAGGTGTTCCGCTTACGTCATAAACAGTGCTCCAGAGCGCTTAGCAACGGGCACAACGAAACGTGTCTGTGGGATAGTGACCATTCCCGCCTAGTGCTGGCAATGCACGAGCACTGCCAAAAGGCAAAGGAAGGCGCTTAGCATCCGGCTTGTGCACAAAACTTTCAGACTGCCAGAGGACCGCAGCTGTGGTAAGCCCGCTTGCTCATTTGACGTTAGATGTCGCCTGCAAGATCTTCACCCGCATCTGGTTTATGCTGCTACCTGTTGTTAGGAGACAACAAGGGCACATGTAGCAAATGATTTTTCCTGCCTCATTTTGCTAGACCCCGCTCTTCTGTGTCTCTTTAGTTCTTGCCAAACTCCTATGTGCGTGCTGCTGCTTCCATCTGACAAGGAGCACAGCCTTCTGACAGCAGCTTTCAACTTGTCTAAGAAAGAGCTTGGCCACTCAGATGTGATGCAAATATGTGGGTGTCTAAGGTGCAGGTGCAAGCTCCTGACAAAGGTGTTCTCCAGGTTAAGTTTCTCCCTGCCAGACACATTGGAAATGTTTTCCTCTGGCATTCGCACCAAGAGTCGCAGATTACTTAACTCAGGAGCTCTGAGAATGGAACGGCAAGATGTGTTCCGCTTACGTCATAAACAGTGCTCCAGAGCGCTTAGCAACGGGCACAACGAAACGTGTCTGTGGGATAGTGACCATTCCCGCCTAGTGCTGGCAATGCACGAGCACTGCCAAAAGGCAAAGGAAGGCGCTTAGCATCCGGCTTGTGTGCAAAGCTTTCAGACTGCCAGAGGACCGCAGCTGTGGTAAGCCCATTGCTCATTTGACGTTAGATGTCGCCTGCAAGAGCTTCACCCGCATCTGGTTTATGCTGCTACCTGTTGTTAGGCGACAACAAGGACACATGTAGAGATATGCTTTTTCCTGCCTCATTTTCCTAGGCCACGCTCTTCTGTGGCTCTTTAGTGCTTTCCAAACTCCTATGTGTGTGCTGCTGCTTCCATCTGACAAGGAGCACAGCCTTCTGACAGCAGCTTTCAACTTGTCTAAGAAAGAGCTTGGCCATTTAGATGTGATGCAAATCTGTGTGTGTGTAAGGTGCAGGTGCAAGCTCCTGACAAAGGTGTTCTCCAGGTTCAGTTTCTCCCTGCCAGACACATTGGAAATGTTTTCCTCTATCATTCGCACCAAGAGTCGCAGATTACTTAACTCAGGAGCTCTGAGAATGGAACGGCAAGAGGTGTTCCGCTTACGTCATAAACAGTGCTCCAGAGCGCTTAGCAACGGGCACAACGAAACGTGTGTGCGGGATAATGACCATTCCCGCCTAGTGCAGGCAATGCACAATCACTGCCAAAAAGCAGAGAAAGGCGCTTAGCATTCGGCTTGTGTGCAAAGCTTTCAGACTGCCAGAGGACCGCAGCTGTGGTAAGCCCATTGCTCATTTGACGTTAGATGTCGCCTGCAAGAACTTCACCCGCATCTAGTTTATGCTGCTACCTGTTGTTAGGCGACAACAAGGACACATGTAGAGATATGCTTTTTCCTGCCTCATTTTCCTAGGCCACGCTCTTCTGTGGCTCTTTAGTGCTTTCCAAACTCCTATGTGCGTGCTGCTGCTTCCATCTGACAAGGAGCACAGCCTTCTGACAGCAGCTTTCAACTTGTCTAAGAAAGAGCTTGGCCATTTAGATGTGATGCAAGTCTGTGTGTGTCTAAGGTGCAGGTGCAAGCTCGTGACAAAGGTGTTCTCCAGGTTCAGTTTCTCCCTGCCAGACACATTAAAAATGTTTTCCTCTATCATTCGCACCAAGAGTCGCAGATTACTTAACTCAGGAGCTCTGAGAATGGAACGGCAAGAGGTGTTCCGCTTACGTCATAAACAGTGCTCCAGAGCGCTTAGCAACGGGCACAACGAAACGTGTCTGTGGGATAGTGACCATTCCCGCCTAGTGCTGGCAATGCACGAGCACTGACAAAAGGCAAAGGAAGGCGCTTAGCATCCGGCTTGTGCACAAAACTTTCAGACTGCCAGAGGACCGCAGCTGTGGTAAGCCCGCTTGCTCATTTGACGTTAGATGTCGCCTGCAAGATCTTCACCCGCATCTGGTTTATGCTGCTACCTGTTGTTAGGAGACAACAAGGGCACATGTAGCAAATGATTTTTCCTGCCTCATTTTGCTAGACCCCGCTCTTCTGTGTCTCTTTAGTTCTTGCCAAACTCCTATGTGCGTGCTGCTGCTTCCATCTGACAAGGAGCACAGCCTTCTGACAGCAGCTTTCAACTTGTCTAAGAAAGAGCTTGGCCACTCAGATGTGATGCAAATATGTGGGTGTCTAAGGTGCAGGTGCAAGCTCCTGACAAAGGTGTTCTCCAGGTTAAGTTTCTCCCTGCCAGACACATTGGAAATGTTTTCCTCTGGCATTCGCACCAAGAGTCGCAGATTACTTAACTCAGGAGCTCTGAGAATGGAACGGCAAGATGTGTTCCGCTTACGTCATAAACAGTGCTCCAGAGCGCTTAGCAACGGGCACAACGAAACGTGTCTGTGGGATAGTGACCATTCCCGCCTAGTGCTGGCAATACACGAGCACTGACAAAAGGCAAAGGAAGGCGCTTAGCATCCGGCTTGTGCGCAAAGCTTTCAGACTGCCAGAGGACGGCAGCTGTGGTAAGCCCATTGCTCATTTGACGTTAGATGTCGCCTGCAAGAACTTCACCCGCATCTGGTTTATGCTGCTACCTGTTGTTAGGCGACAACAAGGACACATGTAGAGATATGCTTTTTCCTGCCTCATTTTCCTAGGCCACGCTCTTCTGTGGCTCTTTAGTGCTTTCCAAACTCCTATGTGTGTGCTGCTGCTTCCATCTGACAAGGAGCACAGCCTTCTGACAGCAGCTTTCAACTTGTCTAAGAAAGAGCTTGGCCATTTAGATGTGATGCAAATCTGTGTGTGTGTAAGGTGCAGGTGCAAGCTCCTGACAAAGGTGTTCTCCAGGTTCAGTTTCACCCTGCCAGACACATTGGAAATGTTTTCCTCTATCATTCGCACCAAGAGTCGCAGATTACTTAACTCAGGAGCTCTGAGAATGGAACGGCAAGAGGTGTTCCGCTTACGTCATAAACAGTGCTCCAGAGCGCTTAGCAACGGGCACCACGAAACGTGTGTGCGGGATAATGACCATTCCCGCCTAGTGCAGGCAATGCACAATCACTGCCAAAAAGCAGAGAAAGGCGCTTAGCATTCGGCTTGTGTGCAAAGCTTTCAGACTGCCAGAGGACCGCAGCTGTGGTAAGCCCATTGCTCATTTGACGTTAGATGTCGCCTGCAAGAACTTCACCCGCATCTAGTTTATGCTGCTACCTGTTGTTAGGTGACAACAAGGACACATGTAGAGATATGCTTTTTCCTGCCTCATTTTCCTAGGCCACGCTCTTCTGTGGCTCTTTAGTGCTTTCCAAACTCCTATGTGCGTGCTGCTGCTTCCATCTGACAAGGAGCACAGCCTTCTGACAGCAGCTTTCAACTTGTCTAAGAAAGAGCTTGGCCATTTAGATGTGATGCAAGTCTGTGTGTGTCTAAGGTGCAGGTGCAAGCTCGTGACAAAGGTGTTCTCCAGGTTCAGTTTCTCCCTGCCAGACACATTAAAAATGTTTTCCTCTATCATTCGCACCAAGAGTCGCAGATTACTTAACTCAGGAGCTCTGAGAATGGAACGGCAAGAGGTGTTCCGCTTACGTCATAAACAGTGCTCCAGAGCGCTTAGCAACGGGCACAACGAAACGTGTCTGTGGGATAGTGACCATTCCCACCTAGTGCTGGCAATGCAAGAGCACTGCCAAAAGGCAAAGGAAGGCGCTTAGCATCCGGCTTGTGTGCAAAGCTTTCAGACTGCCAGAGGACCGCAGCTGTGGTAAGCCCGCTTGCTCATTTGACGTTAGATGTCGCCTGCAAGATCTTCACCCGCATCTGGTTTATGCTGCTACCTGTTGTTAGGCGACAACAAGGACACATGTAGCGTTTTTCCTGCCTCATTTTCCTAGGCCACGCTCTTCTGTGGCTCTTTAGTGCTTTCCAAACTCCTATGTGCGTGCTGCTGCTTCCATCTGACAAGGAGCACAGCCTTCTGACAGCAGCTTTCAACTTGTCTAAGAAAGAGCTTGGCCATTTAGATGTGATGCAAATCTGTGTGTGTGTAAGGTTCAGGTGCAAGCTCGTGACAAAGGTGTTCTCCAGGTTCAGTTTCTCCCTGCCAGACACATTGGAAATATTTTCCTCTATCATTCGCACCAAGAGTCGCAGATTACTTAACTCAGGAGCTCTGAGAATGGAACGGCAAGAGGTGTTCCGCTTACGTCATAAACAGTGCTCCAGAGCGCTTAGCAACGGGCACAACGAAACGTGTGTGCGGGATAGTGACCATTCCCGCCTAGTGCAGGCAATGCACAATCACTGCCAAAAAGCAGAGAAAGGCGCTTAGCATCCGGCTTGTGTGCAAAGCTTTCAGACTGCCAGAGGACCGCAGCTGTGGTAAGCCCATTGCTCATTTGACGTTAGATGTTGCCTGCAAGAACTTCACCCGCATCTAGTTTATGCTGCTACCTGTTGTTAGGCGACAACAAGGACACATGTAGAGATATGCTTTTTCCTGCCTCATTTTCCTAGGCCACGCTCTTCTGTGGCTCTTTAGTGCTTTCCAAACTCCTATGTGCGTGCTGCTGCTTCCATCTGACAAGGAGCACAGCCTTCTGACAGCAGCTTTCAACTTGTCTAAGAAAGAGCTTGGCCATTTAGATGTGATGCAAATCTGTGTGTGTGTAAGGTGCAGGTGCAAGCTCGTGACAAAGGTGTTCTCCAGGTTCAGTTTCTATATGCCAGACACATTGGAAATGTTTTCCTCTATCATTCGCACCAAGAGTCGCAGATTACTTAACTCAGGAGCTCTGAGAATGGAACGGCAAGAGGTGTTCCGCTTACATCATAAACAGTGCTCCAGAGCGCTTAGCAACGGGCACAACGAAACGTGTCTCTGGGATAGTGACCATTCCCGCCTAGTGCAGGCAATGCACGAGCACTGCCAAAAGGCAAAGGAAGGCGCTTAGCATCCGGCTTGTGTGCAAAGCTTTCAGACTGCCAGAGGACCGCAGCTGTGGTAAGCCCGCTTGCTCATTTGACGTTAGATGTCGCCTGCAAGATCTTCACCCGCATCTGGTTTATGCTGCTACCTGTTGTTAGGCGACAACAAGGACACACGTAGCGTTTTTCCTTCCTCATTTTCCTAGGCCACGCTCTTCTGTGGCTCTTTAGTGCTTTCCAAACTCCTATGTGCGTGCTGCTGCTTCCATCTGACAAGGAGCACAGCCTTCTGACAGCAGCTTTCAACTTGTCTAAGAAAGAGCTTGGCCATTTAGATGTGATGCAAATCTGTGTGTGTGTAAGGTGCAGGTGCAAGCTCGTGACAAAGGTGTTCTCCAGGTTCAGTTTCTCCCTGCCAGACACATTGGAAATGTTTTCCTCTGGCATTCGCACCAAGAGTCGCAGATTACTTAACTCAGGAGCTCTGAGAATGGAACGGCAAGAGGTGTTCCGCTTACGTCATAAACAGTGCTCCAGAGCGCTTAGCAACGGGCACAACGAAACGTGTCTGTGGGATAGTGACCATTCCCGCCTAGTGCTGGCAATGCACGAGCACTGACAAAAGGCAAAGGAAGGCGCTTAGCATCCGGCTTGTGCGCAAAGCTTTCAGACTGCCAGAGGACGGCAGCTGTGGTAAGCCCATTGCTCATTTGACGTTAGATGTCGCCTGCAAGAACTTCACCCGCATCTGGTTTATGCTGCTACCTGTTGTTAGGCGACAACAAGGACACACGTAGCGTTTTTCCTTCCTCATTTTCCTAGGCCACGCTCTTCTGTGGCTCTTTAGTGCTTTCCAAACTCCTATGTGCGTGCTGCTGCTTCCATCTGACAAGGAGCACAGCCTTCTGACAGCAGCTTTCAACTTGTCTAAGAAAGAGCTTGGCCATTTAGATGTGATGCAAATCTGTGTGTGTGTAAGGTGCAGGTGCAAGCTCCTGACAAAGGTGTTCTCCAGGTTCAGTTTCTCCCTGCCAGACACATTGGAAATATTTTCCTCTATCATTCGCACCAAGAGTCGCAGATTACTTAACTCAGGAGCTCTGAGAATGGAACGGCAAGAGGTGTTCCGCTTACGTCATAAACAGTGCTCCAGAGCGCTTAGCAACGGGCACAACGAAACGTGTGTGCGGGATAGTGACCATTCCCGCCTAGTGCAGGCAATGCACAATCACTGCCAAAAAGCAGAGAAAGGCGCTTAGCATCCGGCTTGTGTGCAAAGCTTTCAGACTGCCAGAGGACCGCAGCTGTGGTAAGCCCATTGCTCATTTGACGTTAGATGTCGCGTGCAAGAACTTCACCCGCATCTAGTTTATGCTGCTACCTGTTGTTAGGCGACAACAAGGACACATGTAGAGATATGCTTTTTCCTGCCTCATTTTCCTAGGCCACGCTCTTCTGTGGCTCTTTAGTGCTTTCCAAACTCCTATGTGCGTGCTGCTGCTTCCATCTGACAAGGAGCACAGCCTTCTGACAGCAGCTTTCAACTTGTCTAAGAAAGAGCTTGGCCATTTAGATGTGATGCAAATCTGTGTGTGTGTAAGGTGCAGGTGCAAGCTCCTGACAAAGGTGTTCTCCAGGTTCAGTTTCTATATGCCAGACACATTGGAAATGTTTTCCTCTATCATTCGCACCAAGAGTCGCAGATTACTTAACTCAGGAGCTCTGAGAATGGAACGGCAAGAGGTGTTCCGCTTACATCATAAACAGTGCTCCAGAGCGCTTAGCAACGGGCACAACGAAACGTGTCTCTGGGATAGTGACCATTCCCGCCTAGTGCAGGCAATGCACGAGCACTGCCAAAAGGCAAAGGAAGGCGCTTAGCATCCGGCTTGTGTGCAAAGCTTTCAGACTGCCAGAGGACCGCAGCTGTGGTAAGCCCGCTTGCTCATTTGACGTTAGATGTCGCCTGCAAGATCTTCACCCGCATCTGGTTTATGCTGCTACCTGTTGTTAGGCGACAACAAGGACACACGTAGCGTTTTTCCTTCCTCATTTTCCTAGGCCACGCTCTTCTGTGGCTCTTTAGTGCTTTCCAAACTCCTATGTGCGTGCTGCTGCTTCCATCTGACAAGGAGCACAGCCTTCTGACAGCAGCTTTCAACTTGTCTAAGAAAGAGCTTGGCCATTTAGATGTGATGCAAATCTGTGTGTGTGTAAGGTGCAGGTGCAAGCTCGTGACAAAGGTGTTCTCCAGGTTCAGTTTCTCCCTGCCAGACACATTGGAAATGTTTTCCTCTGGCATTCGCACCAAGAGTCGCAGATTACTTAACTCAGGAGCTCTGAGAATGGAACGGCAAGAGATGTTCCGCTTACGTCATAAACAGTGCTCCAGAGCGCTTAGCAACGGGCACAACGAAACGTGTCTGTGGGATAGTGACCATTCCCGCCTAGTGCTGGCAATGCACGAGCACTGACAAAAGGCAAAGGAAGGCGCTTAGCATCCGGCTTGTGCGCAAAGCTTTCAGACTGCCAGAGGACCGCAGCTGTGGTAAGCCCGTTTGCTCATTTGACGTTAGATGTCGCCTGCAAGAACTTCACCCGCATCTGGTTTATGCTGCTACCTGTTGTTAGGCGACAACAAGGACACACGTAGCGTTTTTCCTTCCTCATTTTCCTAGGCCACGCTCTTCTGTGGCTCTTTAGTGCTTTCCAAACTCCTATGTGCGTGCTGCTGCTTTCATCTGACAAGGAGCACAGCCTTCTGACAGCAGCTTTCAACTTGTCTAAGAAAGAGCTTGGCCATTTAGATGTGATGCAAATCTGTGTGTGTGTAAGGTGCAGGTGCAAGCTCGTGACAAAGGTGTTCTCCAGGTTCAGTTTCTCCCTGCCAGACACATTGGAAATGTTTTCCTCTGGCATTCGCACCAAGAGTCGCAGATTACTTAACTCAGGAGCTCTGAGAATGGAACGGCAAGAGGTGTTCCGCTTACGTCATAAACAGTGCTCCAGAGCGCTTAGCAACGGACACAACGAAACGTGTCTGTGGGATAGTGACCATTCCCGCCTAGTGCTGGCAATGCACGAGCACTGCCAAAAGGCAAAGGAAGGCGCTTAGCATCCGGCTTGTGCACAAAGCTTTCAGACTGCCAGAGGACCGCAGCTGTGGTAAGCCCATTGCTCATTTGACGTTAGATGTCGCCTGCAAGAACTTCACCCGCATCTGGTTTATGCTGCTACCTGTTGTTAGGCGACAACAAGGACACATGTAGAGATATGCTTTTTCCTGCCTCATTTTCCTAGGCCACGCTCTTCTGTGGCTCTTTAGTGCTTTCCAAACTCCTATGTGTGTGCTGCTGCTTCCATCTGACAAGGAGCACAGCCTTCTGACAGCAGCTTTCAACTTGTCTAAGAAAGAGCTTGGCCATTTAGATGTGATGCAAATCTGTGTGTGTGTAAGGTGCAGGTGCAAGCTCGTGACAAAGGTGTTCTCCAGGTTCAGTTTCTCCCTGCCAGACACATTGGAAATGTTTTCCTCTGGCATTCGCACCAAGAGTCGCAGATTACTTAACTCAGGAGCTCTGAGAATGGAACTGCAAGAGGTGTTCCGCTTACGTCATAAACAGTGCTCCAGAGCGCTTAGCAACGGGCACAACGAAACGTGTCTGTGGGATAGTGACCATTCCCACCTAGTGCTGGCAATGCACGAGCACTGCCAAAAGGCAAAGGAAGGCGCTTAGCATCCGGCTTGTGCGCAAAGCTTTCAGACTGCCAGAGGACCGCAGCTGTGGTAAGCCCGCTTGCTCATTTGACGTTAGATGTCGCCTGCAAGATCTTCACCCGCATCTGGTTTATGCTGCTACCTGTTGTTAGGCGACAACAAGGACACACGTAGCGTTTTTCCTTCCTCATTTTCCTAGGCCACGCTCTTCTGTGGCTCTTTAGTGCTTTCCAAACTCCTATGTGCGTGCTGCTGCTTTCATCTGACAAGGAGCACAGCCTTCTGACAGCAGCTTTCAACTTGTCTAAGAAAGAGCTTGGCCATTTAGATGTGATGCAAATCTGTGTGTGTGTAAGGTGCAGGTGCAAGCTCGTGACAAAGGTGTTCTCCAGGTTCAGTTTCTCCCTGCCAGACACATTGGAAATGTTTTCCTCTGGCATTCGCACCAAGAGTCGCAGATTACTTAACTCAGGAGCTCTGAGAATGGAACGGCAAGAGATGTTCCGCTTACGTCATAAACAGTGCTCCAGAGCGCTTAGCAACGGGCACAACGAAACGTGTCTGTGGGATAGTGACCATTCCCGCCTAGTGCTGGCAATGCACGAGCACTGACAAAAGGCAAAGGAAGGCGCTTAGCATCCGGCTTGTGCGCAAAGCTTTCAGACTGCCAGAGGACCGCAGCTGTGGTAAGCCCGCTTGCTCATTTGACGTTAGATGTCGCCTGCAAGAACTTCACCCGCATCTGGTTTATGCTGCTACCTGTTGTTAGGCGACAACAAGGACACACGTAGCGTTTTTCCTTCCTCATTTTCCTAGGCCACGCTCTTCTGTGGCTCTTTAGTGCTTTCCAAACTCCTATGTGCGTGCTGCTGCTTTCATCTGACAAGGAGCACAGCCTTCTGACAGCAGCTTTCAACTTGTCTAAGAAAGAGCTTGGCCATTTAGATGTGATGCAAATCTGTGTGTGTGTAAGGTGCAGGTGCAAGCTCGTGACAAAGGTGTTCTCCAGGTTCAGTTTCTCCCTGCCAGACACATTGGAAATGTTTTCCTCTGGCATTCGCACCAAGAGTCGCAGATTACTTAACTCAGGAGCTCTGAGAATGGAACGGCAAGAGGTGTTCCGCTTACGTCATAAACAGTGCTCCAGAGCGCTTAGCAACGGGCACAACGAAACGTGTGTGCGGGATAATGACCATTCCCGCCTAGTGCAGGCAATGCACAATCACTGCCAAAAAGCAGAGAAAGGCGCTTAGCATTCGGCTTGTGTGCAAAGCTTTCAGACTGCCAGAGGACCGCAGCTGTGGTAAGCCCATTGCTCATTTGACGTTAGATGTCGCCTGCAAGAACTTCACCTGCATCTAGTTTATGCTGCTACCTGTTGTTAGGCGACAACAAGGACACATGTAGAGATATGCTTTTTCCTTCCTCATTTTCCTAGGCCACGCTCTTCTGTGGCTCTTTAGTGCTTTCCAAACTCCTATGTGCATGCTGCTGCTTCCATCTGACAAGGAGCACAGCCTTCTGACAGCAGCTTTCAACTTGTCTAAGAAAGAGCTTGGCCATTTAGATGTGATGCAAGTCTGTGTGTGTGTAAGGTGCAGGTGCAAGCTCGTGACAAAGGTGTTCTCCAGGTTCAGTTTCTCCCTGCCAGACACATTGGAAATGTTTTCCTCTGGCATTCGCACCAAGAGTCGCAGATTACTTAACTCAGGAGCTCTGAGAATGGAACGGCAAGAGGTGTTCCGCTTACGTCATAAACAGTGCTCCAGAGCGCTTAGCAACGGACACAACGAAACGTGTCTGTGGGATAGTGACCATTCCCGCCTAGTGCTGGCAATGCACGAGCACTGCCAAAAGGCAAAGGAAGGCGCTTAGCATCCGGCTTGTGCACAAAGCTTTCAGACTGCCAGAGGACCGCAGCTGTGGTAAGCCCATTGCTCATTTGACGTTAGATGTCGCCTGCAAGAACTTCACCCGCATCTGGTTTATGCTGCTACCTGTTGTTAGGCGACAACAAGGACACATGTAGAGATATGCTTTTTCCTGCCTCATTTTCCTAGGCCACGCTCTTCTGTGGCTCTTTAGTGCTTTCCAAACTCCTATGTGTGTGCTGCTGCTTCCATCTGACAAGGAGCACAGCCTTCTGACAGCAGCTTTCAACTTGTCTAAGAAAGAGCTTGGCCATTTAGATGTGATGCAAATCTGTGTGTGTGTAAGGTGCAGGTGCAAGCTCGTGACAAAGGTGTTCTCCAGGTTCAGTTTCTCCCTGCCAGACACATTGGAAATGTTTTCCTCTGGCATTCGCACCAAGAGTCGCAGATTACTTAACTCAGGAGCTCTGAGAATGGAACGGCAAGAGGTGTTCCGCTTACGTCATAAACAGTGCTCCAGAGCGCTTAGCAACGGGCACAACGAAACGTGTCTGTGGGATAGTGACCATTCCCACCTAGTGCTGGCAATGCACGAGCACTGCCAAAAGGCAAAGGAAGGCGCTTAGCATCCGGCTTGTGCGCAAAGCTTTCAGACTGCCAGAGGACCGCAGCTGTGGTAAGCCCGCTTGCTCATTTGACGTTAGATGTCGCCTGCAAGATCTTCACCCGCATCTGGTTTATGCTGCTACCTGTTGTTAGGCGACAACAAGGACACACGTAGCGTTTTTCCTTCCTCATTTTCCTAGGCCACGCTCTTCTGTGGCTCTTTAGTGCTTTCCAAACTCCTATGTGCGTGCTGCTGCTTTCATCTGACAAGGAGCACAGCCTTCTGACAGCAGCTTTCAACTTGTCTAAGAAAGAGCTTGGCCATTTAGATGTGATGCAAATCTGTGTGTGTGTAAGGTGCAGGTGCAAGCTCGTGACAAAGGTGTTCTCCAGGTTCAGTTTCTCCCTGCCAGACACATTGGAAATGTTTTCCTCTGGCATTCGCACCAAGAGTCGCAGATTACTTAACTCAGGAGCTCTGAGAATGGAACGGCAAGAGGTGTTCCGCTTACGTCATAAACAGTGCTCCAGAGCGCTTAGCAACGGGCACAACGAAACGTGTGTGCGGGATAATGACCATTCCCGCCTAGTGCAGGCAATGCACAATCACTGCCAAAAAGCAGAGAAAGGCGCTTAGCATTCGGCTTGTGTGCAAAGCTTTCAGACTGCCAGAGGACCGCAGCTGTGGTAAGCCCATTGCTCATTTGACGTTAGATGTCGCCTGCAAGAACTTCACCTGCATCTAGTTTATGCTGCTACCTGTTGTTAGGCGACAACAAGGACACATGTAGAGATATGCTTTTTCCTTCCTCATTTTCCTAGGCCACGCTCTTCTGTGGCTCTTTAGTGCTTTCCAAACTCCTATGTGCATGCTGCTGCTTCCATCTGACAAGGAGCACAGCCTTCTGACAGCAGCTTTCAACTTGTCTAAGAAAGAGCTTGGCCATTTAGATGTGATGCAAGTCTGTGTGTGTCTAAGGTGCAGGTGCAAGCTCGTGACAAAGGTGTTCTCCAGGTTCAGTTTCTATATGCCAGACACATTGGAAATGTTTTCCTCTGGCATTCGCACCAAGAGTCGCAGATTACTTAACTCAGGAGCTCTGAGAATGGAACGGCAAGAGGTGTTCCGCTTACGTCATAAACAGTGCTCCAGAGCGCTTAGCAACGGGCACAACGAAACGTGTCTGTGGGATAGTGACCATTCCCACCTAGTGCTGGCAATGCACGAGCACTGCCAAAAGGCAAAGGAAGGCGCTTAGCATCCGGCTTGTGCGCAAAGCTTTCAGACTGCCAGAGGACCGCAGCTGTGGTAAGCCCGCTTGCTCATTTGACGTTAGATGTCGCCTGCAAGATCTTCACCCGCATCTGGTTTATGCTGCTACCTGTTGTTAGGCGACAACAAGGACACACGTAGCGTTTTTCCTTCCTCATTTTCCTAGGCCACGCTCTTCTGTGGCTCTTTAGTGCTTTCCAAACTCCTATGTGCGTGCTGCTGCTTTCATCTGACAAGGAGCACAGCCTTCTGACAGCAGCTTTCAACTTGTCTAAGAAAGAGCTTGGCCATTTAGATGTGATGCAAATCTGTGTGTGTGTAAGGTGCAGGTGCAAGCTCGTGACAAAGGTGTTCTCCAGGTTCAGTTTCTCCCTGCCAGACACATTGGAAATGTTTTCCTCTGGCATTCGCACCAAGAGTCGCAGATTACTTAACTCAGGAGCTCTGAGAATGGAACGGCAAGAGGTGTTCCGCTTACGTCATAAACAGTGCTCCAGAGCGCTTAGCAACGGACACAACGAAACGTGTCTGTGGGATAGTGACCATTCCCGCCTAGTGCTGGCAATGCACGAGCACTGCCAAAAGGCAAAGGAAGGCGCTTAGCATCCGGCTTGTGCACAAAGCTTTCAGACTGCCAGAGGACCGCAGCTGTGGTAAGCCCATTGCTCATTTGACGTTAGATGTCGCCTGCAAGAACTTCACCCGCATCTGGTTTATGCTGCTACCTGTTGTTAGGCGACAACAAGGACACATGTAGAGATATGCTTTTTCCTGCCTCATTTTCCTAGGCCACGCTCTTCTGTGGCTCTTTAGTGCTTTCCAAACTCCTATGTGCGTGCTGCTGCTTCCATCTGACAAGGAGCACAGCCTTCTGACAGCAGCTTTCAACTTGTCTAAGAAAGAGCTTGGCCATTTAGATGTGATGCAAATCTGTGTGTGTGTAAGGTGCAGGTGCAAGCTCCTGACAAAGGTGTTCTCCAGGTTCAGTTTCTCCCTGCCAGACACATTGGAAATATTTTCCTCTATCATTCGCACCAAGAGTCGCAGATTACTTAACTCAGGAGCTCTGAGAATGGAACGGCAAGAGGTGTTCCGCTTACGTCATAAACAGTGCTCCAGAGCGCTTAGCAACGGGCACAACGAATCGTGTCTGTGGGATAGTGACCATTCCCACCTAGTGCTGGCAATGCACGAGCACTGCCAAAAGGCAAAGGAAGGCGCTTAGCATCCGGCTTGTGCGCAAAGCTTTCAGACTGCCAGAGGACCGCAGCTGTGGTAAGCCCATTGCTCATTTGACGTTAGATATCGCCTGCAAGAACTTCACCCGCATCTAGTTTATGCTGCTACCTGTTGTTAGGCGACAACAAGGACACATGTAGAGATATGCTTTTTCCTGCCTCATTTTCCTAGGCCACGCTCTTCTGTGGCTCTTTAGTGCTTTCCAAACTCCTATGTGCGTGCTGCTGCTTCCATCTGACAAGGAGCACAGCCTTCTGACAGCAGCTTTCAACTTGTCTAAGAAAGAGCTTGGCCACTCAGATGTGATGCAAATATGTGGGTGTCTAAGGTGCAGGTGCAAGCTCCTGACAAAGGTGTTCTCCAGGTTAAGTTTCTCCCTGCCAGACACATTGGAAATGTTTTCCTCTGGCATTCGCACCAAGAGTCGCAGATTACTTAACTCAGGAGCTCTGAGAATGGAACGGCAAGAGGTGTTCCGCTTACGTCATAAACAGTGCTCCAGAGCGCTTAGCAACGGGCACAACGAAACGTGTCTGTGGGATAGTGACCATTCCCGCCTAGTGCTGGCAATGCACGAGCACTGCCAAAAGGCAAAGGAAGGCGCTTAGCATCCGGCTTGTGCGCAAAGCTTTCAGACTGCCAGAGGACCGCAGCTGTGGTAAGCCCGCTTGCTCATTTGACGTTAGATGTCGCCTGCAAGAACTTCACCCGCATCTGGTTTATGCTGCTACCTGTTGTTAGGCAACAACAAGGACACATGTAGAGATATGCTTTTTCCTGCCTCATTTTCCTAGGCCACGCTCTTCTGTGGCTCTTTAGTGCTTTCCAAACTCCTATGTGTGTGCTGCTGCTTCCATCTGACAAGGAGCACAGCCTTCTGACAGCAGCTTTCAACTTGTCTAAGAAAGAGCTTGGCCATTTAGATGTGATGCAAATCTGTGTGTGTCTAAGGTGCAGGTGCAAGCTCCTGACAAAGGTGTTCTCCAGGTTCAGTTTCTCCCTGCCAGACACATTGGAAATGTTTTCCTCTATCATTCGCACCAAGAGTCGCAGATTACTTAACTCAGGAGCTCTGAGAATGGAACGGCAAGAGGTGTTCCGCTTACGTCATAAACAGTGCTCCAGAGCGCTTAGCAACGGGCACAACGAAACGTGTGTGCGGGATAATGACCATTCCCGCCTAGTGCAGGCAATGCACAATCACTGCCAAAAAGCAGAGAAAGGCGCTTAGCATTCGGCTTGTGTGCAAAGCTTTCAGACTGCCAGAGGACCGCAGCTGTGGTAAGCCCATTGCTCATTTGACGTTAGATGTCGCCTGCAAGAACTTCACCTGCATCTAGTTTATGCTGCTACCTGTTGTTAGGCGACAACAAGGACACATGTAGAGATATGCTTTTTCCTGCCTCATTTTCCTAGGCCACGCTCTTCTGTGGCTCTTTAGTGCTTTCCAAACTCCTATGTGCGTGCTGCTGCTTCCATCTGACAAGGAGCACAGCCTTCTGACAGCAGCTTTCAACTTGTCTAAGAAAGAGCTTGGCCATTTAGATGTGATGCAAGTCTGTGTGTGTCTAAGGTGCAGGTGCAAGCTCCTGACAAAGGTGTTCTCCAGGTTCAGTTTCTATATGCCAGACACATTGGAAATGTTTTCCTCTGGCATTCGCACCAAGAGTCGCAGATTACTTAACTCAGGAGCTCTGAGAATGGAACGGCAAGAGGTGTTCCGCTTACATCATAAACAGTGCTCCAGAGCGCTTAGCAACGGGCACAACGAAACGTGTCTCTGGGATAGTGACCATTCCCGCCTAGTGCAGGCAATGCACGAGCACTGCCAAAAGGCAAAGGAAGGCGCTTAGCATCCGGCTTGTGTGCAAAGCTTTCAGACTGCCAGAGGACCGCAGCTGTGGTAAGCCCGCTTGCTCATTTGACGTTAGATGTCGCCTGCAAGATCTTCACCCGCATCTGGTTTATGCTGCTACCTGTTGTTAGGCGACAACAAGGACACATGTAGCGTTTTTCCTGCCTCATTTTCCTAGGCCACGCTCTTCTGTGGCTCTTTAGTGCTTGCCAAACTCCTATGTGCGTGCTGCTGCTTCCATCTGACAAGGAGCACAGCCTTCTGACAGCAGCTTTCAACTTGTCTAAGAAAGAGCTTGGCCATTTAGATGTGATGCAAATCTGTGTGTGTGTAAGGTGCAGGTGCAAGCTCGTGACAAAGGTGTTCTCCAGGTTCAGTTTCTCCCTGCCAGACACATTGGAAATGTTTTCCTCTATCATTCGCACCAAGAGTCGCAGATTACTTAACTCAGGAGCTCTGAGAATGGAACGGCAAGAGGTGTTCCGCTTACGTCATAAACAGTGCTCCAGAGCGCTTAGCAACGGGCACAACGAAACGTGTCTGTGGGATAGTGACCATTCCCACCTAGTGCTGGCAATGCACGAGCACTGCCAAAAGGCAAAGGAAGGCGCTTAGCATCCGGCTTGTGCGCAAAGCTTTCAGACTGCCAGAGGACCGCAGCTGTGGTAAGCCCGCTTGCTCATTTGACGTTAGATGTCGCCTGCAAGATCTTCACCCGCATCTGGTTTATG
The DNA here is from genome assembly GCF_030490865.1 of Poecile atricapillus. Lineage (NCBI taxonomy): Eukaryota > Metazoa > Chordata > Aves > Passeriformes > Paridae > Poecile > Poecile atricapillus. Next base: position 270,105 of record NW_026709233.1, on the reverse strand, counting down.
CTGCTACCTGTTGTTAGGCGACAACAAGGACACACGTAGCGTTTTTCCTTCCTCATTTTCCTAGGCCACGCTCTTCTGTGGCTCTTTAGTGCTTTCCAAACTCCTATGTGCGTGCTGCTGCTTTCATCTGACAAGGAGCACAGCCTTCTGACAGCAGCTTTCAACTTGTCTAAGAAAGAGCTTGGCCATTTAGATGTGATGCAAATCTGTGTGTGTGTAAGGTGCAGGTGCAAGCTCGTGACAAAGGTGTTCTCCAGGTTCAGTTTCTCCCTGCCAGACACATTGGAAATGTTTTCCTCTGGCATTCGCACCAAGAGTCGCAGATTACTTAACTCAGGAGCTCTGAGAATGGAACTGCAAGAGATGTTCCGCTTACGTCATAAACAGTGCTCCAGAGCGCTTAGCAACGGGCACAACGAAACGTGTCTGTGGGATAGTGACCATTCCCGCCTAGTGCTGGCAATGCACGAGCACTGCCAAAAGGCAAAGGAAGGCGCTTAGCATCCGGCTTGTGCGCAAAGCTTTCAGACTGCCAGAGGACCGCAGCTGTGGTAAGCCCGCTTGCTCATTTGACGTTAGATGTCGCCTGCAAGAACTTCACCCGCATCTGGTTTATGCTGCTACCTGTTGTTAGGCGACAACAAGGACACACGTAGCGTTTTTCCTTCCTCATTTTCCTAGGCCACGCTCTTCTGTGGCTCTTTAGTGCTTTCCAAACTCCTATGTGCGTGCTGCTGCTTTCATCTGACAAGGAGCACAGCCTTCTGACAGCAGCTTTCAACTTGTCTAAGAAAGAGCTTGGCCATTTAGATGTGATGCAAATCTGTGTGTGTGTAAGGTGCAGATGCAAGCTCGTGACAAAGGTGTTCTCCAGGTTCAGTTTCTCCCTGCCAGACACATTGGAAATGTTTTCCTCTGGCATTCGCACCAAGAGTCGCAGATTACTTAACTCAGGAGCTCTGAGAATGGAACGGCAAGAGGTGTTCCGCTTACGTCATAAACAGTGCTCCAGAGCGCTTAGCAACGGACACAACGAAACGTGTCTGTGGGATAGTGACCATTCCCGCCTAGTGCTGGCAATGCACGAGCACTGCCAAAAGGCAAAGGAAGGCGCTTAGCATCCGGCTTGTGCACAAAGCTTTCAGACTGCCAGAGGACCGCAGCTGTGGTAAGCCCATTGCTCATTTGACGTTAGATGTCGCCTGCAAGAACTTCACCCGCATCTGGTTTATGCTGCTACCTGTTGTTAGGCGACAACAAGGACACATGTAGAGATACGCTTTTTCCTGCCTCATTTTCCTAGGCCACGCTCTTCTGTGGCTCTTTAGTGCTTTCCAAACTCCTATGTGTGTGCTGCTGCTTCCATCTGACAAGGAGCACAGCCTTCTGACAGCAGCTTTCAACTTGTCTAAGAAAGAGCTTGGCCATTTAGATGTGATGCAAATCTGTGTGTGTGTAAGGTGCAGGTGCAAGCTCGTGACAAAGGTGTTCTCCAGGTTCAGTTTCTCCCTGCCAGACACATTGGAAATATTTTCCTCTATCATTCGCACCAAGAGTCGCAGATTACTTAACTCAGGAGCTCTGAGAATGGAACGGCAAGAGGTGTTCCGCTTACGTCATAAACAGTGCTCCAGAGCGCTTAGCAACGGGCACAACGAAACGTGTGTGCGGGATAATGACCATTCCCGCCTAGTGCAGGCAATGCACAATCACTGCCAAAAAGCAGAGAAAGGCGCTTAGCATTCGGCTTGTGTGCAAAGCTTTCAGACTGCCAGAGGACCGCAGCTGTGGTAAGCCCATTGCTCATTTGACGTTAGATGTCGCCTGCAAGAACTTCACCCGCATCTAGTTTATGCTGCTACCTGTTGTTAGGCGACAACAAGGACACATGTAGAGATATGCTTTTTCCTGCCTCATTTTCCTAGGCCACGCTCTTCTGTGGCTCTTTAGTGCTTTCCAAACTCCTATGTGCGTGCTGCTGCTTCCATCTGACAAGGAGCACAGCCTTCTGACAGCAGCTTTCAACTTGTCTAAGAAAGAGCTTGGCCATTTAGATGTGATGCAAGTCTGTGTGTGTCTAAGGTGCAGGTGCAAGCTCGTGACAAAGGTGTTCTCCAGGTTCAGTTTCTATATGCCAGACACATTGGAAATGTTTTCCTCTGGCATTCGCACCAAGAGTCGCAGATTACTTAACTCAGGAGCTCTGAGAATGGAACGGCAAGAGGTGTTCCGCTTACGTCATAAACAGTGCTCCAGAGCGCTTAGCAACGGGCACAACGAAACGTGTCTGTGGGATAGTGACCATTCCCGCCTAGTGCTGGCAATGCACGAGCACTGCCAAAAGGCAAAGGAAGGCGCTTAGCATCCGGCTTGTGCACAAAGCTTTCAGACTGCCAGAGGACCGCAGCTGTGGTAAGCCCATTGCTCATTTGACGTTAGATGTCGCCTGCAAGAACTTCACCCGCATCTGGTTTATGCTGCTACCTGTTGTTAGGCGACAACAAGGACACATGTAGAGATATGCTTTTTCCTGCCTCATTTTCCTAGGCCACGCTCTTCTGTGGCTCTTTAGTGCTTTCCAAACTCCTATGTGCGTGCTGCTGCTTCCATCTGACAAGGAGCACAGCCTTCTGACAGCAGCTTTCAACTTGTCTAAGAAAGAGCTTGGCCATTTAGATGTGATGCAAATCTGTGTGTGTGTAAGGTGCAGGTGCAAGCTCCTGACAAAGGTGTTCTCCAGGTTCAGTTTCTCCCTGCCAGACACATTGGAAATATTTTCCTCTATCATTCGCACCAAGAGTCGCAGATTACTTAACTCAGGAGCTCTGAGAATGGAACGGCAAGAGGTGTTCCGCTTACGTCATAAACAGTGCTCCAGAGCGCTTAGCAACGGGCACAACGAATCGTGTCTGTGGGATAGTGACCATTCCCACCTAGTGCTGGCAATGCACGAGCACTGCCAAAAGGCAAAGGAAGGCGCTTAGCATCCGGCTTGTGCACAAAGCTTTCAGACTGCCAGAGGACCGCAGCTGTGGTAAGCCCGTTTGCTCATTTGGCGTTAGATGTCGCCTGCAAGATCTTCACCCGCATCTGGTTTATGCTGCTACCTGTTGTTAGGCGACAACAAGGACACACGTAGCGTTTTTCCTGCCTCATTTTCCTAGGCCACGCTCTTCTGTGGCTCTTTAGTGCTTGCCAAACTCCTATGTGCGTGCTGCTGCTTCCATCTGACAAGGAGCACAGCCTTCTGACAGCAGCTTTCAACTTGTCTAAGAAAGAGCTTGGCCACTCAGATGTGATGCAAATATGTGTGTGTCTAAGGTGCAGGTGCAAGCTCCTGACAAAGGTGTTCTCCAGGTTAAGTTTCTCCCTGCCAGACACATTGGAAATGTTTTCCTCTGGCATTCGCACCAAGAGTCGCAGATTACTTAACTCAGGAGCTCTGAGAATGGAACGGCAAGAGGTGTTCCGCTTACGTCATAAACAGTGCTCCAGAGCGCTTAGCAACGGGCACAACGAAACGTGTCTGTGGGATAGTGACCATTCCCGCCTAGTGCTGGCAATGCACGAGCACTGCCAAAAGGCAAAGGAAGGCGCTTAGCATCCGGCTTGTGCGCAAAGCTTTCAGACTGCCAGAGGACCGCAGCTGTGGTAAGCCCGCTTGCTCATTTGACGTTAGATGTCGCCTGCAAGAACTTCACCCGCATCTGGTTTATGCTGCTACCTGTTGTTAGGCGACAACAAGGACACACGTAGCGTTTTTCCTTCCTCATTTTCCTAGGCCACGCTCTTCTGTGGCTCTTTAGTGCTTTCCAAACTCCTAAGTGCGTGCTGCTGCTTTCATCTGACAAGGAGCACAGCCTTCTGACAGCAGCTTTCAACTTGTCTAAGAAAGAGCTTGGCCATTTAGATGTGATGCAAATCTGTGTGTGTGTAAGGTGCAGGTGCAAGCTCGTGACAAAGGTGTTCTCCAGGTTCAGTTTCTCCCTGCCAGACACATTGGAAATGTTTTCCTCTGGCATTCGCACCAAGAGTCGCAGATTACTTAACTCAGGAGCTCTGAGAATGGAACGGCAAGAGGTGTTCCGCTTACGTCATAAACAGTGCTCCAGAGCGCTTAGCAACGGGCACAAAGAAACGTGTCTGTGGGATAGTGACCATTCCCGCCTAGTGCTGGCAATGCACGAGCACTGACAAAAGGCAAAGGAAGGCGCTTAGCATCCGGCTTGTGCGCAAAGCTTTCAGACTGCCAGAGGACCGCAGCTGTGGTAAGCCCGCTTGCTCATTTGACGTTAGATGTCGCCTGCAAGAACTTCACCCGCATCTGGTTTATGCTGCTACCTGTTGTTAGGCGACAACAAGGACACACGTAGCGTTTTTCCTTCCTCATTTTCCTAGGCCACGCTCTTCTGTGGCTCTTTAGTGCTTTCCAAACTCCTATGTGCGTGCTGCTGCTTTCATCTGACAAGGAGCACAGCCTTCTGACAGCAGCTTTCAACTTGTCTAAGAAAGAGCTTGGCCATTTAGATGTGATGCAAATCTGTGTGTGTGTAAGGTGCAGGTGCAAGCTCGTGACAAAGGTGTTCTCCAGGTTCAGTTTCTCCCTGCCAGACACATTGGAAATGTTTTCCTCTGGCATTCGCACCAAGAGTCGCAGATTACTTAACTCAGGAGCTCTGAGAATGGAACGGCAAGAGGTGTTCCGCTTACGTCATAAACAGTGCTCCAGAGCGCTTAGCAACGGGCACAACGAAACGTGTGTGCGGGATAATGACCATTCCCGCCTAGTGCAGGCAATGCACAATCACTGCCAAAAAGCAGAGAAAGGCGCTTAGCATTCGGCTTGTGTGCAAAGCTTTCAGACTGCCAGAGGACCGCAGCTGTGGTAAGCCCATTGCTCATTTGACGTTAGATGTCGCCTGCAAGAACTTCACCTGCATCTAGTTTATGCTGCTACCTGTTGTTAGGCGACAACAAGGACACATGTAGAGATATGCTTTTTCCTGCCTCATTTTCCTAGGCCACGCTCTTCTGTGGCTCTTTAGTGCTTTCCAAACTCCTATGTGCGTGCTGCTGCTTTCATCTGACAAGGAGCACAGCCTTCTGACAGCAGCTTTCAACTTGTCTAAGAAAGAGCTTGGCCATTTAGATGTGATGCAAATCTGTGTGTGTGTAAGGTGCAGGTGCAAGCTCGTGACAAAGGTGTTCTCCAGGTTCAGTTTCTCCCTGCCAGACACATTGGAAATGTTTTCCTCTGGCATTCGCACCAAGAGTCGCAGATTACTTAACTCAGGAGCTCTGAGAATGGAACGGCAAGAGGTGTTCCGCTTACGTCATAAACAGTGCTCCAGAGCGCTTAGCAACGGGCACAACGAAACGTGTGTGCGGGATAATGACCATTCCCGCCTAGTGCAGGCAATGCACAATCACTGCCAAAAAGCAGAGAAAGGCGCTTAGCATTCGGCTTGTGTGCAAAGCTTTCAGACTGCCAGAGGACCGCAGCTGTGGTAAGCCCATTGCTCATTTGACGTTAGATGTCGCCTGCAAGAACTTCACCTGCATCTGGTTTATGCTGCTACCTGTTGTTAGGCGACAACAAGGACACATGTAGAGATATGCTTTTTCCTGCCTCATTTTCCTAGGCCACGCTCTTCTGTGGCTCTTTAGTGCTTTCCAAACTCCTATGTGCGTGCTGCTGCTTCCATCTGACAAGGAGCACAGCCTTCTGACAGCAGCTTTCAACTTGTCTAAGAAAGAGCTTGGCCATTTAGATGTGATGCAAGTCTGTGTGTGTCTAAGGTGCAGGTGCAAGCTCCTGACAAAGGTGTTCTCCAGGTTCAGTTTCTATATGCTGGACACATTGGAAATGTTTTCCTCTGGCATTCGCACCAAGAGTCGCAGATTACTTAACTCAGGAGCTCTGAGAATGGAACGGCAAGAGGTGTTCCGCTTACATCATAAACAGTGCTCCAGAGCGCTTAGCAACGGGCACAACGAAACGTGTCTGTGGGATAGTGACCATTCCCGCCTAGTGCAGGCAATGCACGAGCACTGCCAAAAGGCAAAGGAAGGCGCTTAGCATCCGGCTTGTGTGCAAAGCTTTCAGACTGCCAGAGGACCGCAGCTGTGGTAAGCCCGCTTGCTCATTTGACGTTAGATGTCGCCTGCAAGATCTTCACCCGCATCTGGTTTATGCTGCTACCTGTTGTTAGGCGACAACAAGGACACATGTAGCGTTTTTCCTGCCTCATTTTCCTAGGCCACGCTCTTCTGTGGCTCTTTAGTGCTTGCCAAACTCCTATGTGCGTGCTGCTGCTTCCATCTGACAAGGAGCACAGCCTTCTGACAGCAGCTTTCAACTTGTCTAAGAAAGAGCTTGGCCATTTAGATGTGATGCAAATCTGTGTGTGTGTAAGGTGCAGGTGCAAGCTCCTGACAAAGGTGTTCTCCAGGTTCAGTTCCTCCCTGCCAGACACATTGGAAATGTTTTCCTCTATCATTCGCACCAAGAGTCGCAGATTACTTAACTCAGGAGCTCTGAGAATGGAACGGCAAGAGGTGTTCCGCTTACGTCATAAACAGTGCTCCAGAGCGCTTAGCAACGGGCACAACGAAACGTGTCTGTGGGATAGTGACCATTCCCACCTAGTGCTGGCAATGCACGAGCACTGCCAAAAGGCAAAGGAAGGCGCTTAGCATCCGGCTTGTGCGCAAAGCTTTCAGACTGCCAGAGGACCGCAGCTGTGGTAAGCCCGCTTGCTCATTTGACGTTAGATGTCGCCTGCAAGATCTTCACCCGCATCTGGTTTATGCTGCTACCTGTTGTTAGGCGACAACAAGGACACACGTAGCGTTTTTCCTTCCTCATTTTCCTAGGCCACGCTCTTCTGTGGCTCTTTAGTGCTTTCCAAACTCCTATGTGCGTGCTGCTGCTTTCATCTGACAAGGAGCACAGCCTTCTGACAGCAGCTTTCAACTTGTCTAAGAAAGAGCTTGGCCATTTAGATGTGATGCAAATCTGTGTGTGTGTAAGGTGCAGGTGCAAGCTCGTGACAAAGGTGTTCTCCAGGTTCAGTTTCTCCCTGCCAGACACATTGGAAATGTTTTCCTCTGGCATTCGCACCAAGAGTCGCAGATTACTTAACTCAGGAGCTCTGAGAATGGAACTGCAAGAGATGTTCCGCTTACGTCATAAACAGTGCTCCAGAGCGCTTAGCAACGGGCACAACGAAACGTGTCTGTGGGATAGTGACCATTCCCGCCTAGTGCTGGCAATGCACGAGCACTGCCAAAAGGCAAAGGAAGGCGCTTAGCATCCGGCTTGTGCGCAAAGCTTTCAGACTGCCAGAGGACCGCAGCTGTGGTAAGCCCGCTTGCTCATTTGACGTTAGATGTCGCCTGCAAGATCTTCACCCGCATCTGGTTTATGCTGCTACCTGTTGTTAGGCGACAACAAGGACACACGTAGCGTTTTTCCTTCCTCATTTTCCTAGGCCACGCTCTTCTGTGGCTCTTTAGTGCTTTCCAAACTCCTATGTGCGTGCTGCTGCTTTCATCTGACAAGGAGCACAGCCTTCTGACAGCAGCTTTCAACTTGTCTAAGAAAGAGCTTGGCCATTTAGATGTGATGCAAATCTGTGTGTGTGTAAGGTGCAGATGCAAGCTCGTGACAAAGGTGTTCTCCAGGTTCAGTTTCTCCCTGCCAGACACATTGGAAATGTTTTCCTCTGGCATTCGCACCAAGAGTCGCAGATTACTTAACTCAGGAGCTCTGAGAATGGAACGGCAAGAGGTGTTCCGCTTACGTCATAAACAGTGCTCCAGAGCGCTTAGCAACGGACACAACGAAACGTGTCTGTGGGATAGTGACCATTCCCGCCTAGTGCTGGCAATGCACGAGCACTGCCAAAAGGCAAAGGAAGGCGCTTAGCATCCGGCTTGTGCACAAAGCTTTCAGACTGCCAGAGAACCGCAGCTGTGGTAAGCCCATTGCTCATTTGACGTTAGATGTCGCCTGCAAGAACTTCACCCGCATCTGGTTTATGCTGCTACCTGTTGTTAGGCGACAACAAGGACACATGTAGAGATACGCTTTTTCCTGCCTCATTTTCCTAGGCCACGCTCTTCTGTGGCTCTTTAGTGCTTTCCAAACTCCTATGTGTGTGCTGCTGCTTCCATCTGACAAGGAGCACAGCCTTCTGACAGCAGCTTTCAACTTGTCTAAGAAAGAGCTTGGCCATTTAGATGTGATGCAAATCTGTGTGTGTGTAAGGTGCAGGTGCAAGCTCGTGACAAAGGTGTTCTCCAGGTTCAGTTTCTCCCTGCCAGACACATTGGAAATATTTTCCTCTATCATTCGCACCAAGAGTCGCAGATTACTTAACTCAGGAGCTCTGAGAATGGAACGGCAAGAGGTGTTCCGCTTACGTCATAAACAGTGCTCCAGAGCGCTTAGCAACGGGCACAACGAAACGTGTGTGCGGGATAATGACCATTCCCGCCTAGTGCAGGCAATGCACAATCACTGCCAAAAAGCAGAGAAAGGCGCTTAGCATTCGGCTTGTGTGCAAAGCTTTCAGACTGCCAGAGGACCGCAGCTGTGGTAAGCCCATTGCTCATTTGACGTTAGATGTCGCCTGCAAGAACTTCACCCGCATCTAGTTTATGCTGCTACCTGTTGTTAGGCGACAACAAGGACACATGTAGAGATATGCTTTTTCCTGCCTCATTTTCCTAGGCCACGCTCTTCTGTGGCTCTTTAGTGCTTTCCAAACTCCTATGTGCGTGCTGCTGCTTCCATCTGACAAGGAGCACAGCCTTCTGACAGCAGCTTTCAACTTGTCTAAGAAAGAGCTTGGCCATTTAGATGTGATGCAAGTCTGTGTGTGTCTAAGGTGCAGGTGCAAGCTCGTGACAAAGGTGTTCTCCAGGTTCAGTTTCTATATGCCAGACACATTGGAAATGTTTTCCTCTGGCATTCGCACCAAGAGTCGCAGATTACTTAACTCAGGAGCTCTGAGAATGGAACGGCAAGAGGTGTTCCGCTTACGTCATAAACAGTGCTCCAGAGCGCTTAGCAACGGGCACAACGAATCGTGTCTGTGGGATAGTGACCATTCCCGCCTAGTGCTGGCAATGCACGAGCACTGCCAAAAGGCAAAGGAAGGCGCTTAGCATCCGGCTTGTGCACAAAGCTTTCAGACTGCCAGAGGACCGCAGCTGTGGTAAGCCCATTGCTCATTTGACGTTAGATGTCGCCTGCAAGAACTTCACCCGCATCTGGTTTATGCTGCTACCTGTTGTTAGGCGACAACAAGGACACATGTAGAGATATGCTTTTTCCTGCCTCATTTTCCTAGGCCACGCTCTTCTGTGGCTCTTTAGTGCTTTCCAAACTCCTATGTGCGTGCTGCTGCTTCCATCTGACAAGGAGCACAGCCTTCTGACAGCAGCTTTCAACTTGTCTAAGAAAGAGCTTGGCCATTTAGATGTGATGCAAATCTGTGTGTGTGTAAGGTGCAGGTGCAAGCTCCTGACAAAGGTGTTCTCCAGGTTCAGTTTCTCCCTGCCAGACACATTGGAAATATTTTCCTCTATCATTCGCACCAAGAGTCGCAGATTACTTAACTCAGGAGCTCTGAGAATGGAACGGCAAGAGGTGTTCCGCTTACGTCATAAACAGTGCTCCAGAGCGCTTAGCAACGGGCACAACGAATCGTGTCTGTGGGATAGTGACCATTCCCACCTAGTGCTGGCAATGCACGAGCACTGCCAAAAGGCAAAGGAAGGCGCTTAGCATCCGGCTTGTGCACAAAGCTTTCAGACTGCCAGAGGACCGCAGCTGTGGTAAGCCCGTTTGCTCATTTGGCGTTAGATGTCGCCTGCAAGATCTTCACCCGCATCTGGTTTATGCTGCTACCTGTTGTTAGGCGACAACAAGGACACACGTAGCGTTTTTCCTGCCTCATTTTCCTAGGCCACGCTCTTCTGTGGCTCTTTAGTGCTTGCCAAACTCCTATGTGCGTGCTGCTGCTTCCATCTGACAAGGAGCACAGCCTTCTGACAGCAGCTTTCAACTTGTCTAAGAAAGAGCTTGGCCATTTAGATGTGATGCAAATCTGTGTGTGTGTAAGGTGCAGGTGCAAGCTCGTGACAAAGGTGTTCTCCAGGTTCAGTTTCTCCCTGCCAGACACATTGGAAATGTTTTCCTCTGGCATTCGCACCAAGAGTCGCAGATTACTTAACTCAGGAGCTCTGAGAATGGAACGGCAAGAGGTGTTCCGCTTACGTCATAAACAGTGCTCCAGAGCGCTTAGCAACGGGCACAACGAAACGTGTCTGTGGGATAGTGACCATTCCCGCCTAGTGCTGGCAATGCACGAGCACTGCCAAAAGGCAAAGGAAGGCGCTTAGCATCCGGCTTGTGCGCAAAGCTTTCAGACTGCCAGAGGACCGCAGCTGTGGTAAGCCCGCTTGCTCATTTGACGTTAGATGTCGCCTGCAAGAACTTCACCCGCATCTGGTTTATGCTGCTACCTGTTGTTAGGCGACAACAAGGACACACGTAGCGTTTTTCCTTCCTCATTTTCCTAGGCCACGCTCTTCTGTGGCTCTTTAGTGCTTTCCAAACTCCTATGTGCGTGCTGCTGCTTTCATCTGACAAGGAGCACAGCCTTCTGACAGCAGCTTTCAACTTGTCTAAGAAAGAGCTTGGCCATTTAGATGTGATGCAAATCTGTGTGTGTGTAAGGTGCAGGTGCAAGCTCTTGACAAAGGTGTTCTCCAGGTTCAGTTTCTCCCTGCCAGACACATTGGAAATGTTTTCCTCTGGCATTCGCACCAAGAGTCGCAGATTACTTAACTCAGGAGCTCTGAGAATGGAACGGCAAGAGGTGTTCCGCTTACGTCATAAACAGTGCTCCAGAGCGCTTAGCAACGGACACAACGAAACGTGTCTGTGGGATAGTGACCATTCCCGCCTAGTGCTGGCAATGCACGAGCACTGCCAAAAGGCAAAGGAAGGCGCTTAGCATCCGGCTTGTGCACAAAGCTTTCAGACTGCCAGAGGACGGCAGCTGTGGTAAGCCCATTGCTCATTTGACGTTAGATGTCGCCTGCAAGAACTTCACCCGCATCTGGTTTATGCTGCTACCTGTTGTTAGGCGACAACAAGGACACATGTAGAGATATGCTTTTTCCTGCCTCATTTTCCTAGGCCACGCTCTTCTGTGGCTCTTTAGTGCTTGCCAAACTCCTATGTGTGTGCTGCTGCTTCCATTTGACAAGGAGCACAGCCTTCTGACAGCAGCTTTCAACTTGTCTAAGAAAGAGCTTGGCCATTTAGATGTGATGCAAATCTGTGTGTGTCTAAGGTGCAGGTGCAAGCTCCTGACAAAGGTGTTCTCCAGGTTCAGTTTCTCCCTGCCAGACACATTGGAAATGTTTTCCTCTATCATTCGCACCAAGAATCGCAGATTACTTAACTCAGGAGCTCTGAGAATGGAACGGCAAGAGGTGTTCCGCTTACGTCATAAACAGTGCTCCAGAGCGCTTAGCAACGGGCACAACGAAACGTGTGTGCGGGATAATGACCATTCCCGCCTAGTGCAGGCAATGCACAATCACTGCCAAAAAGCAGAGAAAGGCGCTTAGCATTCGGCTTGTGTGCAAAGCTTTCAGACTGCCAGAGGACCGCAGCTGTGGTAAGCCCATTGCTCATTTGACGTTAGATGTCGCCTGCAAGAACTTCACCTGCATCTAGTTTATGCTGCTACCTGTTGTTAGGCGACAACAAGGACACATGTAGAGATATGCTTTTTCCTGCCTCATTTTCCTAGGCCACGCTCTTCTGTGGCTCTTTAGTGCTTTCCAAACTCCTATGTGCGTGCTGCTGCTTCCATCTGACAAGGAGCACAGCCTTCTGACAGCAGCTTTCAACTTGTCTAAGAAAGAGCTTGGCCATTTAGATGTGATGCAAGTCTGTGTGTGTGTAAGGTGCAGGTGCAAGCTCCTGACAAAGGTGTTCTCCAGGTTCAGTTTCTATATGCCAGACACATTGGAAATGTTTTCCTCTGGCATTCGCACCAAGAGTCGCAGATTACTTAACTCAGGAGCTCTGAGAATGGAACGGCAAGAGGTGTTCCGCTTACGTCATAAACAGTGCTCCAGAGCGCTTAGCAACGGGCACAACGAAACGTGTCTGTGGGATAGTGACCATTCCCGCCTAGTGCTGGCAATGCACGAGCACTGACAAAAGGCAAAGGAAGGCGCTTAGCATCCGGCTTGTGCGCAAAGCTTTCAGACTGCCAGAGGACCGCAGCTGTGGTAAGCCCGCTTGCTCATTTGACGTTAGCTGTCGCCTGCAAGATCTTCACCCGCATCTGGTTTATGCTGCTACCTGTTGTTAGGCGACAACAAGGACACATGTAGCGTTTTTCCTGCCTCATTTTCCTAGGCCACGCTCTTCTGTGGCTCTTTAGTGCTTTCCAAACTCCTATGTGCGTGCTGCTGCTTCCATCTGACAAGGAGCACAGCCTTCTGACAGCAGCTTTCAACTTGTCTAAGAAAGAGCTTGGCCATTTAGATGTGATGCAAATCTGTGTGTGTGTAAGGTGCAGGTGCAAGCTCGTGACAAAGGTGTTCTCCAGGTTCAGTTTCTCCCTGCCAGACACATTGGAAATGTTTTCCTCTGGCATTCGCACCAAGAGTCGCAGATTACTTAACTCAGGAGCTCTGAGAATGGAACGGCAAGAGGTGTTCCGCTTACGTCATAAACAGTGCTCCAGAGCGCTTAGCAACGGGCACAACGAAACGTGTCTGTGGGATAGTGACCATTCCCACCTAGTGCTGGCAATGCACGAGCACTGCCAAAAGGCAAAGGAAGGCGCTTAGCATCCGGCTTGTGCACAAAGCTTTCAGACTGCCAGAGGACCGCAGCTGTGGTAAGCCCGTTTGCTCATTTGGCGTTAGATGTCGCCTGCAAGATCTTCACCCGCATCTGGTTTATGCTGCTACCTGTTGTTAGGCGACAACAAGGACACACGTAGCGTTTTTCCTGCCTCATTTTCCTAGGCCACGCTCTTCTGTGGCTCTTTAGTGCTTTCTAAACTCCTATGTGCGTGCTGCTGCTTTCATCTGACAAGGAGCACAGCCTTCTGACAGCAGCTTTCAACTTGTCTAAGAAAGAGCTTGGCCATTTAGATGTGATGCAAATCTGTGTGTGTGTAAGGTGCAGGTGCAAGCTCCTGACAAAGGTGTTCTCCAGGTTCAGTTTCTATATGCTGGACACATTGGAAATGTTTTCCTCTGGCATTCGCACCAAGAGTCGCAGATTACTTAACTCAGGAGCTCTGAGAATGGAACGGCAAGAGGTGTTCCGCTTACATCATAAACAGTGCTCCAGAGCGCTTAGCAACGGGCACAACGAAACGTGTCTGTGGGATAGTGACCATTCCCGCCTAGTGCAGGCAATGCACGAGCACTGCCAAAAGGCAAAGGAAGGCGCTTAGCATCCGGCTTGTGTGCAAAGCTTTCAGACTGCCAGAGGACCGCAGCTGTGGTAAGCCCGCTTGCTCATTTGACGTTAGATGTCGCCTGCAAGATCTTCACCCGCATCTGGTTTATGCTGCTACCTGTTGTTAGGCGACAACAAGGACACATGTAGCGTTTTTCCTGCCTCATTTTCCTAGGCCACGCTCTTCTGTGGCTCTTTAGTGCTTTCCAAACTCCTATGTGTGTGCTGCTGCTTCCATCTGACAAGGAGCACAGCCTTCTGACAGCAGCTTTCAACTTGTCTAAGAAAGAGCTTGGCCATTTAGATGTGATGCAAATCTGTGTGTGTGTAAGGTGCAGGTGCAAGCTCGTGACAAAGGTGTTCTCCAGGTTCAGTTTCTCCCTGCCAGACACATTGGAAATATTTTCCTCTGGCATTCGCACCAAGAGTCGCAGATTACTTAACTCAGGAGCTCTGAGAATGGAACGGCAAGAGGTGTTCCGCTTACGTCATAAACAGTGCTCCAGAGCGCTTAGCAACGGGCACAACGAAACGTGTCTGTGGGATAGTGACCATTCCCGCCTAGTGCTGGCAATGCACGAGCACTGCCAAAAGGCAAAGGAAGGCGCTTAGCATCCGGCTTGTGCACAAAGCTTTCAGACTGCCAGAGGACCGCAGCTGTGGTAAGCCCATTGCTCATTTGACGTTAGATGTCGCCTGCAAGAACTTCACCCGCATCTGGTTTATGCTGCTACCTGTTGTTAGGCGACAACAAGGACACATGTAGAGATATGCTTTTTCCTGCCTCATTTTCCTAGGCCACGCTCTTCTGTGGCTCTTTAGTGCTTTCCAAACTCCTATGTGCGTGCTGCTGCTTCCATCTGACAAGGAGCACAGCCTTCTGACAGCAGCTTTCAACTTGTCTAAGAAAGAGCTTGGCCATTTAGATGTGATGCAAATCTGTGTGTGTGTAAGGTGCAGGTGCAAGCTCGTGACAAAGGTGTTCTCCAGGTTCAGTTTCTCCCTGCCAGACACATTGGAAATATTTTCCTCTATCATTCGCACCAAGAGTCGCAGATTACTTAACTCAGGAGCTCTGAGAATGGAACGGCAAGAGGTGTTCCGCTTACGTCATAAACAGTGCTCCAGAGCGCTTAGCAACGGGCACAACGAATCGTGTCTGTGGGATAGTGACCATTCCCACCTAGTGCTGGCAATGCACGAGCACTGCCAAAAGGCAAAGGAAGGCGCTTAGCATCCGGCTTGTGCACAAAGCTTTCAGACTGCCAGAGGACCGCAGCTGTGGTAAGCCCGTTTGCTCATTTGGCGTTAGATGTCGCCTGCAAGATCTTCACCCGCATCTGGTTTATGCTGCTACCTGTTGTTAGGCGACAACAAGGACACACGTAGCGTTTTTCCTGCCTCATTTTCCTAGGCCACGCTCTTCTGTGGCTCTTTAGTGCTTTCCAAACTCCTATGTGCGTGCTGCTGCTTCCATCTGACAAGGAGCACAGCCTTCTGACAGCAGCTTTCAACTTGTCTAAGAAAGAGCTTGGCCATTTAGATGTGATGCAAATCTGTGTGTGTGTAAGGTGCAGGTGCAAGCTCGTGACAAAGGTGTTCTCCAGGTTCAGTTTCTCCCTGCCAGACACATTGGAAATGTTTTCCTCTGGCATTCGCACCAAGAGTCGCAGATTACTTAACTCAGGAGCTCTGAGAATGGAACGGCAAGAGGTGTTCCGCTTACGTCATAAACAGTGCTCCAGAGCGCTTAGCAACGGGCACAACGAAACGTGTCTGTGGGATAGTGACCATTCCCGCCTAGTGCTGGCAATGCACGAGCACTGCCAAAAGGCAAAGGAAGGCGCTTAGCATCCGGCTTGTGTGCAAAGCTTTCAGACTGCCAGAGGACCGCAGCTGTGGTAAGCCCGCTTGCTCATTTGACGTTAGATGTCGCCTGCAAGAACTTCACCCGCATCTGGTTTATGCTGCTACCTGTTGTTAGGCGACAACAAGGACACACGTAGCGTTTTTCCTTCCTCATTTTCCTAGGCCACGCTCTTCTGTGGCTCTTTAGTGCTTTCCAAACTCCTATGTGCGTGCTGCTGCTTTCATCTGACAAGGAGCACAGCCTTCTGACAGCAGCTTTCAACTTGTCTAAGAAAGAGCTTGGCCATTTAGATGTGATGCAAATCTGTGTGTGTCTAAGGTGCAGGTGCAAGCTCCTGACAAAGGTGTTCTCCAGGTTCAGTTTCTATATGCTGGACACATTGGAAATGTTTTCCTCTGGCATTCGCACCAAGAGTCGCAGATTACTTAACTCAGGAGCTCTGAGAATGGAACGGCAAGAGGTGTTCCGCTTACATCATAAACAGTGCTCCAGAGCGCTTAGCAACGGGCACAACGAAACGTGTCTGTGGGATAGTGACCATTCCCGCCTAGTGCAGGCAATGCACGAGCACTGCCAAAAGGCAAAGGAAGGCGCTTAGCATCCGGCTTGTGTGCAAAGCTTTCAGACTGCCAGAGGACCGCAGCTGTGGTAAGCCCGCTTGCTCATTTGACGTTAGATGTCGCCTGCAAGATCTTCACCCGCATCTGGTTTATGCTGCTACCTGTTGTTAGGCGACAACAAGGACACATGTAGCGTTTTTCCTGCCTCATTTTCCTAGGCCACGCTCTTCTGTGGCTCTTTAGTGCTTGCCAAACTCCTATGTGTGTGCTGCTGCTTCCATCTGACAAGGAGCACAGCCTTCTGACAGCAGCTTTCAACTTGTCTAAGAAAGAGCTTGGCCATTTAGATGTGATGCAAATCTGTGTGTGTGTAAGGTGCAGGTGCAAGCTCGTGACAAAGGTGTTCTCCAGGTTCAGTTTCTCCCTGCCAGACACATTGGAAATATTTTCCTCTATCATTCGCACCAAGAGTCGCAGATTACTTAACTCAGGAGCTCTGAGAATGGAACGGCAAGAGGTGTTCCGCTTACGTCATAAACAGTGCTCCAGAGCGCTTAGCAACGGGCACAACGAAACGTGTGTGCGGGATAATGACCATTCCCGCCTAGTGCAGGCAATGCACAATCACTGCCAAAAAGCAGAGAAAGGCGCTTAGCATTCGGCTTGTGTGCAAAGCTTTCAGACTGCCAGAGGACCGCAGCTGTGGTAAGCCCATTGCTCATTTGACGTTAGATGTCGCCTGCAAGAACTTCACCCGCATCTAGTTTATGCTGCTACCTGTTGTTAGGCGACAACAAGGACACATGTAGAGATATGCTTTTTCCTGCCTCATTTTCCTAGGCCACGCTCTTCTGTGGCTCTTTAGTGCTTTCCAAACTCCTATGTGCGTGCTGCTGCTTCCATCTGACAAGGAGCACAGCCTTCTGACAGCAGCTTTCAACTTGTCTAAGAAAGAGCTTGGCCATTTAGATGTGATGCAAGTCTGTGTGTGTCTAAGGTGCAGGTGCAAGCTCGTGACAAAGGTGTTCTCCAGGTTCAGTTTCTATATGCCAGACACATTGGAAATGTTTTCCTCTGGCATTCGCACCAAGAGTCGCAGATTACTTAACTCAGGAGCTCTGAGAATGGAACGGCAAGAGGTGTTCCGCTTACGTCATAAACAGTGCTCCAGAGCGCTTAGCAACGGGCACAACGAAACGTGTCTGTGGGATAGTGACCATTCCCGCCTAGTGCTGGCAATGCACGAGCACTGCCAAAAGGCAAAGGAAGGCGCTTAGCATCCGGCTTGTGCGCAAAGCTTTCAGACTGCCAGAGGACCGCAGCTGTGGTAAGCCCGTTTGCTCATTTGGCGTTAGATGTCGCCTGCAAGATCTTCACCCGCATCTGGTTTATGCTGCTACCTGTTGTTAGGCGACAACAAGGACACACGTAGCATTTTTCCTGCCTCATTTTCCTAGGCCACGCTCTTCTGTGGCTCTTTAGTGCTTGCCAAACTCCTATGTGCGTGCTGCTGCTTCCATCTGACAAGGAGCACAGCCTTCTGACAGCAGCTTTCAACTTGTCTAAGAAAGAGCTTGGCCACTCAGATGTGATGCAAATATGTGGGTGTCTAAGGTGCAGGTGCAAGCTCCTGACAAAGGTGTTCTCCAGGTTCAGTTTCTCCCTGCCAGACACATTGGAAATGTTTTCCTCTGGCATTCGCACCAAGAGTCGCAGATTACTTAACTCAGGAGCTCTGAGAATGGAACGGCAAGAGGTGTTCCGCTTACGTCATAAACAGTGCTCCAGAGCGCTTAGCAACGGGCACAACGAAACGTGTCTGTGGGATAGTGACCATTCCCGCCTAGTGCTGGCAATGCACGAGCACTGCCAAAAGGCAAAGGAAGGCGCTTAGCATCCGGCTTGTGCGCAAAGCTTTCAGACTGCCAGAGGACCGCACCTGTGGTAAGCCCGCTTGCTCATTTGACGTTAGATGTCGCCTGCAAGAACTTCACCCGCATCTGGTTTATGCTGCTACCTGTTGTTAGGCGACAACAAGGACACATGTAGAGATATGCTTTTTCCTGCCTCATTTTCCTAGGCCACGCTCTTCTGTGGCTCTTTAGTGCTTGCCAAACTCCTATGTGTGTGCTGCTGCTTCCATTTGACAAGGAGCACAGCCTTCTGACAGCAGCTTTCAACTTGTCTAAGAAAGAGCTTGGCCATTTAGATGTGATGCAAATCTGTGTGTGTCTAAGGTGCAGGTGCAAGCTCCTGACAAAGGTGTTCTCCAGGTTCAGTTTCTCCCTGCCAGACACATTGGAAATGTTTTCCTCTATCATTCGCACCAAGAATCGCAGATTACTTAACTCAGGAGCTCTGAGAATGGAACGGCAAGAGGTGTTCCGCTTACGTCATAAACAGTGCTCCAGAGCGCTTAGCAACGGGCACAACGAAACGTGTGTGCGGGATAATGACCATTCCCGCCTAGTGCAGGCAATGCACAATCACTGCCAAAAAGCAGAGAAAGGCGCTTAGCATTCGGCTTGTGTGCAAAGCTTTCAGACTGCCAGAGGACCGCAGCTGTGGTAAGCCCATTGCTCATTTGACGTTAGATGTCGCCTGCAAGAACTTCACCTGCATCTAGTTTATGCTGCTACCTGTTGTTAGGCGACAACAAGGACACATGTAGAGATATGCTTTTTCCTGCCTCATTTTCCTAGGCCACGCTCTTCTGTGGCTCTTTAGTGCTTTCCAAACTCCTATGTGCGTGCTGCTGCTTCCATCTGACAAGGAGCACAGCCTTCTGACAGCAGCTTTCAACTTGTCTAAGAAAGAGCTTGGCCATTTAGATGTGATGCAAGTCTGTGTGTGTCTAAGGTGCAGGTGCAAGCTCCTGACAAAGGTGTTCTCCAGGTTCAGTTTCTATATGCCAGACACATTGGAAATGTTTTCCTCTGGCATTCGCACCAAGAGTCGCAGATTACTTAACTCAGGAGCTCTGAGAATGGAACGGCAAGAGGTGTTCCGCTTACGTCATAAACAGTGCTCCAGAGCGCTTAGCAACGGGCACAACGAAACGTGTCTGTGGGATAGTGACCATTCCCGCCTAGTGCTGGCAATGCACGAGCACTGACAAAAGGCAAAGGAAGGCGCTTAGCATCCGGCTTGTGCACAAAACTTTCAGACTGCCAGAGGACCGCAGCTGTGGTAAGCCCGCTTGCTCATTTGACGTTAGCTGTCGCCTGCAAGATCTTCACCCGCATCTGGTTTATGCTGCTACCTGTTGTTAGGCGACAACAAGGACACATGTAGCGTTTTTCCTGCCTCATTTTCCTAGGCCACGCTCTTCTGTGGCTCTTTAGTGCTTTCCAAACTCCTATGTGCGTGCTGCTGCTTCCATCTGACAAGGAGCACAGCCTTCTGACAGCAGCTTTCAACTTGTCTAAGAAAGAGCTTGGCCATTTAGATGTGATGCAAATCTGTGTGTGTGTAAGGTGCAGGTGCAAGCTCGTGACAAAGGTGTTCTCCAGGTTCAGTTTCTATATGCCAGACACATTGGAAATGTTTTCCTCTGGCATTCGCACCAAGAGTCGCAGATTACTTAACTCAGGAGCTCTGAGAATGGAACGGCAAGAGGTGTTCCGCTTACGTCATAAACAGTGCTCCAGAGCGCTTAGCAACGGGCACAACGAAACGTGTCTGTGGGATAGTGACCATTCCCACCTAGTGCTGGCAATGCACGAGCACTGCCAAAAGGCAAAGGAAGGCGCTTAGCATCCGGCTTGTGCACAAAGCTTTCAGACTGCCAGAGGACCGCAGCTGTGGTAAGCCCGTTTGCTCATTTGGCGTTAGATGTCGCCTGCAAGATCTTCACCCGCATCTGGTTTATGCTGCTACCTGTTGTTAGGCGACAACAAGGACACACGTAGCGTTTTTCCTGCCTCATTTTCCTAGGCCACGCTCTTCTGTGGCTCTTTAGTGCTTGCCAAACTCCTATGTGCGTGCTGCTGCTTCCATCTGACAAGGAGCACAGCCTTCTGACAGCAGCTTTCAACTTGTCTAAGAAAGAGCTTGGCCATTTAGATGTGATGCAAATCTGTGTGTGTGTAAGGTGCAGGTGCAAGCTCGTGACAAAGGTGTTCTCCAGGTTCAGTTTCTCCCTGCCAGACACATTGGAAATGTTTTCCTCTGGCATTCGCACCAAGAGTCGCAGATTACTTAACTCAGGAGCTCTGAGAATGGAACGGCAAGAGGTGTTCCGCTTACGTCATAAACAGTGCTCCAGAGCGCTTAGCAACGGGCACAACGAAACGTGTCTGTGGGATAGTGACCATTCCCGCCTAGTGCAGGCAATGCACGAGCACTGCCAAAAGGCAAAGGAAGGCGCTTAGCATCCGGCTTGTGCGCAAAGCTTTCAGACTGCCAGAGGACCGCAGCTGTGGTAAGCCCGCTTGCTCATTTGACGTTAGATGTCGCCTGCAAGAACTTCACCCGCATCTGGTTTATGCTGCTACCTGTTGTTAGGCGACAACAAGGACACACGTAGCGTTTTTCCTTCCTCATTTTCCTAGGCCACGCTCTTCTGTGGCTCTTTAGTGCTTTCCAAACTCCTATGTGCGTGCTGCTGCTTTCATCTGACAAGGAGCACAGCCTTCTGACAGCAGCTTTCAACTTGTCTAAGAAAGAGCTTGGCCATTTAGATGTGATGCAAATCTGTGTGTGTGTAAGGTGCAGGTGCAAGCTCCTGACAAAGGTGTTCTCCAGGTTCAGTTTCTATATGCTGGACACATTGGAAATGTTTTCCTCTGGCATTCGCACCAAGAGTCGCAGATTACTTAACTCAGGAGCTCTGAGAATGGAACGGCAAGAGGTGTTCCGCTTACATCATAAACAGTGCTCCAGAGCGCTTAGCAACGGGCACAACGAAACGTGTCTGTGGGATAGTGACCATTCCCGCCTAGTGCAGGCAATGCACGAGCACTGCCAAAAGGCAAAGGAAGGCGCTTAGCATCCGGCTTGTGTGCAAAGCTTTCAGACTGCCAGAGGACCGCAGCTGTGGTAAGCCCGCTTGCTCATTTGACGTTAGATGTCGCCTGCAAGAACTTCACCCGCATCTGGTTTATGCTGCTACCTGTTGTTAGGCGACAACAAGGACACATGTAGCGTTTTTCCTGCCTCATTTTCCTAGGCCACGCTCTTCTGTGGCTCTTTAGTGCTTGCCAAACTCCTATGTGCGTGCTGCTGCTTCCATCTGACAAGGAGCACAGCCTTCTGACAGCAGCTTTCAACTTGTCTAAGAAAGAGCTTGGCCATTTAGATGTGATGCAAATCTGTGTGTGTGTAAGGTGCAGGTGCAAGCTCGTGACAAAGGTGTTCTCCAGGTTCAGTTTCTCCCTGCCAGACACATTGGAAATATTTTCCTCTATCATTCGCACCAAGAGTCGCAGATTACTTAACTCAGGAGCTCTGAGAATGGAATGGCAAGAGGTGTTCCGCTTACGTCATAAACAGTGCTCCAGAGCGCTTAGCAACGGGCACAACGAAACGTGTGTGCGGGATAATGACCATTCCCGCCTAGTGCAGGCAATGCACAATCACTGCCAAAAAGCAGAGAAAGGCGCTTAGCATTCGGCTTGTGTGCAAAGCTTTCAGACTGCCAGAGGACCGCAGCTGTGGTAAGCCCATTGCT
This sequence comes from Poecile atricapillus, assembly GCF_030490865.1. Taxonomy (NCBI): domain Eukaryota; kingdom Metazoa; phylum Chordata; class Aves; order Passeriformes; family Paridae; genus Poecile; species Poecile atricapillus. Next base: position 248,491 of record NW_026709233.1, on the reverse strand, counting down.
CATTTGACGTTAGATGTCGCCTGCAAGAACTTCACCCGCATCTAGTTTATGCTGCTACCTGTTGTTAGGCGACAACAAGGACACATGTAGAGATATGCTTTTTCCTGCCTCATTTTCCTAGGCCACGCTCTTCTGTGGCTCTTTAGTGCTTTCCAAACTCCTATGTGCGTGCTGCTGCTTCCATCTGACAAGGAGCACAGCCTTCTGACAGCAGCTTTCAACTTGTCTAAGAAAGAGCTTGGCCATTTAGATGTGATGCAAGTCTGTGTGTGTCTACGGTGCAGGTGCAAGCTCCTGACAAAGGTGTTCTCCAGGTTCAGTTTCTCCCTGCCAGACACATTGGAAATGTTTTCCTCTGGCATTCGCACCAAGAGTCGCAGATTACTTAACTCAGGAGCTGTGAGAATGGAACGGCAAGACGTGTTCCGCTTACGTCATAAAGAGTGCTCCAGAGCGCTTAGCAACGGGCACAACGAATCGTGTCTGTGGGATAGTGACCATTCCCGCCTAGTGCTGGCAATGCATGAGCACTGCCAAAAGGCAAAGGAAGGCGCTTAGCATCCGGCTTGTGCACAAAGCTTTCAGACTGCCAGAGGACCGCAGCTGTGGTAAGCCCGTTTGCTCATTTGGCGTTAGATGTCGCCTGCAAGATCTTCACCCGCATCTGGTTTATGCTGCTACCTGTTGTTAGGCGACAACAAGGACACACGTAGCGTTTTTCCTGCCTCATTTTCCTAGGCCACGCTCTTCTGTGGCTCTTTAGTGCTTGCCAAACTCCTATGTGCGTGCTGCTGCTTCCATCTGACAAGGAGCACAGCCTTCTGACAGCAGCTTTCAACTTGTCTAAGAAAGAGCTTGGCCACTCAGATGTGATGCAAATATGTGGGTGTCTAAGGTGCAGGTGCAAGCTCCTGACAAAGGTGTTCTCCAGGTTCAGTTTCTCCCTGCCAGACACATTGGAAATGTTTTCCTCTGGCATTCGCACCAAGAGTCGCAGATTACTTAACTCAGGAGCTCTGAGAATGGAACGGCAAGAGGTGTTCCGCTTACGTCATAAACAGTGCTCCAGAGCGCTTAGCAACGGGCACAACGAAACGTGTCTGTGGGATAGTGACCATTCCTGCCTAGTGCTGGCAATGCACGAGCACTGCCAAAAGGCAAAGGAAGGCGCTTAGCATCCGGCTTGTGCGCAAAGCTTTCAGACTGCCAGAGGACCGCAGCTGTGGTAAGCCCGCTTGCTCATTTGACGTTAGATGTCGCCTGCAAGAACTTCACCCGCATCTGGTTTATGCTGCTACCTGTTGTTAGGCGACAACAAGGACACATGTAGAGATATGCTTTTTCCTGCCTCATTTTCCTAGGCCATGCTCTTCTGTGGCTCTTTAGTGCTTTCCAAACTCCTATGTGTGTGCTGCTGCTTCCATCTGACAAGGAGCACAGCCTTCTGACAGCAGCTTTCAACTTGTCTAAGAAAGAGCTTGGCCATTTAGATGTGATGCAAATCTGTGTGTGTGTAAGGTGCAGGTGCAAGCTCCTGACAAAGGTGTTCTCCAGGTTCAGTTTCTCCCTGCCAGACACATTGGAAATGTTTTCCTCTATCATTCGCACCAAGAGTCGCAGATTACTTAACTCAGGAGCTCTGAGAATGGAACGGCAAGAGGTGTTCCGCTTACATCATAAACAGTGCTCCAGAGCGCTTAGCAACGGGCACAACGAAACGTGTGTGCGGGATAATGACCATTCCCGCCTAGTGCAGGCAATGCACAATCACTGCCAAAAAGCAGAGAAAGGCGCTTAGCATTCGGCTTGTGCGCAAAGCTTTCAGACTGCCAGAGGACTGCAGCTGTGGTAAGCCCATTGCTCATTTGACGTTAGATGTCGCCTGCAAGAACTTCACCCGCATCTAGTTTATGCTGCTACCTGTTGTTAGGCGACAACAAGGACACATGTAGAGATATGCTTTTTCCTGCCTCATTTTCCTAGGCCACGCTCTTCTGTGGCTCTTTAGTGCTTTCCAAACTCCTATGTGCGTGCTGCTGCTTCCATCTGACAAGGAGCACAGCCTTCTGACAGCAGCTTTCAACTTGTCTAAGAAAGAGCTTGGCCATTTAGATGTGATGCAAGTCTGTGTGTGTCTAAGGTGCAGGTGCAAGCTCGTGACAAAGGTGTTCTCCAGGTTCAGTTTCTATATGCCAGACACATTGGAAATGTTTTCCTCTGGCATTCGCACCAAGAGTCGCAGATTACTTAACTCAGGAGCTCTGAGAATGGAACGGCAAGAGGTGTTCCGCTTACGTCATAAACAGTGCTCCAGAGCGCTTAGCAACGGGCACAACGAAACGTGTCTGTGGGATAGTGACCATTCCCGCCTAGTGCTGTCAATGCACGAGCACTGCCAAAAGGCAAAGGAAGGCGCTTAGCATCCGGCTTGTGCACAAAACTTTCAGACTGCCAGAGGACCGCAGCTGTGGTAAGCCCGCTTGCTCATTTGACGTTAGCTGTCGCCTGCAAGATCTTCACCCGCATCTGGTTTATGCTGCTACCTGTTGTTAGGCGACAACAAGGACACATGTAGCGTTTTTCCTGCCTCATTTTCCTAGGCCACGCTCTTCTGTGGCTCTTTAGTGCTTTCCAAACTCCTATGTGCGTGCTGCTGCTTCCATCTGACAAGGAGCACAGCCTTCTGACAGCAGCTTTCAACTTGTCTAAGAAAGAGCTTGGCCATTTAGATGTGATGCAAGTCTGTGTGTGTCTAAGGTGCAGGTGCAAGCTCCTGACAAAGGTGTTCTCCAGGTTCAGTTTCTCCCTGCCAGACACATTGGAAATGTTTTCCTCTGGCATTCGCACCAAGAGTCGCAGATTACTTAACTCAGGAGCTGTGAGAATGGAACGGCAAGAGGTGTTCCGCTTACGTCATAAACAGTGCTCCAGAGCGCTTAGCAACGGGCACAACGAATCGTGTCTGTGGGATAGTGACCATTCCCACCTAGTGCTGGCAATGCACGAGCACTGCCAAAAGGCAAAGGAAGGCGCTTAGCATCCGGCTTGTGCACAAAGCTTTCAGACTGCCAGAGGACCGCAGCTGTGGTAAGCCCGTTTGCTCATTTGGCGTTAGATGTCGCCTGCAAGATCTTCACCCGCATCTGGTTTATGCTGCTACCTGTTGTTAGGCGACAACAAGGACACACGTAGCGTTTTTCCTGCCTCATTTTCCTAGGCCACGCTCTTCTGTGGCTCTTTAGTGCTTGCCAAACTCCTATGTGCGTGCTGCTGCTTCCATCTGACAAGGAGCACAGCCTTCTGACAGCAGCTTTCAACTTGTCTAAGAAAGAGCTTGGCCACTCAGATGTGATGCAAATATGTGGGTGTCTAAGGTGCAGGTGCAAGCTCCTGACAAAGGTGTTCTCCAGGTTAAGTTTCTCCCTGCCAGACACATTGGAAATGTTTTCCTCTGGCATTCGCACCAAGAGTCGCAGATTACTTAACTCAGGAGCTCTGAGAATGGAACGGCAAGAGGTGTTCCGCTTACGTCATAAACAGTGCTCCAGAGCGCTTAGCAACGGGCACAACGAAACGTGTCTGTGGGATAGTGACCATTCCCGCCTAGTGCTGGCAATGCACGAGCACTGCCAAAAGGCAAAGGAAGGCGCTTAGCATCCGGCTTGTGCGCAAAGCTTTCAGACTGCCAGAGGACCGCAGCTGTGGTAAGCCCGCTTGCTCATTTGACGTTAGATGTCGCCTGCAAGATCTTCACCCGCATCTGGTTTATGCTGCTACCTGTTGTTAGGCGACAACAAGGACACACGTAGCGTTTTTCCTTCCTCATTTTCCTAGGCCACGCTCTTCTGTGGCTCTTTAGTGCTTTCCAAACTCCTATGTGCGTGCTGCTGCTTTCATCTGACAAGGAGCACAGCCTTCTGACAGCAGCTTTCAACTTGTCTAAGAAAGAGCTTGGCCATTTAGATGTGATGCAAATCTGTGTGTGTGTAAGGTGCAGGTGCAAGCTCGTGACAAAGGTGTTCTCCAGGTTCAGTTTCTCCCTGCCAGACACATTGGAAATGTTTTCCTCTGGCATTCGCACCAAGAGTCGCAGATTACTTAACTCAGGAGCTCTGAGAATGGAACGGCAAGAGGTGTTCCGCTTACGTCATAAACAGTGCTCCAGAGCGCTTAGCAACGGGCACAACGAAACGTGTCTGTGGGATAGTGACCATTCCCACCTAGTGCTGGCAATGCACGAGCACTGCCAAAAGGCAAAGGAAGGCGCTTAGCATCCGGCTTGTGCACAAAGCTTTCAGACTGCCAGAGGACCGCAGCTGTGGTAAGCCCGTTTGCTCATTTGGCGTTAGATGTCGCCTGCAAGATCTTCACCCGCATCTGGTTTATGCTGCTACCTGTTGTTAGGCGACAACAAGGACACACGTAGCGTTTTTCCTGCCTCATTTTCCTAGGCCACGCTCTTCTGTGGCTCTTTAGTGCTTTCTAAACTCCTATGTGCGTGCTGCTGCTTTCATCTGACAAGGAGCACAGCCTTCTGACAGCAGCTTTCAACTTGTCTAAGAAAGAGCTTGGCCATTTAGATGTGATGCAAATCTGTGTGTGTGTAAGGTGCAGGTGCAAGCTCCTGACAAAGGTGTTCTCCAGGTTCAGTTTCTATATGCTGGACACATTGGAAATGTTTTCCTCTGGCATTCGCACCAAGAGTCGCAGATTACTTAACTCAGGAGCTCTGAGAATGGAACGGCAAGAGGTGTTCCGCTTACATCATAAACAGTGCTCCAGAGCGCTTAGCAACGGGCACAACGAAACGTGTCTGTGGGATAGTGACCATTCCCGCCTAGTGCAGGCAATGCACGAGCACTGCCAAAAGGCAAAGGAAGGCGCTTAGCATCCGGCTTGTGTGCAAAGCTTTCAGACTGCCAGAGGACCGCAGCTGTGGTAAGCCCGCTTGCTCATTTGACGTTAGATGTCGCCTGCAAGATCTTCACCCGCATCTGGTTTATGCTGCTACCTGTTGTTAGGCGACAACAAGGACACATGTAGCGTTTTTCCTGCCTCATTTTCCTAGGCCACGCTCTTCTGTGGCTCTTTAGTGCTTTCCAAACTCCTATGTGTGTGCTGCTGCTTCCATCTGACAAGGAGCACAGCCTTCTGACAGCAGCTTTCAACTTGTCTAAGAAAGAGCTTGGCCATTTAGATGTGATGCAAATCTGTGTGTGTGTAAGGTGCAGGTGCAAGCTCGTGACAAAGGTGTTCTCCAGGTTCAGTTTCTCCCTGCCAGACACATTGGAAATATTTTCCTCTGGCATTCGCACCAAGAGTCGCAGATTACTTAACTCAGGAGCTCTGAGAATGGAACGGCAAGAGGTGTTCCGCTTACGTCATAAACAGTGCTCCAGAGCGCTTAGCAACGGGCACAACGAAACGTGTCTGTGGGATAGTGACCATTCCCGCCTAGTGCTGGCAATGCACGAGCACTGCCAAAAGGCAAAGGAAGGCGCTTAGCATCCGGCTTGTGCACAAAGCTTTCAGACTGCCAGAGGACCGCAGCTGTGGTAAGCCCATTGCTCATTTGACGTTAGATGTCGCCTGCAAGAACTTCACCCGCATCTGGTTTATGCTGCTACCTGTTGTTAGGCGACAACAAGGACACATGTAGAGATATGCTTTTTCCTGCCTCATTTTCCTAGGCCACGCTCTTCTGTGGCTCTTTAGTGCTTTCCAAACTCCTATGTGCGTGCTGCTGCTTCCATCTGACAAGGAGCACAGCCTTCTGACAGCAGCTTTCAACTTGTCTAAGAAAGAGCTTGGCCATTTAGATGTGATGCAAATCTGTGTGTGTGTAAGGTGCAGGTGCAAGCTCGTGACAAAGGTGTTCTCCAGGTTCAGTTTCTCCCTGCCAGACACATTGGAAATATTTTCCTCTATCATTCGCACCAAGAGTCGCAGATTACTTAACTCAGGAGCTCTGAGAATGGAACGGCAAGAGGTGTTCCGCTTACGTCATAAACAGTGCTCCAGAGCGCTTAGCAACGGGCACAACGAATCGTGTCTGTGGGATAGTGACCATTCCCACCTAGTGCTGGCAATGCACGAGCACTGCCAAAAGGCAAAGGAAGGCGCTTAGCATCCGGCTTGTGCACAAAGCTTTCAGACTGCCAGAGGACCGCAGCTGTGGTAAGCCCGTTTGCTCATTTGGCGTTAGATGTCGCCTGCAAGATCTTCACCCGCATCTGGTTTATGCTGCTACCTGTTGTTAGGCGACAACAAGGACACACGTAGCGTTTTTCCTGCCTCATTTTCCTAGGCCACGCTCTTCTGTGGCTCTTTAGTGCTTTCCAAACTCCTATGTGCGTGCTGCTGCTTCCATCTGACAAGGAGCACAGCCTTCTGACAGCAGCTTTCAACTTGTCTAAGAAAGAGCTTGGCCATTTAGATGTGATGCAAATCTGTGTGTGTGTAAGGTGCAGGTGCAAGCTCGTGACAAAGGTGTTCTCCAGGTTCAGTTTCTCCCTGCCAGACACATTGGAAATGTTTTCCTCTGGCATTCGCACCAAGAGTCGCAGATTACTTAACTCAGGAGCTCTGAGAATGGAACGGCAAGAGGTGTTCCGCTTACGTCATAAACAGTGCTCCAGAGCGCTTAGCAACGGGCACAACGAAACGTGTCTGTGGGATAGTGACCATTCCCGCCTAGTGCTGGCAATGCACGAGCACTGCCAAAAGGCAAAGGAAGGCGCTTAGCATCCGGCTTGTGTGCAAAGCTTTCAGACTGCCAGAGGACCGCAGCTGTGGTAAGCCCGCTTGCTCATTTGACGTTAGATGTCGCCTGCAAGAACTTCACCCGCATCTGGTTTATGCTGCTACCTGTTGTTAGGCGACAACAAGGACACACGTAGCGTTTTTCCTTCCTCATTTTCCTAGGCCACGCTCTTCTGTGGCTCTTTAGTGCTTTCCAAACTCCTATGTGCGTGCTGCTGCTTTCATCTGACAAGGAGCACAGCCTTCTGACAGCAGCTTTCAACTTGTCTAAGAAAGAGCTTGGCCATTTAGATGTGATGCAAATCTGTGTGTGTGTAAGGTGCAGGTGCAAGCTCCTGACAAAGGTGTTCTCCAGGTTCAGTTTCTATATGCTGGACACATTGGAAATGTTTTCCTCTGGCATTCGCACCAAGAGTCGCAGATTACTTAACTCAGGAGCTCTGAGAATGGAACGGCAAGAGGTGTTCCGCTTACATCATAAACAGTGCTCCAGAGCGCTTAGCAACGGGCACAACGAAACGTGTCTGTGGGATAGTGACCATTCCCGCCTAGTGCAGGCAATGCACGAGCACTGCCAAAAGGCAAAGGAAGGCGCTTAGCATCCGGCTTGTGTGCAAAGCTTTCAGACTGCCAGAGGACCGCAGCTGTGGTAAGCCCGCTTGCTCATTTGACGTTAGATGTCGCCTGCAAGATCTTCACCCGCATCTGGTTTATGCTGCTACCTGTTGTTAGGCGACAACAAGGACACATGTAGCGTTTTTCCTGCCTCATTTTCCTAGGCCACGCTCTTCTGTGGCTCTTTAGTGCTTGCCAAACTCCTATGTGTGTGCTGCTGCTTCCATCTGACAAGGAGCACAGCCTTCTGACAGCAGCTTTCAACTTGTCTAAGAAAGAGCTTGGCCATTTAGATGTGATGCAAATCTGTGTGTGTGTAAGGTGCAGGTGCAAGCTCGTGACAAAGGTGTTCTCCAGGTTCAGTTTCTCCCTGCCAGACACATTGGAAATATTTTCCTCTATCATTCGCACCAAGAGTCGCAGATTACTTAACTCAGGAGCTCTGAGAATGGAACGGCAAGAGGTGTTCCGCTTACGTCATAAACAGTGCTCCAGAGCGCTTAGCAACGGGCACAACGAAACGTGTGTGCGGGATAATGACCATTCCCGCCTAGTGCAGGCAATGCACAATCACTGCCAAAAAGCAGAGAAAGGCGCTTAGCATTCGGCTTGTGTGCAAAGCTTTCAGACTGCCAGAGGACCGCAGCTGTGGTAAGCCCATTGCTCATTTGACGTTAGATGTCGCCTGCAAGAACTTCACCCGCATCTAGTTTATGCTGCTACCTGTTGTTAGGCGACAACAAGGACACATGTAGAGATATGCTTTTTCCTGCCTCATTTTCCTAGGCCACGCTCTTCTGTGGCTCTTTAGTGCTTTCCAAACTCCTATGTGCGTGCTGCTGCTTCCATCTGACAAGGAGCACAGCCTTCTGACAGCAGCTTTCAACTTGTCTAAGAAAGAGCTTGGCCATTTAGATGTGATGCAAGTCTGTGTGTGTCTAAGGTGCAGGTGCAAGCTCGTGACAAAGGTGTTCTCCAGGTTCAGTTTCTATATGCCAGACACATTGGAAATGTTTTCCTCTGGCATTCGCACCAAGAGTCGCAGATTACTTAACTCAGGAGCTCTGAGAATGGAACGGCAAGAGGTGTTCCGCTTACGTCATAAACAGTGCTCCAGAGCGCTTAGCAACGGGCACAACGAAACGTGTCTGTGGGATAGTGACCATTCCCGCCTAGTGCTGGCAATGCACGAGCACTGCCAAAAGGCAAAGGAAGGCGCTTAGCATCCGGCTTGTGCGCAAAGCTTTCAGACTGCCAGAGGACCGCAGCTGTGGTAAGCCCGTTTGCTCATTTGGCGTTAGATGTCGCCTGCAAGATCTTCACCCGCATCTGGTTTATGCTGCTACCTGTTGTTAGGCGACAACAAGGACACACGTAGCATTTTTCCTGCCTCATTTTCCTAGGCCACGCTCTTCTGTGGCTCTTTAGTGCTTGCCAAACTCCTATGTGCGTGCTGCTGCTTCCATCTGACAAGGAGCACAGCCTTCTGACAGCAGCTTTCAACTTGTCTAAGAAAGAGCTTGGCCACTCAGATGTGATGCAAATATGTGGGTGTCTAAGGTGCAGGTGCAAGCTCCTGACAAAGGTGTTCTCCAGGTTCAGTTTCTCCCTGCCAGACACATTGGAAATGTTTTCCTCTGGCATTCGCACCAAGAGTCGCAGATTACTTAACTCAGGAGCTCTGAGAATGGAACGGCAAGAGGTGTTCCGCTTACGTCATAAACAGTGCTCCAGAGCGCTTAGCAACGGGCACAACGAAACGTGTCTGTGGGATAGTGACCATTCCCGCCTAGTGCTGGCAATGCACGAGCACTGCCAAAAGGCAAAGGAAGGCGCTTAGCATCCGGCTTGTGCGCAAAGCTTTCAGACTGCCAGAGGACCGCACCTGTGGTAAGCCCGCTTGCTCATTTGACGTTAGATGTCGCCTGCAAGAACTTCACCCGCATCTGGTTTATGCTGCTACCTGTTGTTAGGCGACAACAAGGACACATGTAGAGATATGCTTTTTCCTGCCTCATTTTCCTAGGCCACGCTCTTCTGTGGCTCTTTAGTGCTTGCCAAACTCCTATGTGTGTGCTGCTGCTTCCATTTGACAAGGAGCACAGCCTTCTGACAGCAGCTTTCAACTTGTCTAAGAAAGAGCTTGGCCATTTAGATGTGATGCAAATCTGTGTGTGTCTAAGGTGCAGGTGCAAGCTCCTGACAAAGGTGTTCTCCAGGTTCAGTTTCTATATGCCAGACACATTGGAAATGTTTTCCTCTGGCATTCGCACCAAGAGTCGCAGATTACTTAACTCAGGAGCTCTGAGAATGGAACGGCAAGAGGTGTTCCGCTTACGTCATAAACAGTGCTCCAGAGCGCTTAGCAACGGGCACAACGAAACGTGTCTGTGGGATAGTGACCATTCCCACCTAGTGCTGGCAATGCACGAGCACTGCCAAAAGGCAAAGGAAGGCGCTTAGCATCCGGCTTGTGCACAAAGCTTTCAGACTGCCAGAGGACCGCAGCTGTGGTAAGCCCGTTTGCTCATTTGGCGTTAGATGTCGCCTGCAAGATCTTCACCCGCATCTGGTTTATGCTGCTACCTGTTGTTAGGCGACAACAAGGACACACGTAGCGTTTTTCCTGCCTCATTTTCCTAGGCCACGCTCTTCTGTGGCTCTTTAGTGCTTGCCAAACTCCTATGTGCGTGCTGCTGCTTCCATCTGACAAGGAGCACAGCCTTCTGACAGCAGCTTTCAACTTGTCTAAGAAAGAGCTTGGCCATTTAGATGTGATGCAAATCTGTGTGTGTGTAAGGTGCAGGTGCAAGCTCGTGACAAAGGTGTTCTCCAGGTTCAGTTTCTCCCTGCCAGACACATTGGAAATGTTTTCCTCTGGCATTCGCACCAAGAGTCGCAGATTACTTAACTCAGGAGCTCTGAGAATGGAACGGCAAGAGGTGTTCCGCTTACGTCATAAACAGTGCTCCAGAGCGCTTAGCAACGGGCACAACGAAACGTGTCTGTGGGATAGTGACCATTCCCGCCTAGTGCTGGCAATGCACGAGCACTGCCAAAAGGCAAAGGAAGGCGCTTAGCATCCGGCTTGTGCGCAAAGCTTTCAGACTGCCAGAGGACCGCAGCTGTGGTAAGCCCGCTTGCTCATTTGACGTTAGATGTCGCCTGCAAGAACTTCACCCGCATCTGGTTTATGCTGCTACCTGTTGTTAGGCGACAACAAGGACACACGTAGCGTTTTTCCTTCCTCATTTTCCTAGGCCACGCTCTTCTGTGGCTCTTTAGTGCTTTCCAAACTCCTATGTGCGTGCTGCTGCTTTCATCTGACAAGGAGCACAGCCTTCTGACAGCAGCTTTCAACTTGTCTAAGAAAGAGCTTGGCCATTTAGATGTGATGCAAATCTGTGTGTGTGTAAGGTGCAGGTGCAAGCTCCTGACAAAGGTGTTCTCCAGGTTCAGTTTCTATATGCTGGACACATTGGAAATGTTTTCCTCTGGCATTCGCACCAAGAGTCGCAGATTACTTAACTCAGGAGCTCTGAGAATGGAACGGCAAGAGGTGTTCCGCTTACATCATAAACAGTGCTCCAGAGCGCTTAGCAACGGGCACAACGAAACGTGTCTGTGGGATAGTGACCATTCCCGCCTAGTGCAGGCAATGCACGAGCACTGCCAAAAGGCAAAGGAAGGCGCTTAGCATCCGGCTTGTGTGCAAAGCTTTCAGACTGCCAGAGGACCGCAGCTGTGGTAAGCCCGCTTGCTCATTTGACGTTAGATGTCGCCTGCAAGAACTTCACCCGCATCTGGTTTATGCTGCTACCTGTTGTTAGGCGACAACAAGGACACATGTAGCGTTTTTCCTGCCTCATTTTCCTAGGCCACGCTCTTCTGTGGCTCTTTAGTGCTTGCCAAACTCCTATGTGCGTGCTGCTGCTTCCATCTGACAAGGAGCACAGCCTTCTGACAGCAGCTTTCAACTTGTCTAAGAAAGAGCTTGGCCATTTAGATGTGATGAAAATCTGCGTGTGTGTAAGGTGCAGGTGCAAGCTCCTGACAAAGGTGTTCTCCAGGTTCAGTTTCTCCCTGCCAGACACATTGGAAATATTTTCCTCTATCATTCGCACCAAGAGTCGCAGATTACTTAACTCAGGAGCTCTGAGAATGGAACGGCAAGAGGTGTTCCGCTTACGTCATAAACAGTGCTCCAGAGCGCTTAGCAACGGGCACAACGAAACCTGTGTGCGGGATAATGACCATTCCCGCCTAGTGCAGGCAATGCACAATCACTGCCAAAAAGCAGAGAAAGGCGCTTAGCATCCGGCTTGTGTGCAAAGCTTTCAGACTGCCAGAGGACCGCAGCTGTGGTAAGCCCGCTTGCTCATTTGACGTTAGATGTCGCCTGCAAGAACTTCACCCGCATCTGGTTTATGCTGCTACCTGTTGTTAGGCGACAACAAGGACACATGTAGAGATATGCTTTTTCCTGCCTCATTTTCCTAGGCCACGCTCTTCTGTGGCTCTTTAGTGCTTTCCAAACTCCTATGTGCGTGCTGCTGCTTCCATCTGACAAGGAGCACAGCCTTCTGACAGCAGCTTTCAACTTGTCTAAGAAAGAGCTTGGCCATTTAGATGTGATGCAAATCTGTGTGTGTGTAAGGTGCAGGTGCAAGCTCGTGACAAAGGTGTTCTCCAGGTTCAGTTTCTCCCTGCCAGACACATTGGAAATATTTTCCTCTATCATTCGCACCAAGAGTCGCAGATTACTTAACTCAGGAGCTCTGAGAATGGAATGGCAAGAGGTGTTCCGCTTACGTCATAAACAGTGCTCCAGAGCGCTTAGCAACGGGCACAACGAAACGTGTGTGCGGGATAATGACCATTCCCGCCTAGTGCAGGCAATGCACAATCACTGCCAAAAAGCAGAGAAAGGCGCTTAGCATTCGGCTTGTGTGCAAAGCTTTCAGACTGCCAGAGGACCGCAGCTGTGGTAAGCCCATTGCTCATTTGACGTTAGATGTCGCCTGCAAGAACTTCACCCGCATCTAGTTTATGCTGCTACCTGTTGTTAGGCGACAACAAGGACACATGTAGAGATATGCTTTTTCCTGCCTCATTTTCCTAGGCCACGCTCTTCTGTGGCTCTTTAGTGCTTTCCAAACTCCTATGTGCGTGCTGCTGCTTCCATCTGACAAGGAGCACAGCCTTCTGACAGCAGCTTTCAACTTGTCTAAGAAAGAGCTTGGCCATTTAGATGTGATGCAAGTCTGTGTGTGTCTACGGTGCAGGTGCAAGCTCCTGACAAAGGTGTTCTCCAGGTTCAGTTTCTCCCTGCCAGACACATTGGAAATGTTTTCCTCTGGCATTCGCACCAAGAGTCGCAGATTACTTAACTCAGGAGCTGTGAGAATGGAACGGCAAGACGTGTTCCGCTTACGTCATAAAGAGTGCTCCAGAGCGCTTAGCAACGGGCACAACGAATCGTGTCTGTGGGATAGTGACCATTCCCGCCTAGTGCTGGCAATGCACGAGCACTGCCAAAAGGCAAAGGAAGGCGCTTAGCATCCGGCTTGTGCGCAAAGCTTTCAGACTGCCAGAGGACCGCAGCTGTGGTAAGCCCGCTTGCTCATTTGACGTTAGATGTCGCCTGCAAGAACTTCACCCGCATCTGGTTTATGCTGCTACCTGTTGTTAGGCGACAACAAGGACACACGTAGCGTTTTTCCTTCCTCATTTTCCTAGGCCACGCTCTTCTGTGGCTCTTTAGTGCTTTCCAAACTCCTATGTGCGTGCTGCTGCTTTCATCTGACAAGGAGCACAGCCTTCTGACAGCAGCTTTCAACTTGTCTAAGAAAGAGCTTGGCCATTTAGATGTGATGCAAATCTGTGTGTGTGTAAGGTGCAGGTGCAAGCTCCTGACAAAGGTGTTCTCCAGGTTCAGTTTCTATATGCTGGACACATTGGAAATGTTTTCCTCTGGCATTCGCACCAAGAGTCGCAGATTACTTAACTCAGGAGCTCTGAGAATGGAACGGCAAGAGGTGTTCCGCTTACATCATAAACAGTGCTCCAGAGCGCTTAGCAACGGGCACAACGAAACGTGTCTATGGGATAGTGACCATTCCCGCCTAGTGCAGGCAATGCACGAGCACTGCCAAAAGGCAAAGGAAGGCGCTTAGCATCCGGCTTGTGTGCAAAGCTTTCAGACTGCCAGAGGACCGCAGCTGTGGTAAGCCCGCTTGCTCATTTGACGTTAGATGTCGCCTGCAAGAACTTCACCCGCATCTGGTTTATGCTGCTACCTGTTGTTAGGCGACAACAAGGACACATGTAGCGTTTTTCCTGCCTCATTTTCCTAGGCCACGCTCTTCTGTGGCTCTTTAGTGCTTGCCAAACTCCTATGTGCGTGCTGCTGCTTCCATCTGACAAGGAGCACAGCCTTCTGACAGCAGCTTTCAACTTGTCTAAGAAAGAGCTTGGCCATTTAGATGTGATGAAAATCTGCGTGTGTGTAAGGTGCAGGTGCAAGCTCCTGACAAAGGTGTTCTCCAGGTTCAGTTTCTCCCTGCCAGACACATTGGAAATATTTTCCTCTATCATTCGCACCAAGAGTCGCAGATTACTTAACTCAGGAGCTCTGAGAATGGAACGGCAAGAGGTGTTCCGCTTACGTCATAAACAGTGCTCCAGAGCGCTTAGCAACGGGCACAACGAAACCTGTGTGCGGGATAATGACCATTCCCGCCTAGTGCAGGCAATGCACAATCACTGCCAAAAAGCAGAGAAAGGCGCTTAGCATCCGGCTTGTGTGCAAAGCTTTCAGACTGCCAGAGGACCGCAGCTGTGGTAAGCCCGCTTGCTCATTTGACGTTAGATGTCGCCTGCAAGAACTTCACCCGCATCTGGTTTATGCTGCTACCTGTTGTTAGGCGACAACAAGGACACATGTAGAGATATGCTTTTTCCTGCCTCATTTTCCTAGGCCACGCTCTTCTGTGGCTCTTTAGTGCTTTCCAAACTCCTATGTGCGTGCTGCTGCTTCCATCTGACAAGGAGCACAGCCTTCTGACAGCAGCTTTCAACTTGTCTAAGAAAGAGCTTGGCCATTTAGATGTGATGCAAATCTGTGTGTGTGTAAGGTGCAGGTGCAAGCTCGTGACAAAGGTGTTCTCCAGGTTCAGTTTCTCCCTGCCAGACACATTGGAAATATTTTCCTCTATCATTCGCACCAAGAGTCGCAGATTACTTAACTCAGGAGCTCTGAGAATGGAATGGCAAGAGGTGTTCCGCTTACGTCATAAACAGTGCTCCAGAGCGCTTAGCAACGGGCACAACGAAACGTGTGTGCGGGATAATGACCATTCCCGCCTAGTGCAGGCAATGCACAATCACTGCCAAAAAGCAGAGAAAGGCGCTTAGCATTCGGCTTGTGTGCAAAGCTTTCAGACTGCCAGAGGACCGCAGCTGTGGTAAGCCCATTGCTCATTTGACGTTAGATGTCGCCTGCAAGAACTTCACCCGCATCTAGTTTATGCTGCTACCTGTTGTTAGGCGACAACAAGGACACATGTAGAGATATGCTTTTTCCTGCCTCATTTTCCTAGGCCACGCTCTTCTGTGGCTCTTTAGTGCTTTCCAAACTCCTATGTGCGTGCTGCTGCTTCCATCTGACAAGGAGCACAGCCTTCTGACAGCAGCTTTCAACTTGTCTAAGAAAGAGCTTGGCCATTTAGATGTGATGCAAGTCTGTGTGTGTCTACGGTGCAGGTGCAAGCTCCTGACAAAGGTGTTCTCCAGGTTCAGTTTCTCCCTGCCAGACACATTGGAAATGTTTTCCTCTGGCATTCGCACCAAGAGTCGCAGATTACTTAACTCAGGAGCTGTGAGAATGGAACGGCAAGACGTGTTCCGCTTACGTCATAAAGAGTGCTCCAGAGCGCTTAGCAACGGGCACAACGAATCGTGTCTGTGGGATAGTGACCATTCCCGCCTAGTGCTGGCAATGCATGAGCACTGCCAAAAGGCAAAGGAAGGCGCTTAGCATCCGGCTTGTGCACAAAGCTTTCAGACTGCCAGAGGACCGCAGCTGTGGTAAGCCCGCTTGCTCATTTGGCGTTAGATGTCGCCTGCAAGATCTTCACCCGCATCTGGTTTATGCTGCTACCTGTTGTTAGGCGACAACAAGGACACACGTAGCGTTTTTCCTGCCTCATTTTCCTAGGCCACGCTCTTCTGTGGCTCTTTAGTGCTTGCCAAACTCCTATGTGCGTGCTGCTGCTTCCATCTGACAAGGAGCACAGCCTTCTGACAGCAGCTTTCAACTTGTCTAAGAAAGAGCTTGGCCACTCAGATGTGATGCAAATATGTGGGTGTCTAAGGTGCAGGTGCAAGCTCCTGACAAAGGTGTTCTCCAGGTTCAGTTTCTCCCTGCCAGACACATTGGAAATGTTTTCCTCTGGCATTCGCACCAAGAGTCGCAGATTACTTAACTCAGGAGCTCTGAGAATGGAACGGCAAGAGGTGTTCCGCTTACGTCATAAACAGTGCTCCAGAGCGCTTAGCAACGGGCACAACGAAACGTGTCTGTGGGATAGTGACCATTCCCGCCTAGTGCTGGCAATGCACGAGCACTGCCAAAAGGCAAAGGAAGGCGCTTAGCATCCGGCTTGTGCGCAAAGCTTTCAGACTGCCAGAGGACCGCAGCTGTGGTAAGCCCGCTTGCTCATTTGACGTTAGATGTCGCCTGCAAGAACTTCACCCGCATCTGGTTTATGCTGCTACCTGTTGTTAGGCGACAACAAGGACACATGTAGAGATATGCTTTTTCCTGCCTCATTTTCCTAGGCCATGCTCTTCTGTGGCTCTTTAGTGCTTTCCAAACTCCTATGTGTGTGCTGCTGCTTCCATCTGACAAGGAGCACAGCCTTCTGACAGCAGCTTTCAACTTGTCTAAGAAAGAGCTTGGCCATTTAGATGTGATGCAAATCTGTGTGTGTGTAAGGTGCAGGTGCAAGCTCCTGACAAAGGTGTTCTCCAGGTTCAGTTTCTCCCTGCCAGACACATTGGAAATGTTTTCCTCTATCATTCGCACCAAGAGTCGCAGATTACTTAACTCAGGAGCTCTGAGAATGGAACGGCAAGAGGTGTTCCGCTTACATCATAAACAGTGCTCCAGAGCGCTTAGCAACGGGCACAACGAAACGTGTGTGCGGGATAATGACCATTCCCGCCTAGTGCAGGCAATGCACAATCACTGCCAAAAAGCAGAGAAAGGCGCTTAGCATTCGGCTTGTGCGCAAAGCTTTCAGACTGCCAGAGGACTGCAGCTGTGGTAAGCCCATTGCTCATTTGACGTTAGATGTCGCCTGCAAGAACTTCACCCGCATCTAGTTTATGCTGCTACCTGTTGTTAGGCGACAACAAGGACACATGTAGAGATATGCTTTTTCCTGCCTCATTTTCCTAGGCCACGCTCTTCTGTGGCTCTTTAGTGCTTTCCAAACTCCTATGTGCGTGCTGCTGCTTCCATCTGACAAGGAGCACAGCCTTCTGACAGCAGCTTTCAACTTGTCTAAGAAAGAGCTTGGCCATTTAGATGTGATGCAAGTCTGTGTGTGTCTAAGGTGCAGGTGCAAGCTCCTGACAAAGGTGTTCTCCAGGTTCAGTTTCTCCCTGCCAGACACATTGGAAATGTTTTCCTCTGGCATTCGCACCAAGAGTCGCAGATTACTTAACTCAGGAGCTGTGAGAATGGAACGGCAAGACGTGTTCCGCTTACGTCATAAACAGTGCTCCAGAGCGCTTAGCAACGGGCACAACGAATCGTGTCTGTGGGATAGTGACCATTCCCACCTAGTGCTGGCAATGCACGAGCACTGCCAAAAGGCAAAGGAAGGCGCTTAGCATCCGGCTTGTGCACAAAGCTTTCAGACTGCCAGAGGACCGCAGCTGTGGTAAGCCCGTTTGCTCATTTGGCGTTAGATGTCGCCTGCAAGATCTTCACCCGCATCTGGTTTATGCTGCTACCTGTTGTTAGGCGACAACAAGGACACACGTAGCGTTTTTCCTGCCTCATTTTCCTAGGCCACGCTCTTCTGTGGCTCTTTAGTGCTTGCCAAACTCCTATGTGCGTGCTGCTGCTTCCATCTGACAAGGAGCACAGCCTTCTGACAGCAGCTTTCAACTTGTCTAAGAAAGAGCTTGGCCACTCAGATGTGATGCAAATATGTGGGTGTCTAAGGTGCAGGTGCAAGCTCCTGACAAAGGTGTTCTCCAGGTTAAGTTTCTCCCTGCCAGACACATTGGAAATGTTTTCCTCTGGCATTCGCACCAAGAGTCGCAGATTACTTAACTCAGGAGCTCTGAGAATGGAACGGCAAGAGGTGTTCCGCTTACATCATAAACAGTGCTCCAGAGCGCTTAGCAACGGGCACAACGAAACGTGTCTGTGGGATAGTGACCATTCCCGCCTAGTGCAGGCAATGCACGAGCACTGCCAAAAGGCAAAGGAAGGCGCTTAGCATCCGGCTTGTGTGCAAAGCTTTCAGACTGCCAGAGGACCGCAGCTGTGGTAAGCCCGCTTGCTCATTTGACGTTAGATGTCGCCTGCAAGAACTTCACCCGCATCTGGTTTATGCTGCTACCTGTTGTTAGGCGACAACAAGGACACATGTAGCGTTTTTCCTGCCTCATTTTCCTAGGCCACGCTCTTCTGTGGCTCTTTAGTGCTTGCCAAACTCCTATGTGCGTGCTGCTGCTTCCATCTGACAAGGAGCACAGCCTTCTGACAGCAGCTTTCAACTTGTCTAAGAAAGAGCTTGGCCATTTAGATGTGATGAAAATCTGCGTGTGTGTAAGGTGCAGGTGCAAGCTCCTGACAAAGGTGTTCTCCAGGTTCAGTTTCTCCCTGCCAGACACATTGGAAATATTTTCCTCTATCATTCGCACCAAGAGTCGCAGATTACTTAACTCAGGAGCTCTGAGAATGGAACGGCAAGAGGTGTTCCGCTTACGTCATAAACAGTGCTCCAGAGCGCTTAGCAACGGGCACAACGAAACCTGTGTGCGGGATAATGACCATTCCCGCCTAGTGCAGGCAATGCACAATCACTGCCAAAAAGCAGAGAAAGGCGCTTAGCATCCGGCTTGTGTGCAAAGCTTTCAGACTGCCAGAGGACCGCAGCTGTGGTAAGCCCGCTTGCTCATTTGACGTTAGATGTCGCCTGCAAGAACTTCACCCGCATCTGGTTTATGCTGCTACCTGTTGTTAGGCGACAACAAGGACACATGTAGAGATATGCTTTTTCCTGCCTCATTTTCCTAGGCCACGCTCTTCTGTGGCTCTTTAGTGCTTTCCAAACTCCTATGTGCGTGCTGCTGCTTCCATCTGACAAGGAGCACAGCCTTCTGACAGCAGCTTTCAACTTGTCTAAGAAAGAGCTTGGCCATTTAGATGTGATGCAAATCTGTGTGTGTGTAAGGTGCAGGTGCAAGCTCGTGACAAAGGTGTTCTCCAGGTTCAGTTTCTCCCTGCCAGACACATTGGAAATATTTTCCTCTATCATTCGCACCAAGAGTCGCAGATTACTTAACTCAGGAGCTCTGAGAATGGAATGGCAAGAGGTGTTCCGCTTACGTCATAAACAGTGCTCCAGAGCGCTTAGCAACGGGCACAACGAAACGTGTGTGCGGGATAATGACCATTCCCGCCTAGTGCAGGCAATGCACAATCACTGCCAAAAAGCAGAGAAAGGCGCTTAGCATTCGGCTTGTGTGCAAAGCTTTCAGACTGCCAGAGGACCGCAGCTGTGGTAAGCCCATTGCTCATTTGACGTTAGATGTCGCCTGCAAGAACTTCACCCGCATCTAGTTTATGCTGCTACCTGTTGTTAGGCGACAACAAGGACACATGTAGAGATATGCTTTTTCCTGCCTCATTTTCCTAGGCCACGCTCTTCTGTGGCTCTTTAGTGCTTTCCAAACTCCTATGTGCGTGCTGCTGCTTCCATCTGACAAGGAGCACAGCCTTCTGACAGCAGCTTTCAACTTGTCTAAGAAAGAGCTTGGCCATTTAGATGTGATGCAAGTCTGTGTGTGTCTACGGTGCAGGTGCAAGCTCCTGACAAAGGTGTTCTCCAGGTTCAGTTTCTCCCTGCCAGACACATTGGAAATGTTTTCCTCTGGCATTCGCACCAAGAGTCGCAGATTACTTAACTCAGGAGCTGTGAGAATGGAACGGCAAGACGTGTTCCGCTTACGTCATAAAGAGTGCTCCAGAGCGCTTAGCAACGGGCACAACGAATCGTGTCTGTGGGATAGTGACCATTCCCGCCTAGTGCTGGCAATGCATGAGCACTGCCAAAAGGCAAAGGAAGGCGCTTAGCATCCGGCTTGTGCACAAAGCTTTCAGACTGCCAGAGGACCGCAGCTGTGGTAAGCCCGCTTGCTCATTTGGCGTTAGATGTCGCCTGCAAGATCTTCACCCGCATCTGGTTTATGCTGCTACCTGTTGTTAGGCGACAACAAGGACACACGTAGCGTTTTTCCTGCCTCATTTTCCTAGGCCACGCTCTTCTGTGGCTCTTTAGTGCTTGCCAAACTCCTATGTGCGTGCTGCTGCTTCCATCTGACAAGGAGCACAGCCTTCTGACAGCAGCTTTCAACTTGTCTAAGAAAGAGCTTGGCCACTCAGATGTGATGCAAATATGTGGGTGTCTAAGGTGCAGGTGCAAGCTCCTGACAAAGGTGTTCTCCAGGTTCAGTTTCTCCCTGCCAGACACATTGGAAATGTTTTCCTCTGGCATTCGCACCAAGAGTCGCAGATTACTTAACTCAGGAGCTCTGAGAATGGAACGGCAAGAGGTGTTCCGCTTACGTCATAAACAGTGCTCCAGAGCGCTTAGCAACGGGCACAACGAAACGTGTCTGTGGGATAGTGACCATTCCCGCCTAGTGCTGGCAATGCACGAGCACTGCCAAAAGGCAAAGGAAGGCGCTTAGCATCCGGCTTGTGCGCAAAGCTTTCAGACTGCCAGAGGACCGCAGCTGTGGTAAGCCCGCTTGCTCATTTGACGTTAGATGTCGCCTGCAAGAACTTCACCCGCATCTGGTTTATGCTGCTACCTGTTGTTAGGCGACAACAAGGACACATGTAGAGATATGCTTTTTCCTGCCTCATTTTCCTAGGCCATGCTCTTCTGTGGCTCTTTAGTGCTTTCCAAACTCCTATGTGTGTGCTGCTGCTTCCATCTGACAAGGAGCACAGCCTTCTGACAGCAGCTTTCAACTTGTCTAAGAAAGAGCTTGGCCATTTAGATGTGATGCAAATCTGTGTGTGTGTAAGGTGCAGGTGCAAGCTCCTGACAAAGGTGTTCTCCAGGTTCAGTTTCTCCCTGCCAGACACATTGGAAATGTTTTCCTCTATCATTCGCACCAAGAGTCGCAGATTACTTAACTCAGGAGCTCTGAGAATGGAACGGCAAGAGGTGTTCCGCTTACATCATAAACAGTGCTCCAGAGCGCTTAGCAACGGGCACAACGAAACGTGTGTGCGGGATAATGACCATTCCCGCCTAGTGCAGGCAATGCACAATCACTGCCAAAAAGCAGAGAAAGGCGCTTAGCATTCGGCTTGTGCGCAAAGTTTTCAGACTGCCAGAGGACTGCAGCTGTGGTAAGCCCATTGCTCATTTGACGTTAGATGTCGCCTGCAAGAACTTCACCCGCATCTAGTTTATGCTGCTACCTGTTGTTAGGCGACAACAAGGACACATGTAGAGATATGCTTTTTCCTGCCTCATTTTCCTAGGCCACGCTCTTCTGTGGCTCTTTAGTGCTTTCCAAACTCCTATGTGCGTGCTGCTGCTTCCATCTGACAAGGAGCACAGCCTTCTGACAGCAGCTTTCAACTTGTCTAAGAAAGAGCTTGGCCATTTAGATGTGATGCAAGTCTGTGTGTGTCTAAGGTGCAGGTGCAAGCTCGTGACAAAGGTGTTCTCCAGGTTCAGTTTCTATATGCCAGACACATTGGAAATGTTTTCCTCTGGCATTCGCACCAAGAGTCGCAGATTACTTAACTCAGGAGCTCTGAGAATGGAACGGCAAGAGGTGTTCCGCTTACGTCATAAACAGTGCTCCAGAGCGCTTAGCAACGGGCACAACGAAACGTGTCTGTGGGATAGTGACCATTCCCGCCTAGTGCTGTCAATGCACGAGCACTGCCAAAAGGCAAAGGAAGGCGCTTAGCATCCGGCTTGTGCACAAAACTTTCAGACTGCCAGAGGACCGCAGCTGTGGTAAGCCCGCTTGCTCATTTGACGTTAGCTGTCGCCTGCAAGATCTTCACCCGCATCTGGTTTATGCTGCTACCTGTTGTTAGGCGACAACAAGGACACATGTAGCGTTTTTCCTGCCTCATTTTCCTAGGCCACGCTCTTCTGTGGCTCTTTAGTGCTTTCCAAACTCCTATGTGCGTGCTGCTGCTTCCATCTGACAAGGAGCACAGCCTTCTGACAGCAGCTTTCAACTTGTCTAAGAAAGAGCTTGGCCATTTAGATGTGATGCAAGTCTGTGTGTGTCTAAGGTGCAGGTGCAAGCTCCTGACAAAGGTGTTCTCCAGGTTCAGTTTCTCCCTGCCAGACACATTGGAAATGTTTTCCTCTGGCATTCGCACCAAGAGTCGCAGATTACTTAACTCAGGAGCTGTGAGAATGGAACGGCAAGACGTGTTCCGCTTACGTCATAAACAGTGCTCCAGAGCGCTTAGCAACGGGCACAACGAATCGTGTCTGTGGGATAGTGACCATTCCCACCTAGTGCTGGCAATGCACGAGCACTGCCAAAAGGCAAAGGAAGGCGCTTAGCATCCGGCTTGTGCACAAAGCTTTCAGACTGCCAGAGGACCGCAGCTGTGGTAAGCCCGTTTGCTCATTTGGCGTTAGATGTCGCCTGCAAGATCTTCACCCGCATCTGGTTTATGCTGCTACCTGTTGTTAGGCGACAACAAGGACACACGTAGCGTTTTTCCTGCCTCATTTTCCTAGGCCACGCTCTTCTGTGGCTCTTTAGTGCTTGCCAAACTCCTATGTGCGTGCTGCTGCTTCCATCTGACAAGGAGCACAGCCTTCTGACAGCAGCTTTCAACTTGTCTAAGAAAGAGCTTGGCCACTCAGATGTGATGCAAATATGTGGGTGTCTAAGGTGCAGGTGCAAGCTCCTGACAAAGGTGTTCTCCAGGTTAAGTTTCTCCCTGCCAGACACATTGGAAATGTTTTCCTCTGGCATTCGCACCAAGAGTCGCAGATTACTTAACTCAGGAGCTCTGAGAATGGAACGGCAAGAGGTGTTCCGCTTACGTCATAAACAGTGCTCCAGAGCGCTTAGCAACGGGCACAACGAAACGTGTCTGTGGGATAGTGACCATTCCCGCCTAGTGCTGGCAATGCACGAGCACTGCCAAAAGGCAAAGGAAGGCGCTTAGCATCCGGCTTGTGCGCAAAGCTTTCAGACTGCCAGAGGACCGCAGCTGTGGTAAGCCCGCTTGCTCATTTGACGTTAGATGTCGCCTGCAAGATCTTCACCCGCATCTGGTTTATGCTGCTACCTGTTGTTAGGCGACAACAAGGACACACGTAGCGTTTTTCCTTCCTCATTTTCCTAGGCCACGCTCTTCTGTGGCTCTTTAGTGCTTTCCAAACTCCTATGTGCGTGCTGCTGCTTTCATCTGACAAGGAGCACAGCCTTCTGACAGCAGCTTTCAACTTGTCTAAGAAAGAGCTTGGCCATTTAGATGTGATGCAAATCTGTGTGTGTGTAAGGTGCAGGTGCAAGCTCGTGACAAAGGTGTTCTCCAGGTTCAGTTTCTCCCTGCCAGACACATTGGAAATGTTTTCCTCTGGCATTCGCACCAAGAGTCGCAGATTACTTAACTCAGGAGCTCTGAGAATGGAACGGCAAGAGGTGTTCCACTTACGTCATAAACAGTGCTCCAGAGCGCTTAGCAACGGACACAACGAAACGTGTCTGTGGGATAGTGACCATTCCCGCCTAGTGCTGGCAATGCACGAGCACTGCCAAAAGGCAAAGGAAGGCGCTTAGCATCCGGCTTGTGCACAAAGCTTTCAGACTGCCAGAGGACGGCAGCTGTGGTAAGCCCATTGCTCATTTGACGTTAGATGTCGCCTGCAAGAACTTCACCCGCATCTGGTTTATGCTGCTACCTGTTGTTAGGCGACAACAAGGACACATGTAGAGATATGCTTTTTCCTGCCTCATTTTCCTAGGCCACGCTCTTCTGTGGCTCTTTAGTGCTTTCCAAACTCCTATGTGTGTGCTGCTGCTTCCATCTGACAAGGAGCACAGCCTTCTGACAGCAGCTTTCAACTTGTCTAAGAAAGAGCTTGGCCATTTAGATGTGATGCAAATCTGTGTGTGTGTAAGGTGCAGGTGCAAGCTCCTGACAAAGGTGTTCTCCAGGTTCAGTTTCTCCCTGCCAGACACATTGGAAATGTTTTCCTCTATCATTCGCACCAAGAGTTGCAGATTACTTAACTCAGGAGCTCTGAGAATGGAACGGCAAGAGGTGTTCCGCTTACATCATAAACAGTGCTCCAGAACGCTTAGCAACGGGCACAACGAAACGTGTGTGCGGGATAATGACCATTCCCGCCTAGTGCAGGCAATGCACAATCACTGCCAAAAAGCAGAGAAAGGCGCTTAGCATTCGGCTTGTGTGCAAAGCTTTCAGACTGCCAGAGGACTGCAGCTGTGGTAAGCCCATTGCTCATTTGACGTTAGATGTCGCCTGCAAGAACTTCACCCGCATCTAGTTTATGCTGCTACCTGTTGTTAGGCGACAACAAGGACACATGTAGAGATATGCTTTTTCCTGCCTCATTTTCCTAGGCCACGCTCTTCTGTGGCTCTTTAGTGCTTGCCAAACTCCTATGTGCGTGCTGCTGCTTCCATCTGACAAGGAGCACAGCCTTCTGACAGCAGCTTTCAACTTGTCTAAGAAAGAGCTTGGCCATTTAGATGTGATGCAAGTCTGTGTGTGTCTAAGGTGCAGGTGCAAGCTCCTGACAAAGGTGTTCTCCAGGTTCAGTTTCTATATGCCAGACACATTGGAAATGTTTTCCTCTGGCATTCGCACCAAGAGTCGCAGATTACTTAACTCAGGAGCTCTGAGAATGGAACGGCAAGAGGTGTTCCGCTTACGTCATAAACAGTGCTCCAGAGCGCTTAGCAACGGGCACAACGAAACGTGTCTGTGGGATAGTGACCATTCCCGCCTAGTGCTGTCAATGCACGAGCACTGCCAAAAGGCAAAGGAAGGCGCTTAGCATCCGGCTTGTGCACAAAACTTTCAGACTGCCAGAGGACCGCAGCTGTGGTAAGCCCATTGCTCATTTGACGTTAGATATCGCCTGCAAGAACTTCACCCGCATCTAGTTTATGCTGCTACCTGTTGTTAGGCGACAACAAGGACACATGTAGAGATATGCTTTTTCCTGCCTCATTTTCCTAGGCCACGCTCTTCTGTGGCTCTTTAGTGCTTGCCAAACTCCTATGTGCGTGCTGCTGCTTCCATCTGACAAGGAGCACAGCCTTCTGACAGCAGCTTTCAACTTGTCTAAGAAAGAGCTTGGCCACTCAGATGTGATGCAAATATGTGGGTGTCTAAGGTGCAGGTGCAAGCTCCTGACAAAGGTGTTCTCCAGGTTCAGTTTCTCCCTGCCAGACACATTGGAAATGTTTTCCTCTGGCATTCGCACCAAGAGTCGCAGATTACTTAACTCAGGAGCTCTGAGAATGGAACGGCAAGAGGTGTTCCGCTTACGTCATAAACAGTGCTCCAGAGCGCTTAGCAACGGGCACAACGAAACGTGTCTGTGGGATAGTGACCATTCCCGCCTAGTGCTGGCAATGCACGAGCACTGCCAAAAGGCAAAGGAAGGCGCTTAGCATCCGGCTTGTGCGCAAAGCTTTCAGACTGCCAGAGGACCGCAGCTGTGGTAAGCCCGCTTGCTCATTTGACGTTAGATGTCGCCTGCAAGAACTTCACCCGCATCTGGTTTATGCTGCTACCTGTTGTTAGGCGACAACAAGGACACATGTAGAGATATGCTTTTTCCTGCCTCATTTTCCTAGGCCATGCTCTTCTGTGGCTCTTTAGTGCTTTCCAAACTCCTATGTGTGTGCTGCTGCTTCCATCTGACAAGGAGCACAGCCTTCTGACAGCAGCTTTCAACTTGTCTAAGAAAGAGCTTGGCCATTTAGATGTGATGCAAATCTGTGTGTGTGTAAGGTGCAGGTGCAAGCTCCTGACAAAGGTGTTCTCCAGGTTCAGTTTCTCCCTGCCAGACACATTGGAAATGTTTTCCTCTATCATTCGCACCAAGAGTCGCAGATTACTTAACTCAGGAGCTCTGAGAATGGAACGGCAAGAGGTGTTCCGCTTACATCATAAACAGTGCTCCAGAGCGCTTAGCAACGGGCACAACGAAACGTGTGTGCGGGATAATGACCATTCCCGCCTAGTGCAGGCAATGCACAATCACTGCCAAAAAGCAGAGAAAGGCGCTTAGCATTCGGCTTGTGCGCAAAGCTTTCAGACTGCCAGAGGACTGCAGCTGTGGTAAGCCCATTGCTCATTTGACGTTAGATGTCGCCTGCAAGAACTTCACCCGCATCTAGTTTATGCTGCTACCTGTTGTTAGGCGACAACAAGGACACATGTAGAGATATGCTTTTTCCTGCCTCATTTTCCTAGGCCACGCTCTTCTGTGGCTCTTTAGTGCTTTCCAAACTCCTATGTGCGTGCTGCTGCTTCCATCTGACAAGGAGCACAGCCTTCTGACAGCAGCTTTCAACTTGTCTAAGAAAGAGCTTGGCCATTTAGATGTGATGCAAGTCTGTGTGTGTCTAAGGTGCAGGTGCAAGCTCGTGACAAAGGTGTTCTCCAGGTTCAGTTTCTATATGCCAGACACATTGGAAATGTTTTCCTCTGGCATTCGCACCAAGAGTCGCAGATTACTTAACTCAGGAGCTCTGAGAATGGAACGGCAAGAGGTGTTCCGCTTACGTCATAAACAGTGCTCCAGAGCGCTTAGCAACGGGCACAACGAAACGTGTCTGTGGGATAGTGACCATTCCCGCCTAGTGCTGTCAATGCACGAGCACTGCCAAAAGGCAAAGGAAGGCGCTTAGCATCCGGCTTGTGCACAAAACTTTCAGACTGCCAGAGGACCGCAGCTGTGGTAAGCCCGCTTGCTCATTTGACGTTAGCTGTCGCCTGCAAGATCTTCACCCGCATCTGGTTTATGCTGCTACCTGTTGTTAGGCGACAACAAGGACACATGTAGCGTTTTTCCTGCCTCATTTTCCTAGGCCACGCTCTTCTGTGGCTCTTTAGTGCTTTCCAAACTCCTATGTGCGTGCTGCTGCTTCCATCTGACAAGGAGCACAGCCTTCTGACAGCAGCTTTCAACTTGTCTAAGAAAGAGCTTGGCCATTTAGATGTGATGCAAGTCTGTGTGTGTCTAAGGTGCAGGTGCAAGCTCCTGACAAAGGTGTTCTCCAGGTTCAGTTTCTCCCTGCCAGACACATTGGAAATGTTTTCCTCTGGCATTCGCACCAAGAGTCGCAGATTACTTAACTCAGGAGCTGTGAGAATGGAACGGCAAGACGTGTTCCGCTTACGTCATAAACAGTGCTCCAGAGCGCTTAGCAACGGGCACAACGAATCGTGTCTGTGGGATAGTGACCATTCCCACCTAGTGCTGGCAATGCACGAGCACTGCCAAAAGGCAAAGGAAGGCGCTTAGCATCCGGCTTGTGCACAAAGCTTTCAGACTGCCAGAGGACCGCAGCTGTGGTAAGCCCGTTTGCTCATTTGGCGTTAGATGTCGCCTGCAAGATCTTCACCCGCATCTGGTTTATGCTGCTACCTGTTGTTAGGCGACAACAAGGACACACGTAGCGTTTTTCCTGCCTCATTTTCCTAGGCCACGCTCTTCTGTGGCTCTTTAGTGCTTGCCAAACTCCTATGTGCGTGCTGCTGCTTCCATCTGACAAGGAGCACAGCCTTCTGACAGCAGCTTTCAACTTGTCTAAGAAAGAGCTTGGCCACTCAGATGTGATGCAAATATGTGGGTGTCTAAGGTGCAGGTGCAAGCTCCTGACAAAGGTGTTCTCCAGGTTAAGTTTCTCCCTGCCAGACACATTGGAAATGTTTTCCTCTGGCATTCGCACCAAGAGTCGCAGATTACTTAACTCAGGAGCTCTGAGAATGGAACGGCAAGAGGTGTTCCGCTTACGTCATAAACAGTGCTCCAGAGCGCTTAGCAACGGGCACAACGAAACGTGTCTGTGGGATAGTGACCATTCCCGCCTAGTGCTGGCAATGCACGAGCACTGCCAAAAGGCAAAGGAAGGCGCTTAGCATCCGGCTTGTGCGCAAAGCTTTCAGACTGCCAGAGGACCGCAGCTGTGGTAAGCCCGCTTGCTCATTTGACGTTAGATGTCGCCTGCAAGATCTTCACCCGCATCTGGTTTATGCTGCTACCTGTTGTTAGGCGACAACAAGGACACACGTAGCGTTTTTCCTTCCTCATTTTCCTAGGCCACGCTCTTCTGTGGCTCTTTAGTGCTTTCCAAACTCCTATGTGCGTGCTGCTGCTTTCATCTGACAAGGAGCACAGCCTTCTGACAGCAGCTTTCAACTTGTCTAAGAAAGAGCTTGGCCATTTAGATGTGATGCAAATCTGTGTGTGTGTAAGGTGCAGGTGCAAGCTCGTGACAAAGGTGTTCTCCAGGTTCAGTTTCTCCCTGCCAGACACATTGGAAATGTTTTCCTCTGGCATTCGCACCAAGAGTCGCAGATTACTTAACTCAGGAGCTCTGAGAATGGAACGGCAAGAGGTGTTCCACTTACGTCATAAACAGTGCTCCAGAGCGCTTAGCAACGGACACAACGAAACGTGTCTGTGGGATAGTGACCATTCCCGCCTAGTGCTGGCAATGCACGAGCACTGCCAAAAGGCAAAGGAAGGCGCTTAGCATCCGGCTTGTGCACAAAGCTTTCAGACTGCCAGAGGACGGCAGCTGTGGTAAGCCCATTGCTCATTTGACGTTAGATGTCGCCTGCAAGAACTTCACCCGCATCTGGTTTATGCTGCTACCTGTTGTTAGGCGACAACAAGGACACATGTAGAGATATGCTTTTTCCTGCCTCATTTTCCTAGGCCACGCTCTTCTGTGGCTCTTTAGTGCTTTCCAAACTCCTATGTGTGTGCTGCTGCTTCCATCTGACAAGGAGCACAGCCTTCTGACAGCAGCTTTCAACTTGTCTAAGAAAGAGCTTGGCCATTTAGATGTGATGCAAATCTGTGTGTGTGTAAGGTGCAGGTGCAAGCTCCTGACAAAGGTGTTCTCCAGGTTCAGTTTCTCCCTGCCAGACACATTGGAAATGTTTTCCTCTATCATTCGCACCAAGAGTTGCAGATTACTTAACTCAGGAGCTCTGAGAATGGAACGGCAAGAGGTGTTCCGCTTACATCATAAACAGTGCTCCAGAACGCTTAGCAACGGGCACAACGAAACGTGTGTGCGGGATAATGACCATTCCCGCCTAGTGCAGGCAATGCACAATCACTGCCAAAAAGCAGAGAAAGGCGCTTAGCATTCGGCTTGTGTGCAAAGCTTTCAGACTGCCAGAGGACTGCAGCTGTGGTAAGCCCATTGCTCATTTGACGTTAGATGTCGCCTGCAAGAACTTCACCCGCATCTAGTTTATGCTGCTACCTGTTGTTAGGCGACAACAAGGACACATGTAGAGATATGCTTTTTCCTGCCTCATTTTCCTAGGCCACGCTCTTCTGTGGCTCTTTAGTGCTTGCCAAACTCCTATGTGCGTGCTGCTGCTTCCATCTGACAAGGAGCACAGCCTTCTGACAGCAGCTTTCAACTTGTCTAAGAAAGAGCTTGGCCATTTAGATGTGATGCAAGTCTGTGTGTGTCTAAGGTGCAGGTGCAAGCTCCTGACAAAGGTGTTCTCCAGGTTCAGTTTCTATATGCCAGACACATTGGAAATGTTTTCCTCTGGCATTCGCACCAAGAGTCGCAGATTACTTAACTCAGGAGCTCTGAGAATGGAACGGCAAGAGGTGTTCCGCTTACGTCATAAACAGTGCTCCAGAGCGCTTAGCAACGGGCACAACGAAACGTGTCTGTGGGATAGTGACCATTCCCGCCTAGTGCTGTCAATGCACGAGCACTGCCAAAAGGCAAAGGAAGGCGCTTAGCATCCGGCTTGTGCACAAAACTTTCAGACTGCCAGAGGACCGCAGCTGTGGTAAGCCCGCTTGCTCATTTGACGTTAGCTGTCGCCTGCAAGATCTTCACCCGCATCTGGTTTATGCTGCTACCTGTTGTTAGGCGACAACAAGGACACATGTAGCGTTTTTCCTGCCTCATTTTCCTAGGCCACGCTCTTCTGTGGCTCTTTAGTGCTTTCCAAACTCCTATGTGCGTGCTGCTGCTTCCATCTGACAAGGAGCACAGCCTTCTGACAGCAGCTTTCAACTTGTCTAAGAAAGAGCTTGGCCATTTAGATGTGATGCAAGTCTGTGTGTGTCTAAGGTGCAGGTGCAAGCTCCTGACAAAGGTGTTCTCCAGGTTCAGTTTCTCCCTGCCAGACACATTGGAAATGTTTTCCTCTATCATTCGCACCAAGAGTCGCAGATTACTTAACTCAGGAGCTGTGAGAATGGAACGGCAAGACGTGTTCCGCTTACGTCATAAACAGTGCTCCAGAGCGCTTAGCAACGGGCACAACGAATCGTGTCTGTGGGATAGTGACCATTCCCACCTAGTGCTGGCAATGCACGAGCACTGCCAAAAGGCAAAGGAAGGCGCTTAGCATCCGGCTTGTGCACAAAGCTTTCAGACTGCCAGAGGACCGCAGCTGTGGTAAGCCCGTTTGCTCATTTGGCGTTAGATGTCGCCTGCAAGATCTTCACCCGCATCTGGTTTATGCTGCTACCTGTTGTTAGGCGACAACAAGGACACACGTAGCGTTTTTCCTGCCTCATTTTCCTAGGCCACGCTCTTCTGTGGCTCTTTAGTGCTTGCCAAACTCCTATGTGCGTGCTGCTGCTTCCATCTGACAAGGAGCACAGCCTTCTGACAGCAGCTTTCAACTTGTCTAAGAAAGAGCTTGGCCACTCAGATGTGATGCAAATATGTGGGTGTCTAAGGTGCAGGTGCAAGCTCCTGACAAAGGTGTTCTCCAGGTTAAGTTTCTCCCTGCCAGACACATTGGAAATGTTTTCCTCTGGCATTCGCACCAAGAGTCGCAGATTACTTAACTCAGGAGCTCTGAGAATGGAACGGCAAGAGGTGTTCCGCTTACGTCATAAACAGTGCTCCAGAGCGCTTAGCAACGGGCACAACGAAACGTGTCTGTGGGATAGTGACCATTCCCGCCTAGTGCTGGCAATGCACGAGCACTGCCAAAAGGCAAAGGAAGGCGCTTAGCATCCGGCTTGTGCGCAAAGCTTTCAGACTGCCAGAGGACCGCAGCTGTGGTAAGCCCGCTTGCTCATTTGACGTTAGATGTCGCCTGCAAGAACTTCACCCGCATCTGGTTTATGCTGCTACCTGTTGTTAGGCGACAACAAGGACACATGTAGAGATATGCTTTTTCCTGCCTCATTTTCCTAGGCCACGCTCTTCTGTGGCTCTTTAGTGCTTTCCAAACTCCTATGTGTGTGCTGCTGCTTCCATCTGACAAGGAGCACAGCCTTCTGACAGCAGCTTTCAACTTGTCTAAGAAAGAGCTTGGCCATTTAGATGTGATGCAAATCTGTGTGTGTGTAAGGTGCAGGTGCAAGCTCCTGACAAAGGTGTTCTCCAGGTTCAGTTTCTCCCTGCCAGACACATTGGAAATGTTTTCCTCTATCATTCGCACCAAGAGTCGCAGATTACTTAACTCAGGAGCTCTGAGAATGGAACGGCAAGAGGTGTTCCGCTTACGTCATAAACAGTGCTCCAGAGCGCTTAGCAACGGGCACAACGAAACGTGTGTGCGGGATAATGACCATTCCCGCCTAGTGCAGGCAATGCACAATCACTGCCAAAAAGCAGAGAAAGGCGCTTAGCATTCGGCTTGTGTGCAAAGCTTTCAGACTGCCAGAGGACCGCAGCTGTGGTAAGCCCATTGCTCATTTGACGTTAGATGTCGCCTGCAAGAACTTCACCCGCATCTAGTTTATGCTGCTACCTGTTGTTAGGCGACAACAAGGACACATGTAGAGATATGCTTTTTCCTGCCTCATTTTCCTAGGCCACGCTCTTCTGTGGCTCTTTAGTGCTTTCCAAACTCCTATGTGCGTGCTGCTGCTTCCATCTGACAAGGAGCACAGCCTTCTGACAGCAGCTTTCAACTTGTCTAAGAAAGAGCTTGGCCATTTAGATGTGATGCAAGTCTGTGTGTGTCTAAGGTGCAGGTGCAAGCTCGTGACAAAGGTGTTCTCCAGGTTCAGTTTCTATATGCCAGACACATTGGAAATGTTTTCCTCTGGCATTCGCACCAAGAGTCGCAGATTACTTAACTCAGGAGCTCTGAGAATGGAACGGCAAGAGGTGTTCCGCTTACGTCATAAACAGTGCTCCAGAGCGCTTAGCAACGGGCACAACGAAACGTGTCTGTGGGATAGTGACCATTCCCGCCTAGTGCTGGCAATGCACGAGCACTGCCAAAAGGCAAAGGAAGGCGCTTAGCATCCGGCTTGTGCACAAAACTTTCAGACTGCCAGAGGACCGCAGCTGTGGTAAGCCCGCTTGCTCATTTGACGTTAGATGTCGCCTGCAAGATCTTCACCCGCATCTGGTTTATGCTGCTACCTGTTGTTAGGAGACAACAAGGGCACATGTAGCAAATGATTTTTCCTGCCTCATTTTGCTAGACCCCGCTCTTCTGTGTCTCTTTAGTTCTTGCCAAACTCCTATGTGCGTGCTGCTGCTTCCATCTGACAAGGAGCACAGCCTTCTGACAGCAGCTTTCAACTTGTCTAAGAAAGAGCTTGGCCACTCAGATGTGATGCAAATATGTGGGTGTCTAAGGTGCAGGTGCAAGCTCCTGACAAAGGTGTTCTCCAGGTTAAGTTTCTCCCTGCCAGACACATTGGAAATGTTTTCCTCTGGCATTCGCACCAAGAGTCGCAGATTACTTAACTCAGGAGCTCTGAGAATGGAACGGCAAGAGGTGTTCCGCTTACGTCATAAACAGTGCTCCAGAGCGCTTAGCAACGGGCACAACGAAACGTGTCTGTGGGATAGTGACCATTCCCACCTAGTGCTGGCAATGCACGAGCACTGCCAAAAGGCAAAGGAAGGCGCTTAGCATCCGGCTTGTGCACAAAGCTTTCAGACTGCCAGAGGACCGCAGCTGTGGTAAGCCCGTTTGCTCATTTGGCGTTAGATGTCGCCTGCAAGATCTTCACCCGCATCTGGTTTATGCTGCTACCTGTTGTTAGGCGACAACAAGGACACACGTAGCGTTTTTCCTGCCTCATTTTCCTAGGCCACACTCTTCTGTGGCTCTTTAGTGCTTGCCAAACTCCTATGTGCGTGCTGCTGCTTCCATCTGACAAGGAGCACAGCCTTCTGACAGCAGCTTTCAACTTGTCTAAGAAAGAGCTTGGCCACTCAGATGTGATGCAAATATGTGGGTGTCTAAGGTGCAGGTGCAAGCTCCTGACAAAGGTGTTCTCCAGGTTAAGTTTCTCCCTGCCAGACACATTGGAAATGTTTTCCTCTGGCATTCGCACCAAGAGTCGCAGATTACTTAACTCAGGAGCTCTGAGAATGGAACGGCAAGAGGTGTTCCGCTTACGTCATAAACAGTGCTCCAGAGCGCTTAGCAACGGGCACAACGAAACGTGTCTGTGGGATAGTGACCATTCCTGCCTAGTGCTGGCAATGCACGAGCACTGCCAAAAGGCAAAGGAAGGCGCTTAGCATCCGGCTTGTGTGCAAAGCTTTCAGACTGCCAGAGGACCGCAGCTGTGGTAAGCCCGCTTGCTCATTTGACGTTAGATGTCGCCTGCAAGAACTTCACCCGCATCTGGTTTATGCTGCTACCTGTTGTTAGGTGACAACAAGGACACACGTAGCGTTTTTCCTTCCTCATTTTCCTAGGCCACGCTCTTCTGTGGCTCTTTAGTGCTTTCCAAACTCCTATGTGCGTGCTGCTGCTTCCATCTGACAAGGAGCACAGCCTTCTGACAGCAGCTTTCAACTTGTCTAAGAAAGAGCTTGGCCATTTAGATGTGATGCAAATCTGTGTGTGTGTAAGGTGCAGGTGCAAGCTCGTGACAAAGGTGTTCTCCAGGTTCAGTTTCTCCCTGCCAGACACATTGGAAATGTTTTCCTCTGGCATTCGCACCAAGAGTCGCAGATTACTTAACTCAGGAGCTCTGAGAATGGAACAGCAAGAGGTGTTCCGCTTACGTCATAAACAGTGCTCCAGAGCGCTTAGCAACGGACACAACGAAACGTGTCTGTGGGATAGTGACCATTCCCGCCTAGTGCTGGCAATGCACGAGCACTGCCAAAAGGCAAAGGAAGGCGCTTAGCATCCGGCTTGTGCACAAAGCTTTCAGACTGCCAGAGGACTGCAGCTGTGGTAAGCCCATTGCTCATTTGACGTTAGATGTCGCCTGCAAGAACTTCACCCGCATCTGGTTTATGCTGCTACCTGTTGTTAGGCGACAACAAGGACACATGTAGAGATATGCTTTTTCCTGCCTCATTTTCCTAGGCTACGCTCTTCTGTGGCTCTTTAGTGCTTTCCAAACTCCTATGTGTGTGCTGCTGCTTCCATCTGACAAGGAGCACAGCCTTCTGACAGCAGCTTTCAACTTGTCTAAGAAAGAGCTTGGCCATTTAGATGTGATGCAAATCTGTGTGTGTGTAAGGTGCAGGTGCAAGCTCCTGACAAAGGTGTTCTCCAGGTTCAGTTTCTCCCTGCCAGACACATTGGAAATGTTTTCCTCTATCATTCGCACCAAGAGTCGCAGATTACTTAACTCAGGAGCTCTGAGAATGGAACGGCAAGAGGTGTTCCGCTTACGTCATAAACAGTGCTCCAGAGCGCTTAGCAACGGGCACAACGAAACGTGTGTGCGGGATAATGACCATTCCCGCCTAGTGCAGGCAATGCACAATCACTGCCAAAAAGCAGAGAAAGGCGCTTAGCATTCGGCTTGTGTGCAAAGCTTTCAGACTGCCAGAGGACCGCAGCTGTGGTAAGCCCATTGCTCATTTGACGTTAGATGTCGCCTGCAAGAACTTCACCCGCATCTAGTTTATGCTGCTACCTGTTGTTAGGCGACAACAAGGACACATGTAGAGATATGCTTTTTCCTGCCTCATTTTCCTAGGCCACGCTCTTCTGTGGCTCTTTAGTGCTTTCCAAACTCCTATGTGCGTGCTGCTGCTTCCATCTGACAAGGAGCACAGCCTTCTGACAGCAGCTTTCAACTTGTCTAAGAAAGAGCTTGGCCACTCAGATGTGATGCAAATATGTGGGTGTCTAAGGTGCAGGTGCAAGCTCCTGACAAAGGTGTTCTCCAGGTTAAGTTTCTCCCTGCCAGACACATTGGAAATGTTTTCCTCTGGCATTCGCACCAAGAGTCGCAGATTACTTAACTCAGGAGCTCTGAGAATGGAACGGCAAGATGTGTTCCGCTTACGTCATAAACAGTGCTCCAGAGCGCTTAGCAACGGGCACAACGAAACGTGTCTGTGGGATAGTGACCATTCCCACCTAGTGCTGGCAATGCACGAGCACTGACAAAAGGCAAAGGAAGGCGCTTAGCATCCGGCTTGTGCGCAAAGCTTTCAGACTGCCAGAGGACGGCAGCTGTGGTAAGCCCATTGCTCATTTGACGTTAGATGTCGCCTGCAAGAACTTCACCCGCATCTGGTTTATGCTGCTACCTGTTGTTAGGCGACAACAAGGACACATGTAGAGATATGCTTTTTCCTGCCTCATTTTCCTAGGCCACGCTCTTCTGTGGCTCTTTAGTGCTTTCCAAACTCCTATGTGTGTGCTGCTGCTTCCATCTGACAAGGAGCACAGCCTTCTGACAGCAGCTTTCAACTTGTCTAAGAAAGAGCTTGGCCATTTAGATGTGATGCAAATCTGTGTGTGTGTAAGGTGCAGGTGCAAGCTCCTGACAAAGGTGTTCTCCAGGTTCAGTTTCTCCCTGCCAGACACATTGGAAATGTTTTCCTCTATCATTCGCACCAAGAGTCGCAGATTACTTAACTCAGGAGCTCTGAGAATGGAACGGCAAGAGGTGTTCCGCTTACGTCATAAACAGTGCTCCAGAGCGCTTAGCAACGGGCACCACGAAACGTGTGTGCGGGATAATGACCATTCCCGCCTAGTGCAGGCAATGCACAATCACTGCCAAAAAGCAGAGAAAGGCGCTTAGCATTCGGCTTGTGTGCAAAGCTTTCAGACTGCCAGAGGACCGCAGCTGTGGTAAGCCCATTGCTCATTTGACGTTAGATGTCGCCTGCAAGAACTTCACCCGCATCTAGTTTATGCTGCTACCTGTTGTTAGGCGACAACAAGGACACATGTAGAGATATGCTTTTTCCTGCCTCATTTTCCTAGGCCACGCTCTTCTGTGGCTCTTTAGTGCTTTCCAAACTCCTATGTGCGTGCTGCTGCTTCCATCTGACAAGGAGCACAGCCTTCTGACAGCAGCTTTCAACTTGTCTAAGAAAGAGCTTGGCCATTTAGATGTGATGCAAGTCTGTGTGTGTCTAAGGTGCAGGTGCAAGCTCGTGACAAAGGTGTTCTCCAGGTTCAGTTTCTCCCTGCCAGACACATTAAAAATGTTTTCCTCTATCATTCGCACCAAGAGTCGCAGATTACTTAACTCAGGAGCTCTGAGAATGGAACGGCAAGAGGTGTTCCGCTTACGTCATAAACAGTGCTCCAGAGCGCTTAGCAACGGGCACAACGAAACGTGTCTGTGGGATAGTGACCATTCCCACCTAGTGCTGGCAATGCAAGAGCACTGCCAAAAGGCAAAGGAAGGCGCTTAGCATCCGGCTTGTGTGCAAAGCTTTCAGACTGCCAGAGGACCGCAGCTGTGGTAAGCCCGCTTGCTCATTTGACGTTAGATGTCGCCTGCAAGATCTTCACCCGCATCTGGTTTATGCTGCTACCTGTTGTTAGGCGACAACAAGGACACATGTAGCGTTTTTCCTGCCTCATTTTCCTAGGCCACGCTCTTCTGTGGCTCTTTAGTGCTTTCCAAACTGCTATGTGCGTGCTGCTGCTTCCATCTGACAAGGAGCACAGCCTTCTGACAGCAGCTTTCAACTTGTCTAAGAAAGAGCTTGGCCATTTAGATGTGATGCAAATCTGTGTGTGTGTAAGGTGCAGGTGCAAGCTCGTGACAAAGGTGTTCTCCAGGTTCAGTTTCTCCCTGCCAGACACATTGGAAATATTTTCCTCTATCATTCGCACCAAGAGTCGCAGATTACTTAACTCAGGAGCTCTGAGAATGGAACGGCAAGAGGTGTTCCGCTTACGTCATAAACAGTGCTCCAGAGCGCTTAGCAACGGGCACAACGAAACGTGTGTGCGGGATAGTGACCATTCCCGCCTAGTGCAGGCAATGCACAATCACTGCCAAAAAGCAGAGAAAGGCGCTTAGCATCCGGCTTGTGTGCAAAGCTTTCAGACTGCCAGAGGACCGCAGCTGTGGTAAGCCCATTGCTCATTTGACGTTAGATGTCGCGTGCAAGAACTTCACCCGCATCTAGTTTATGCTGCTACCTGTTGTTAGGCGACAACAAGGACACATGTAGAGATATGCTTTTTCCTGCCTCATTTTCCTAGGCCACGCTCTTCTGTGGCTCTTTAGTGCTTTCCAAACTCCTATGTGCGTGCTGCTGCTTCCATCTGACAAGGAGCACAGCCTTCTGACAGCAGCTTTCAACTTGTCTAAGAAAGAGCTTGGCCATTTAGATGTGATGCAAGTCTGTGTGTGTCTAAGGTGCAGGTGCAAGCTCGTGACAAAGGTGTTCTCCAGGTTCAGTTTCTATATGCCAGACACATTGGAAATGTTTTCCTCTGGCATTCGCACCAAGAGTCGCAGATTACTTAACTCAGGAGCTCTGAGAATGGAACGGCAAGAGGTGTTCCGCTTACGTCATAAACAGTGCTCCAGAGCGCTTAGCAACGGGCACAACGAAACGTGTCTGTGGGATAGTGACCATTCCCGCCTAGTGCAGGCAATGCACGAGCACTGCCAAAAGGCAAAGGAAGGCGCTTAGCATCCGGCTTGTGCACAAAACTTTCAGACTGCCAGAGGACCGCAGCTGTGGTAAGCCCGCTTGCTCATTTGACGTTAGATGTCGCCTGCAAGATCTTCACCCGCATCTGGTTTATGCTGCTACCTGTTGTTAGGAGACAACAAGGGCACATGTAGCAAATGATTTTTCCTGCCTCATTTTGCTAGACCCCGCTCTTCTGTGTCTCTTTAGTTCTTGCCAAACTCCTATGTGCGTGCTGCTGCTTCCATCTGACAAGGAGCACAGCCTTCTGACAGCAGCTTTCAACTTGTCTAAGAAAGAGCTTGGCCACTCAGATGTGATGCAAATATGTGGGTGTCTAAGGTGCAGGTGCAAGCTCCTGACAAAGGTGTTCTCCAGGTTAAGTTTCTCCCTGCCAGACACATTGGAAATGTTTTCCTCTGGCATTCGCACCAAGAGTCGCAGATTACTTAACTCAGGAGCTCTGAGAATGGAACGGCAAGAGGTGTTCCGCTTACGTCATAAACAGTGCTCCAGAGCGCTTAGCAACGGGCACAACGAAACGTGTCTGTGGGATAGTGACCATTCCCGCCTAGTGCTGGCAATGCACGAGCACTGACAAAAGGCAAAGGAAGGCGCTTAGCATCCGGCTTGTGCGCAAAGCTTTCAGACTGCCAGAGGACGGCAGCTGTGGTAAGCCCATTGCTCATTTGACGTTAGATGTCGCCTGCAAGAACTTCACCCGCATCTGGTTTATGCTGCTACCTGTTGTTAGGCGACAACAAGGACACATGTAGAGATATGCTTTTTCCTGCCTCATTTTCCTAGGCCACGCTCTTCTGTGGCTCTTTAGTGCTTTCCAAACTCCTATGTGTGTGCTGCTGCTTCCATCTGACAAGGAGCACAGCCTTCTGACAGCAGCTTTCAACTTGTCTAAGAAAGAGCTTGGCCATTTAGATGTGATGCAAATCTGTGTGTGTGTAAGGTGCAGGTGCAAGCTCCTGACAAAGGTGTTCTCCAGGTTCAGTTTCTCCCTGCCAGACACATTGGAAATGTTTTCCTCTATCATTCGCACCAAGAGTCGCAGATTACTTAACTCAGGAGCTCTGAGAATGGAACGGCAAGAGGTGTTCCGCTTACGTCATAAACAGTGCTCCAGAGCGCTTAGCAACGGGCACCACGAAACGTGTGTGCGGGATAATGACCATTCCCGCCTAGTGCAGGCAATGCACAATCACTGCCAAAAAGCAGAGAAAGGCGCTTAGCATTCGGCTTGTGTGCAAAGCTTTCAGACTGCCAGAGGACCGCAGCTGTGGTAAGCCCATTGCTCATTTGACGTTAGATGTCGCCTGCAAGAACTTCACCCGCATCTAGTTTATGCTGCTACCTGTTGTTAGGTGACAACAAGGACACATGTAGAGATATGCTTTTTCCTGCCTCATTTTCCTAGGCCACGCTCTTCTGTGGCTCTTTAGTGCTTTCCAAACTCCTATGTGCGTGCTGCTGCTTCCATCTGACAAGGAGCACAGCCTTCTGACAGCAGCTTTCAACTTGTCTAAGAAAGAGCTTGGCCATTTAGATGTGATGCAAGTCTGTGTGTGTCTAAGGTGCAGGTGCAAGCTCGTGACAAAGGTGTTCTCCAGGTTCAGTTTCTCCCTGCCAGACACATTAAAAATGTTTTCCTCTATCATTCGCACCAAGAGTCGCAGATTACTTAACTCAGGAGCTCTGAGAATGGAACGGCAAGAGGTGTTCCGCTTACGTCATAAACAGTGCTCCAGAGCGCTTAGCAACGGGCACAACGAAACGTGTCTGTGGGATAGTGACCATTCCCACCTAGTGCTGGCAATGCAAGAGCACTGCCAAAAGGCAAAGGAAGGCGCTTAGCATCCGGCTTGTGTGCAAAGCTTTCAGACTGCCAGAGGACCGCAGCTGTGGTAAGCCCGCTTGCTCATTTGACGTTAGATGTCGCCTGCAAGATCTTCACCCGCATCTGGTTTATGCTGCTACCTGTTGTTAGGCGACAACAAGGACACATGTAGCGTTTTTCCTGCCTCATTTTCCTAGGCCACGCTCTTCTGTGGCTCTTTAGTGCTTTCCAAACTGCTATGTGCGTGCTGCTGCTTCCATCTGACAAGGAGCACAGCCTTCTGACAGCAGCTTTCAACTTGTCTAAGAAAGAGCTTGGCCATTTAGATGTGATGCAAATCTGTGTGTGTGTAAGGTGCAGGTGCAAGCTCCTGACAAAGGTGTTCTCCAGGTTCAGTTTCTCCCTGCCAGACACATTGGAAATGTTTTCCTCTGGCATTCGCACCAAGAGTCGCAGATTACTTAACTCAGGAGCTCTGAGAATGGAACGGCAAGAGGTGTTCCGCTTACGTCATAAACAGTGCTCCAGAGCGCTTAGCAACGGGCACAACGAAACGTGTCTGTGGGATAGTGACCATTCCCGCCTAGTGCTGGCAATGCACGAGCACTGCCAAAAGGCAAAGGAAGGCGCTTAGCATCCGGCTTGTGCACAAAGCTTTCAGACTGCCAGAGGACCGCAGCTGTGGTAAGCCCATTGCTCATTTGACGTTAGATGTCGCCTGCAAGAACTTCACCCGCATCTGGTTTATGCTGCTACCTGTTGTTAGGCGACAACAAGGACACACGTAGCGTTTTTCCTTCCTCATTTTCCTAGGCCACGCTCTTCTGTGGCTCTTTAGTGCTTTCCAAACTCCTATGTGCGTGCTGCTGCTTCCATCTGACAAGGAGCACAGCCTTCTGACAGCAGCTTTCAACTTGTCTAAGAAAGAGCTTGGCCATTTAGATGTGATGCAAATCTGTGTGTGTGTAAGGTGCAGGTGCAAGCTCGTGACAAAGGTGTTCTCCAGGTTCAGTTTCTCCCTGCCAGACACATTGGAAATATTTTCCTCTATCATTCGCACCAAGAGTCGCAGATTACTTAACTCAGGAGCTCTGAGAATGGAACGGCAAGAGGTGTTCCGCTTACGTCATAAACAGTGCTCCAGAGCGCTTAGCAACGGGCACAACGAAACGTGTGTGCGGGATAGTGACCATTCCCGCCTAGTGCAGGCAATGCACAATCACTGCCAAAAAGCAGAGAAAGGCGCTTAGCATCCGGCTTGTGTGCAAAGCTTTCAGACTGCCAGAGGACCGCAGCTGTGGTAAGCCCATTGCTCATTTGACGTTAGATGTCGCGTGCAAGAACTTCACCCGCATCTAGTTTATGCTGCTACCTGTTGTTAGGCGACAACAAGGACACATGTAGAGATATGCTTTTTCCTGCCTCATTTTCCTAGGCCACGCTCTTCTGTGGCTCTTTAGTGCTTTCCAAACTCCTATGTGCGTGCTGCTGCTTCCATCTGACAAGGAGCACAGCCTTCTGACAGCAGCTTTCAACTTGTCTAAGAAAGAGCTTGGCCATTTAGATGTGATGCAAATCTGTGTGTGTGTAAGGTGCAGGTGCAAGCTCCTGACAAAGGTGTTCTCCAGGTTCAGTTTCTCCCTGCCAGACACATTGGAAATGTTTTCCTCTATCATTCGCACCAAGAGTCGCAGATTACTTAACTCAGGAGCTCTGAGAATGGAACGGCAAGAGGTGTTCCGCTTACATCATAAACAGTGCTCCAGAGCGCTTAGCAACGGGCACAACGAAACGTGTCTCTGGGATAGTGACCATTCCCGCCTAGTGCAGGCAATGCACGAGCACTGCCAAAAGGCAAAGGAAGGCGCTTAGCATCCGGCTTGTGTGCAAAGCTTTCAGACTGCCAGAGGACCGCAGCTGTGGTAAGCCCGCTTGCTCATTTGACGTTAGATGTCGCCTGCAAGATCTTCACCCGCATCTGGTTTATGCTGCTACCTGTTGTTAGGCGACAACAAGGACACATGTAGCAAATGCTTTTTCCTGCCTCATTTTGCTAGACCCCGCTCTTCTGTGTCTCTTTAGTTCTTGCCAAACTCCTATGTGCGTGCTGCTGCTTCCATCTGACAAGGAGCACAGCCTTCTGACAGCAGCTTTCAACTTGTCTAAGAAAGAGCTTGGCCATTTAGATGTGATGCAAATCTGTGTGTGTGTAAGGTGCAGGTGCAAGCTCGTGACAAAGGTGTTCTCCAGGTTCAGTTTCTCCCTGCCAGACACATTGGAAATGTTTTCCTCTATCATTCGCACCAAGAGTCGCAGATTACTTAACTCAGGAGCTCTGAGAATGGAACGGCAAGAGGTGTTCCGCTTACGTCATAAACAGTGCTCCAGAGCGCTTAGCAATGGGCACAACGAAACGTGTCTGTGGGATAGTGACCATTCCCACCTAGTGCTGGCAATGCACGAGCACTGCCAAAAGGCAAAGGAAGGCGCTTAGCATCCGGCTTGTGTGCAAAGCTTTCAGACTGCCAGAGGACCGCAGCTGTGGTAAGCCCATTGCTCATTTGACGTTAGATGTCGCCTGCAAGAACTTCACCCGCATCTGGTTTATGCTGCTACCTGTTGTTAGGCGACAACAAGGACACATGTAGAGATATGCTTTTTCCTGCCTCATTTTCCTAGGCCACGCTCTTCTGTGGCTCTTTAGTGCTTTCCAAACTCCTATGTGCGTGCTGCTGCTTCCATCTGACAAGGAGCACAGCCTTCTGACAGCAGCTTTTAACTTGTCTAAGAAAGAGCTTGGCCATTTAGATGTGATGCAAGTCTGTGTGTGTCTAAGGTGCAGGTGCAAGCTCGTGACAAAGGTGTTCTCCAGGTTCAGTTTCTCCCTGCCAGACACATTAAAAATGTTTTCCTCTATCATTCGCACCAAGAGTCGCAGATTACTTAACTCAGGAGCTCTGAGAATGGAACGGCAAGAGGTGTTCCGCTTACATCATAAACAGTGCTCCAGAGCGCTTAGCAACGGGCACAACGAAACGTGTCTCTGGGATAGTGACCATTCCCGCCTAGTGCAGGCAATGCACGAGCACTGCCAAAAGGCAAAGGAAGGCGCTTAGCATCCGGCTTGTGTGCAAAGCTTTCAGACTGCCAGAGGACCGCAGCTGTGGTAAGCCCGCTTGCTCATTTGACGTTAGATGTCGCCTGCAAGATCTTCACCCGCATCTGGTTTATGCTGCTACCTGTTGTTAGGAGACAACAAGGGCACATGTAGCAAATGATTTTTCCTGCCTCATTTTGCTAGACCCCGCTCTTCTGTGTCTCTTTAGTTCTTGCCAAACTCCTATGTGCGTGCTGCTGCTTCCATCTGACAAGGAGCACAGCCTTCTGACAGCAGCTTTCAACTTGTCTAAGAAAGAGCTTGGCCACTCAGATGTGATGCAAATATGTGGGTGTCTAAGGTGCAGGTGCAAGCTCCTGACAAAGGTGTTCTCCAGGTTAAGTTTCTCCCTGCCAGACACATTGGAAATGTTTTCCTCTGGCATTCGCACCAAGAGTCGCAGATTACTTAACTCAGGAGCTCTGAGAATGGAACGGCAAGAGGTGTTCCGCTTACGTCATAAACAGTGCTCCAGAGCGCTTAGCAACGGGCACAACGAAACGTGTCTGTGGGATAGTGACCATTCCCGCCTAGTGCTGGCAATGCACGAGCACTGACAAAAGGCAAAGGAAGGCGCTTAGCATCCGGCTTGTGCGCAAAGCTTTCAGACTGCCAGAGGACGGCAGCTGTGGTAAGCCCATTGCTCATTTGACGTTAGATGTCGCCTGCAAGAACTTCACCCGCATCTGGTTTAAGCTGCTACCTGTTGTTAGGCGACAACAAGGACACATGTAGAGATATGCTTTTTCCTGCCTCATTTTCCTAGGCCACGCTCTTCTGTGGCTCTTTAGTGCTTTCCAAACTCCTATGTGTGTGCTGCTGCTTCCATCTGACAAGGAGCACAGCCTTCTGACAGCAGCTTTCAACTTGTCTAAGAAAGAGCTTGGCCATTTAGATGTGATGCAAATCTGTGTGTGTGTAAGGTGCAGGTGCAAGCTCCTGACAAAGGTGTTCTCCAGGTTCAGTTTCTCCCTGCCAGACACATTGGAAATGTTTTCCTCTATCATTCGCACCAAGAGTCGCAGATTACTTAACTCAGGAGCTCTGAGAATGGAACGGCAAGAGGTGTTCCGCTTACGTCATAAACAGTGCTCCAGAGCGCTTAGCAACGGGCACCACGAAACGTGTGTGCGGGATAATGACCATTCCCGCCTAGTGCAGGCAATGCACAATCACTGCCAAAAAGCAGAGAAAGGCGCTTAGCATTCGGCTTGTGTGCAAAGCTTTCAGACTGCCAGAGGACCGCAGCTGTGGTAAGCCCATTGCTCATTTGACGTTAGATGTCGCCTGCAAGAACTTCACCCGCATCTAGTTTATGCTGCTACCTGTTGTTAGGTGACAACAAGGACACATGTAGAGATATGCTTTTTCCTGCCTCATTTTCCTAGGCCACGCTCTTCTGTGGCTCTTTAGTGCTTTCCAAACTCCTATGTGCGTGCTGCTGCTTCCATCTGACAAGGAGCACAGCCTTCTGACAGCAGCTTTCAACTTGTCTAAGAAAGAGCTTGGCCATTTAGATGTGATGCAAGTCTGTGTGTGTCTAAGGTGCAGGTGCAAGCTCGTGACAAAGGTGTTCTCCAGGTTCAGTTTCTCCCTGCCAGACACATTAAAAATGTTTTCCTCTATCATTCGCACCAAGAGTCGCAGATTACTTAACTCAGGAGCTCTGAGAATGGAACGGCAAGAGGTGTTCCGCTTACGTCATAAACAGTGCTCCAGAGCGCTTAGCAACGGGCACAACGAAACGTGTCTGTGGGATAGTGACCATTCCCGCCTAGTGCTGGCAATGCAAGAGCACTGCCAAAAGGCAAAGGAAGGCGCTTAGCATCCGGCTTGTGTGCAAAGCTTTCAGACTGCCAGAGGACCGCAGCTGTGGTAAGCCCGCTTGCTCATTTGACGTTAGATGTCGCCTGCAAGATCTTCACCCGCATCTGGTTTATGCTGCTACCTGTTGTTAGGCGACAACAAGGACACATGTAGCGTTTTTCCTGCCTCATTTTCCTAGGCCACGCTCTTCTGTGGCTCTTTAGTGCTTTCCAAACTGCTATGTGCGTGC
Organism: Poecile atricapillus; assembly: GCF_030490865.1. NCBI lineage: Eukaryota > Metazoa > Chordata > Aves > Passeriformes > Paridae > Poecile > Poecile atricapillus. The sequence continues at coordinate 203,692 of NW_026709233.1, read as the reverse complement.
TGCTGCTTCCATCTGACAAGGAGCACAGCCTTCTGACAGCAGCTTTCAACTTGTCTAAGAAAGAGCTTGGCCATTTAGATGTGATGCAAATCTGTGTGTGTGTAAGGTGCAGGTGCAAGCTCGTGACAAAGGTGTTCTCCAGGTTCAGTTTCTCCCTGCCAGACACATTGGAAATATTTTCCTCTATCATTCGCACCAAGAGTCGCAGATTACTTAACTCAGGAGCTCTGAGAATGGAACGGCAAGAGGTGTTCCGCTTACGTCATAAACAGTGCTCCAGAGCGCTTAGCAACGGGCACAACGAAACGTGTGTGCGGGATAGTGACCATTCCCGCCTAGTGCAGGCAATGCACAATCACTGCCAAAAAGCAGAGAAAGGCGCTTAGCATCCGGCTTGTGTGCAAAGCTTTCAGACTGCCAGAGGACCGCAGCTGTGGTAAGCCCATTGCTCATTTGACGTTAGATGTCGCGTGCAAGAACTTCACCCGCATCTAGTTTATGCTGCTACCTGTTGTTAGGCGACAACAAGGACACATGTAGAGATATGCTTTTTCCTGCCTCATTTTCCTAGGCCACGCTCTTCTGTGGCTCTTTAGTGCTTTCCAAACTCCTATGTGCGTGCTGCTGCTTCCATCTGACAAGGAGCACAGCCTTCTGACAGCAGCTTTCAACTTGTCTAAGAAAGAGCTTGGCCATTTAGATGTGATGCAAATCTGTGTGTGTGTAAGGTGCAGGTGCAAGCTCCTGACAAAGGTGTTCTCCAGGTTCAGTTTCTCCCTGCCAGACACATTGGAAATGTTTTCCTCTATCATTCGCACCAAGAGTCGCAGATTACTTAACTCAGGAGCTCTGAGAATGGAACGGCAAGAGGTGTTCCGCTTACATCATAAACAGTGCTCCAGAGCGCTTAGCAACGGGCACAACGAAACGTGTCTCTGGGATAGTGACCATTCCCGCCTAGTGCAGGCAATGCACGAGCACTGCCAAAAGGCAAAGGAAGGCGCTTAGCATCCGGCTTGTGTGCAAAGCTTTCAGACTGCCAGAGGACCGCAGCTGTGGTAAGCCCGCTTGCTCATTTGACGTTAGATGTCGCCTGCAAGAACTTCACCCGCATCTGGTTTATGCTGCTACCTGTTGTTAGGCGACAACAAGGACACATGTAGCAAATGCTTTTTCCTGCCTCATTTTGCTAGACCCCGCTCTTCTGTGTCTCTTTAGTTCTTGCCAAACTCCTATGTGCGTGCTGCTGCTTCCATCTGACAAGGAGCACAGCCTTCTGACAGCAGCTTTCAACTTGTCTAAGAAAGAGCTTGGCCATTTAGATGTGATGCAAATCTGTGTGTGTGTAAGGTGCAGGTGCAAGCTCGTGACAAAGGTGTTCTCCAGGTTCAGTTTCTCCCTGCCAGACACATTGGAAATGTTTTCCTCTATCATTCGCACCAAGAGTCGCAGATTACTTAACTCAGGAGCTCTGAGAATGGAACGGCAAGAGGTGTTCCGCTTACGTCATAAACAGTGCTCCAGAGCGCTTAGCAATGGGCACAACGAAACGTGTCTGTGGGATAGTGACCATTCCCACCTAGTGCTGGCAATGCACGAGCACTGCCAAAAGGCAAAGGAAGGCGCTTAGCATCCGGCTTGTGTGCAAAGCTTTCAGACTGCCAGAGGACCGCAGCTGTGGTAAGCCCATTGCTCATTTGACGTTAGATGTCGCCTGCAAGAACTTCACCCGCATCTGGTTTATGCTGCTACCTGTTGTTAGGCGACAACAAGGACACATGTAGAGATATGCTTTTTCCTGCCTCATTTTCCTAGGCCACGCTCTTCTGTGGCTCTTTAGTGCTTTCCAAACTCCTATGTGCGTGCTGCTGCTTCCATCTGACAAGGAGCACAGCCTTCTGACAGCAGCTTTTAACTTGTCTAAGAAAGAGCTTGGCCATTTAGATGTGATGCAAGTCTGTGTGTGTCTAAGGTGCAGGTGCAAGCTCGTGACAAAGGTGTTCTCCAGGTTCAGTTTCTCCCTGCCAGACACATTAAAAATGTTTTCCTCTATCATTCGCACCAAGAGTCGCAGATTACTTAACTCAGGAGCTCTGAGAATGGAACGGCAAGAGGTGTTCCGCTTACATCATAAACAGTGCTCCAGAGCGCTTAGCAACGGGCACAACGAAACGTGTCTCTGGGATAGTGACCATTCCCGCCTAGTGCAGGCAATGCACGAGCACTGCCAAAAGGCAAAGGAAGGCGCTTAGCATCCGGCTTGTGTGCAAAGCTTTCAGACTGCCAGAGGACCGCAGCTGTGGTAAGCCCGCTTGCTCATTTGACGTTAGATGTCGCCTGCAAGATCTTCACCCGCATCTGGTTTATGCTGCTACCTGTTGTTAGGCGACAACAAGGACACATGTAGCGTTTTTCCTGCCTCATTTTCCTAGGCCACGCTCTTCTGTGGCTCTTTAGTGCTTGCCAAACTCCTATGTGCGTGCTGCTGCTTCCATCTGACAAGGAGCACAGCCTTCTGACAGCAGCTTTCAACTTGTCTAAGAAAGAGCTTGGCCATTTAGATGTGATGCAAATCTGTGTGTGTGTAAGGTGCAGGTGCAAGCTCCTGACAAAGGTGTTCTCCAGGTTCAGTTTCTCCCTGCCAGACACATTGGAAATGTTTTCCTCTGGCATTCGCACCAAGAGTCGCAGATTACTTAACTCAGGAGCTCTGAGAATGGAACGGCAAGAGGTGTTCCGCTTACGTCATAAACAGTGCTCCAGAGCGCTTAGCAACGGGCACAACGAAACGTGTCTGTGGGATAGTGACCATTCCCGCCTAGTGCTGGCAATGCACGAGCACTGACAAAAGGCAAAGGAAGGCGCTTAGCATCCGGCTTGTGCGCAAAGCTTTCAGACTGCCAGAGGACGGCAGCTGTGGTAAGCCCATTGCTCATTTGACGTTAGATGTCGCCTGCAAGAACTTCACCCGCATCTGGTTTAAGCTGCTACCTGTTGTTAGGCGACAACAAGGACACATGTAGAGATATGCTTTTTCCTGCCTCATTTTCCTAGGCCACGCTCTTCTGTGGCTCTTTAGTGCTTTCCAAACTCCTATGTGTGTGCTGCTGCTTCCATCTGACAAGGAGCACAGCCTTCTGACAGCAGCTTTCAACTTGTCTAAGAAAGAGCTTGGCCATTTAGATGTGATGCAAATCTGTGTGTGTGTAAGGTGCAGGTGCAAGCTCCTGACAAAGGTGTTCTCCAGGTTCAGTTTCTCCCTGCCAGACACATTGGAAATGTTTTCCTCTATCATTCGCACCAAGAGTCGCAGATTACTTAACTCAGGAGCTCTGAGAATGGAACGGCAAGAGGTGTTCCGCTTACGTCATAAACAGTGCTCCAGAGCGCTTAGCAACGGGCACCACGAAACGTGTGTGCGGGATAATGACCATTCCCGCCTAGTGCAGGCAATGCACAATCACTGCCAAAAAGCAGAGAAAGGCGCTTAGCATTCGGCTTGTGTGCAAAGCTTTCAGACTGCCAGAGGACCGCAGCTGTGGTAAGCCCATTGCTCATTTGACGTTAGATGTCGCCTGCAAGAACTTCACCCGCATCTAGTTTATGCTGCTACCTGTTGTTAGGTGACAACAAGGACACATGTAGAGATATGCTTTTTCCTGCCTCATTTTCCTAGGCCACGCTCTTCTGTGGCTCTTTAGTGCTTTCCAAACTCCTATGTGCGTGCTGCTGCTTCCATCTGACAAGGAGCACAGCCTTCTGACAGCAGCTTTCAACTTGTCTAAGAAAGAGCTTGGCCATTTAGATGTGATGCAAGTCTGTGTGTGTCTAAGGTGCAGGTGCAAGCTCGTGACAAAGGTGTTCTCCAGGTTCAGTTTCTCCCTGCCAGACACATTAAAAATGTTTTCCTCTATCATTCGCACCAAGAGTCGCAGATTACTTAACTCAGGAGCTCTGAGAATGGAACGGCAAGAGGTGTTCCGCTTACGTCATAAACAGTGCTCCAGAGCGCTTAGCAACGGGCACAACGAAACGTGTCTGTGGGATAGTGACCATTCCCGCCTAGTGCTGGCAATGCACGAGCACTGCCAAAAGGCAAAGGAAGGCGCTTAGCATCCGGCTTGTGTGCAAAGCTTTCAGACTGCCAGAGGACCGCAGCTGTGGTAAGCCCGCTTGCTCATTTGACGTTAGATGTCGCCTGCAAGATCTTCACCCGCATCTGGTTTATGCTGCTACCTGTTGTTAGGCGACAACAAGGACACATGTAGCGTTTTTCCTGCCTCATTTTCCTAGGCCACGCTCTTCTGTGGCTCTTTAGTGCTTTCCAAACTGCTATGTGCGTGCTGCTGCTTCCATCTGACAAGGAGCACAGCCTTCTGACAGCAGCTTTCAACTTGTCTAAGAAAGAGCTTGGCCATTTAGATGTGATGCAAATCTGTGTGTGTGTAAGGTGCAGGTGCAAGCTCGTGACAAAGGTGTTCTCCAGGTTCAGTTTCTCCCTGCCAGACACATTGGAAATATTTTCCTCTATCATTCGCACCAAGAGTCGCAGATTACTTAACTCAGGAGCTCTGAGAATGGAACGGCAAGAGGTGTTCCGCTTACGTCATAAACAGTGCTCCAGAGCGCTTAGCAACGGGCACAACGAAACGTGTGTGCGGGATAGTGACCATTCCCGCCTAGTGCAGGCAATGCACAATCACTGCCAAAAAGCAGAGAAAGGCGCTTAGCATCCGGCTTGTGTGCAAAGCTTTCAGACTGCCAGAGGACCGCAGCTGTGGTAAGCCCATTGCTCATTTGACGTTAGATGTCGCGTGCAAGAACTTCACCCGCATCTAGTTTATGCTGCTACCTGTTGTTAGGCGACAACAAGGACACATGTAGAGATATGCTTTTTCCTGCCTCATTTTCCTAGGCCACGCTCTTCTGTGGCTCTTTAGTGCTTTCCAAACTCCTATGTGCGTGCTGCTGCTTCCATCTGACAAGGAGCACAGCCTTCTGACAGCAGCTTTCAACTTGTCTAAGAAAGAGCTTGGCCATTTAGATGTGATGCAAATCTGTGTGTGTGTAAGGTGCAGGTGCAAGCTCCTGACAAAGGTGTTCTCCAGGTTCAGTTTCTCCCTGCCAGACACATTGGAAATGTTTTCCTCTATCATTCGCACCAAGAGTCGCAGATTACTTAACTCAGGAGCTCTGAGAATGGAACGGCAAGAGGTGTTCCGCTTACATCATAAACAGTGCTCCAGAGCGCTTAGCAACGGGCACAACGAAACGTGTCTCTGGGATAGTGACCATTCCCGCCTAGTGCAGGCAATGCACGAGCACTGCCAAAAGGCAAAGGAAGGCGCTTAGCATCCGGCTTGTGTGCAAAGCTTTCAGACTGCCAGAGGACCGCAGCTGTGGTAAGCCCGCTTGCTCATTTGACGTTAGATGTCGCCTGCAAGATCTTCACCCGCATCTGGTTTATGCTGCTACCTGTTGTTAGGCGACAACAAGGACACATGTAGCAAATGCTTTTTCCTGCCTCATTTTGCTAGACCCCGCTCTTCTGTGTCTCTTTAGTTCTTGCCAAACTCCTATGTGCGTGCTGCTGCTTCCATCTGACAAGGAGCACAGCCTTCTGACAGCAGCTTTCAACTTGTCTAAGAAAGAGCTTGGCCATTTAGATGTGATGCAAATCTGTGTGTGTGTAAGGTGCAGGTGCAAGCTCGTGACAAAGGTGTTCTCCAGGTTCAGTTTCTCCCTGCCAGACACATTGGAAATGTTTTCCTCTATCATTCGCACCAAGAGTCGCAGATTACTTAACTCAGGAGCTCTGAGAATGGAACGGCAAGAGGTGTTCCGCTTACGTCATAAACAGTGCTCCAGAGCGCTTAGCAATGGGCACAACGAAACGTGTCTGTGGGATAGTGACCATTCCCACCTAGTGCTGGCAATGCACGAGCACTGCCAAAAGGCAAAGGAAGGCGCTTAGCATCCGGCTTGTGTGCAAAGCTTTCAGACTGCCAGAGGACCGCAGCTGTGGTAAGCCCATTGCTCATTTGACGTTAGATGTCGCCTGCAAGAACTTCACCCGCATCTGGTTTATGCTGCTACCTGTTGTTAGGCGACAACAAGGACACATGTAGAGATATGCTTTTTCCTGCCTCATTTTCCTAGGCCACGCTCTTCTGTGGCTCTTTAGTGCTTTCCAAACTCCTATGTGCGTGCTGCTGCTTCCATCTGACAAGGAGCACAGCCTTCTGACAGCAGCTTTTAACTTGTCTAAGAAAGAGCTTGGCCATTTAGATGTGATGCAAGTCTGTGTGTGTCTAAGGTGCAGGTGCAAGCTCGTGACAAAGGTGTTCTCCAGGTTCAGTTTCTCCCTGCCAGACACATTAAAAATGTTTTCCTCTATCATTCGCACCAAGAGTCGCAGATTACTTAACTCAGGAGCTCTGAGAATGGAACGGCAAGAGGTGTTCCGCTTACGTCATAAACAGTGCTCCAGAGCGCTTAGCAACGGGCACAACGAAACGTGTCTCTGGGATAGTGACCATTCCCGCCTAGTGCAGGCAATGCACGAGCACTGCCAAAAGGCAAAGGAAGGCGCTTAGCATCCGGCTTGTGTGCAAAGCTTTCAGACTGCCAGAGGACCGCAGCTGTGGTAAGCCCGCTTGCTCATTTGACGTTAGATGTCGCCTGCAAGATCTTCACCCGCATCTGGTTTATGCTGCTACCTGTTGTTAGGCGACAACAAGGACACATGTAGCGTTTTTCCTGCCTCATTTTCCTAGGCCACGCTCTTCTGTGGCTCTTTAGTGCTTGCCAAACTCCTATGTGCGTGCTGCTGCTTCCATCTGACAAGGAGCACAGCCTTCTGACAGCAGCTTTCAACTTGTCTAAGAAAGAGCTTGGCCATTTAGATGTGATGCAAATCTGTGTGTGTGTAAGGTGCAGGTGCAAGCTCCTGACAAAGGTGTTCTCCAGGTTCAGTTTCTCCCTGCCAGACACATTGGAAATATTTTCCTCTATCATTCGCACCAAGAGTCGCAGATTACTTAACTCAGGAGCTCTGAGAATGGAACGGCAAGAGGTGTTCCGCTTACGTCATAAACAGTGCTCCAGAGCGCTTAGCAACGGGCACAACGAAACGTGTCTGTGGGATAGTGACCATTCCCACCTAGTGCTGGCAATGCACGAGCACTGCCAAAAGGCAAAGGAAGGCGCTTAGCATCCGGCTTGTGCACAAAGCTTTCAGACTGCCAGAGGACCGCAGCTGTGGTAAGCCCGCTTGCTCATTTGACGTTAGATGTCACCTGCAAGATCTTCACCCGCATCTGCTTTATGCTGCTACCTGTTGTTAGGAGACAACAAGGGCACATGTAGCAAATGATTTTTCCTGCCTCATTTTGCTAGACCCCGCTGTTCTGTGGCTCTTTAGTTCTTGCCAAACTCCTATGTGCGTGCTGCTGCTTCCATCTGACAAGGAGCACAGCCTTCTGACAGCAGCTTTCAACTTGTCTAAGAAAGAGCTTGGCCATTTAGATGTGATGCAAATCTGTGTGTGTGTAAGGTGCAGGTGCAAGCTCGTGACAAAGGTGTTCTCCAGGTTCAGTTTCTCCCTGCCAGACACATTGGAAATGTTTTCCTCTGGCATTCGCACCAAGAGTCGCAGATTACTTAACTCAGGAGCTCTGAGAATGGAACGGCAAGAGGTGTTCCGCTTACGTCATAAACAGTGCTCCAGAGCGCTTAGCAACGGGCACAACGAAACGTGTCTGTGGGATAGTGACCATTCCCGCCTAGTGCTGGCAATGCACGAGCACTGACAAAAGGCAAAGGAAGGCGCTTAGCATCCGGCTTGTGCACAAAACTTTCAGACTGCCAGAGGACCGCAGCTGTGGTAAGCCCGCTTGCTCATTTGACGTTAGATGTCGCCTGCAAGATCTTCACCCGCATCTGGTTTATGCTGCTACCTGTTGTTAGGAGACAACAAGGGCACATGTAGCAAATGCTTTTTCCTGCCTCATTTTGCTAGACCCCGCTCTTCTGTGTCTCTTTAGTTCTTGCCAAACTCCTATGTGCGTGCTGCTGCTTCCATCTGACAAGGAGCACAGCCTTCTGACAGCAGCTTTCAACTTGTCTAAGAAAGAGCTTGGCCATTTAGATGTGATGCAAATCTGTGTGTGTGTAAGGTGCAGGTGCAAGCTCGTGACAAAGGTGTTCTCCAGGTTCAGTTTCTCCCTGCCAGACACATTGGAAATGTTTTCCTCTATCATTCGCACCAAGAGTCGCAGATTACTTAACTCAGGAGCTCTGAGAATGGAACGGCAAGAGGTGTTCCGCTTACGTCATAAACAGTGCTCCAGAGCGCTTAGCAACGGGCACAACGAAACGTGTCTGTGGGATAGTGACCATTCCCACCTAGTGCTGGCAATGCAAGAGCACTGCCAAAAGGCAAAGGAAGGCGCTTAGCATCCGGCTTGTGTGCAAAGCTTTCAGACTGCCAGAGGACCGCAGCTGTGGTAAGCCCGCTTGCTCATTTGACGTTAGATGTCGCCTGCAAGATCTTCACCCGCATCTGGTTTATGCTGCTACCTGTTGTTAGGCGACAACAAGGACACATGTAGCGTTTTTCCTGCCTCATTTTCCTAGGCCACGCTCTTCTGTGGCTCTTTAGTGCTTGCCAAACTCCTATGTGCGTGCTGCTGCTTCCATCTGACAAGGAGCACAGCCTTCTGACAGCAGCTTTCAACTTGTCTAAGAAAGAGCTTGGCCATTTAGATGTGATGCAAATCTGTGTGTGTGTAAGGTGCAGGTGCAAGCTCCTGACAAAGGTGTTCTCCAGGTTCAGTTTCTCCCTGCCAGACACATTGGAAATGTTTTCCTCTGGCATTCGCACCAAGAGTCGCAGATTACTTAACTCAGGAGCTCTGAGAATGGAACGGCAAGAGGTGTTCCGCTTACGTCATAAACAGTGCTCCAGAGCGCTTAGCAACGGGCACAACGAAACGTGTCTGTGGGATAGTGACCATTCCCGCCTAGTGCTGGCAATGCACGAGCACTGCCAAAAGGCAAAGGAAGGCGCTTAGCATCCGGCTTGTGCACAAAGCTTTCAGACTGCCAGAGGACCGCAGCTGTGGTAAGCCCATTGCTCATTTGACGTTAGATGTCGCCTGCAAGAACTTCACCCGCATCTGGTTTATGCTGCTACCTGTTGTTAGGCGACAACAAGGACACACGTAGCGTTTTTCCTTCCTCATTTTCCTAGGCCACGCTCTTCTGTGGCTCTTTAGTGCTTGCCAAACTCCTATGTGCGTGCTGCTGCTTCCATCTGACAAGGAGCACAGCCTTCTGACAGCAGCTTTTAACTTGTCTAAGAAAGAGCTTGGCCATTTAGATGTGATGCAAGTCTGTGTGTGTGTAAGGTGCAGGTGCAAGCTCCTGACAAAGGTGTTCTCCAGGTTCAGTTTCTATATGCCAGACACATTGGAAATGTTTTCCTCTGGCATTCGCACCAAGAGTCGCAGATTACTTAACTCAGGAGCTCTGAGAATGGAACGGCAAGAGGTGTTCCGCTTACATCATAAACAGTGCTCCAGAGCGCTTAGCAACGGGCACAACGAAACGTGTCTCTGGGATAGTGACCATTCCCGCCTAGTGCAGGCAATGCACGAGCACTGCCAAAAGGCAAAGGAAGGCGCTTAGCATCCGGCTTGTGTGCAAAGCTTTCAGACTGCCAGAGGACCGCAGCTGTGGTAAGCCCGCTTGCTCATTTGACGTTAGATGTCGCCTGCAAGATCTTCACCCGCATCTGGTTTATGCTGCTACCTGTTGTTAGGCGACAACAAGGACACATGTAGCGTTTTTCCTGCCTCATTTTCCTAGGCCACGCTCTTCTGTGGCTCTTTAGTGCTTGCCAAACTCCTATGTGCGTGCTGCTGCTTCCATCTGACAAGGAGCACAGCCTTCTGACAGCAGCTTTCAACTTGTCTAAGAAAGAGCTTGGCCATTTAGATGTGATGCAAATCTGTGTGTGTGTAAGGTGCAGGTGCAAGCTCGTGACAAAGGTGTTCTCCAGGTTCAGTTTCTCCCTGCCAGACACATTGGAAATATTTTCCTCTATCATTCGCACCAAGAGTCGCAGATTACTTAACTCAGGAGCTCTGAGAATGGAACGGCAAGAGGTGTTCCGCTTACGTCATAAACAGTGCTCCAGAGCGCTTAGCAACGGGCACAACGAAACGTGTCTGTGGGATAGTGACCATTCCCACCTAGTGCTGGCAATGCACGAGCACTGCCAAAAGGCAAAGGAAGGCGCTTAGCATCCGGCATGTGCACAAAGCTTTCAGACTGCCAGAGGACCGCAGCTGTGGTAAGCCCGCTTGCTCATTTGACGTTAGATGTCGCCTGCAAGAACTTCACCCGCATCTGCTTTATGCTGCTACCTGTTGTTAGGAGACAACAAGGGCACATGTAGCAAATGCTTTTTCCTGCCTCATTTTGCTAGACCCCGCTCTTCTGTGTCTCTTTAGTTCTTGCCAAACTCCTATGTGCGTGCTGCTGCTTCCATCTGACAAGGAGCACAGCCTTCTGACAGCAGCTTTCAACTTGTCTAAGAAAGAGCTTGGCCATTTAGATGTGATGCAAATCTGTGTGTGTGTAAGGTGCAGGTGCAAGCTCCTGACAAAGGTGTTCTCCAGGTTCAGTTTCTCCCTGCCAGACACATTGGAAATGTTTTCCTCTATCATTCGCACCAAGAGTCGCAGATTACTTAACTCAGGAGCTCTGAGAATGGAACGGCAAGAGGTGTTCCGCTTACGTCATAAACAGTGCTCCAGAGCGCTTAGCAACGGGCACAACGAAACGTGTCTGTGGGATAGTGACCATTCCCACCTAGTGCTGGCAATGCACGAGCACTGCCAAAAGGCAAAGGAAGGCGCTTAGCATCCGGCTTGTGTGCAAAGCTTTCAGACTGCCAGAGGACCGCAGCTGTGGTAAGCCCATTGCTCATTTGACGTTAGATGTCGCCTGCAAGAACTTCACCCGCATCTGGTTTATGCTGCTACCTGTTGTTAGGCGACAACAAGGACACATGTAGAGATATGCTTTTTCCTGCCTCATTTTCCTAGGCCACGCTCTTCTGTGGCTCTTTAGTGCTTTCCAAACTCCTATGTGTGTGCTGCTGCTTCCATCTGACAAGGAGCACAGCCTTCTGACAGCAGCTTTCAACTTGTCTAAGAAAGAGCTTGGCCATTTAGATGTGATGCAAATCTGTGTGTGTGTAAGGTGCAGGTGCAAGCTCCTGACAAAGGTGTTCTCCAGGTTCAGTTTCTCCCTGCCAGACACATTGGAAATGTTTTCCTCTATCATTCGCACCAAGAGTCGCAGATTACTTAACTCAGGAGCTCTGAGAATGGAACGGCAAGAGGTGTTCCGCTTACGTCATAAACAGTGCTCCAGAGCGCTTAGCAACGGGCACAACGAAACGTGTGTGCGGGATAATGACCATTCCCGCCTAGTGCAGGCAATGCACAATCACTGCCAAAAAGCAGAGAAAGGCGCTTAGCATTCGGCTTGTGTGCAAAGCTTTCAGACTGCCAGAGGACCGCAGCTGTGGTAAGCCCATTGCTCATTTGACGTTAGATGTCGCCTGCAAGAACTTCACCCGCATCTAGTTTATGCTGCTACCTGTTGTTAGGCGACAACAAGGACACATGTAGAGATATGCTTTTTCCTGCCTCATTTTCCTAGGCCACGCTCTTCTGTGGCTCTTTAGTGCTTTCCAAACTCCTATGTGCGTGCTGCTGCTTCCATCTGACAAGGAGCACAGCCTTCTGACAGCAGCTTTCAACTTGTCTAAGAAAGAGCTTGGCCATTTAGATGTGATGCAAGTCTGTGTGTGTCTAAGGTGCAGGTGCAAGCTCGTGACAAAGGTGTTCTCCAGGTTCAGTTTCTATATGCCAGACACATTGGAAATGTTTTCCTCTGGCATTCGCACCAAGAGTCGCAGATTACTTAACTCAGGAGCTCTGAGAATGGAACGGCAAGAGGTGTTCCGCTTACGTCATAAACAGTGCTCCAGAGCGCTTAGCAACGGGCACAACGAAACGTGTCTGTGGGATAGTGACCATTCCCGCCTAGTGCTGGCAATGCACGAGCACTGCCAAAAGGCAAAGGAAGGCGCTTAGCATCCGGCTTGTGCACAAAACTTTCAGACTGCCAGAGGACCGCAGCTGTGGTAAGCCCGCTTGCTCATTTGACGTTAGATGTCGCCTGCAAGATCTTCACCCGCATCTGGTTTATGCTGCTACCTGTTGTTAGGAGACAACAAGGGCACATGTAGCAAATGATTTTTCCTGCCTCATTTTGCTAGACCCCGCTCTTCTGTGTCTCTTTAGTTCTTGCCAAACTCCTATGTGCGTGCTGCTGCTTCCATCTGACAAGGAGCACAGCCTTCTGACAGCAGCTTTCAACTTGTCTAAGAAAGAGCTTGGCCACTCAGATGTGATGCAAATATGTGGGTGTCTAAGGTGCAGGTGCAAGCTCCTGACAAAGGTGTTCTCCAGGTTAAGTTTCTCCCTGCCAGACACATTGGAAATGTTTTCCTCTGGCATTCGCACCAAGAGTCGCAGATTACTTAACTCAGGAGCTCTGAGAATGGAACGGCAAGATGTGTTCCGCTTACGTCATAAACAGTGCTCCAGAGCGCTTAGCAACGGGCACAACGAAACGTGTCTGTGGGATAGTGACCATTCCCGCCTAGTGCTGGCAATGCACGAGCACTGACAAAAGGCAAAGGAAGGCGCTTAGCATCCGGCTTGTGTGCAAAGCTTTCAGACTGCCAGAGGACCGCAGCTGTGGTAAGCCCATTGCTCATTTGACGTTAGATGTCGCCTGCAAGAACTTCACCCGCATCTAGTTTATGCTGCTACCTGTTGTTAGGCGACAACAAGGACACATGTAGAGATATGCTTTTTCCTGCCTCATTTTCCTAGGCCACGCTCTTCTGTGGCTCTTTAGTGCTTTCCAAACTCCTATGTGCATGCTGCTGCTTCCATCTGACAAGGAGCACAGCCTTCTGACAGCAGCTTTCAACTTGTCTAAGAAAGAGCTTGGCCATTTAGATGTGATGCAAGTCTGTGTGTGTCTAAGGTGCAGGTGCAAGCTCCTGACAAAGGTGTTCTCCAGGTTCAGTTTCTCCTTGCCAGACACATTGGAAATGTTTTCCTCTGGCATTCGCACCAAGAGTCGCAGATTACTTAACTCAGGAGCTATGAGAATGGAACGGCAAGACGTGTTCCGCTTACGTCATAAACAGTGCTCCAGAGCGCTTAGCAACGGGCACAACGAATCGTGTCTGTGGGATAGTGACCATTCCCGCCTAGTGCTGGCAATGCACGAGCACTGCCAAAAGGCAAAGGAAGGCGCTTAGCATCCGGCTTGTGCACAAAGCTTTCAGACTGCCAGAGGACCGCAGCTGTGGTAAGCCCGCTTGCTCATTTGACGTTAGATGTCGCCTGCAAGAACTTCACCCGCATCTGGTTTATGCTGCTACCTGTTGTTAGGCGACAACAAGGACACACGTAGCGTTTTTCCTTCCTCATTTTCCTAGGCCACGCTCTTCTGTGGCTCTTTAGTGCTTTCCAAACTCCTATGTGCGTGCTGCTGCTTCCATCTGACAAGGAGCACAGCCTTCTGACAGCAGCTTTCAACTTGTCTAAGAAAGAGCTTGGCCATTTAGATGTGATGCAAATCTGTGTGTGTGTAAGGTGCAGGTGCAAGCTCGTGACAAAGGTGTTCTCCAGGTTCAGTTTCTCCCTGCCAGACACATTGGAAATGTTTTCCTCTGGCATTCGCACCAAGAGTCGCAGATTACTTAACTCAGGAGCTCTGAGAATGGAACGGCAAGAGGTGTTCCGCTTACGTCATAAACAGTGCTCCAGAGCGCTTAGCAACGGACACAACGAAACGTGTCTGTGGGATAGTGACCATTCCCGCCTAGTGCTGGCAATGCACGAGCACTGCCAAAAGGCAAAGGAAGGCGCTTAGCATCCGGCTTGTGCGCAAAGCTTTCAGACTGCCAGAGGACTGCAGCTGTGGTAAGCCCATTGCTCATTTGACGTTAGATGTCGCCTGCAAGAACTTCACCCGCATCTGGTTTATGCTGCTACCTGTTGTTAGGCGACAACAAGGACACATGTAGAGATATGCTTTTTCCTGCCTCATTTTCCTAGGCTACGCTCTTCTGTGGCTCTTTAGTGCTTTCCAAACTCCTATGTGTGTGCTGCTGCTTCCATCTGACAAGGAGCACAGCCTTCTGACAGCAGCTTTCAACTTGTCTAAGAAAGAGCTTGGCCATTTAGATGTGATGCAAATCTGTGTGTGTGTAAGGTGCAGGTGCAAGCTCCTGACAAAGGTGTTCTCCAGGTTCAGTTTCTCCCTGCCAGACACATTGGAAATGTTTTCCTCTATCATTCGCACCAAGAGTCGCAGATTACTTAACTCAGGAGCTCTGAGAATGGAACGGCAAGAGGTGTTCCGCTTACGTCATAAACAGTGCTCCAGAGCGCTTAGCAACGGGCACAACGAAACGTGTGTGCGGGATAATGACCATTCCCGCCTAGTGCAGGCAATGCACAATCACTGCCAAAAAGCAGAGAAAGGCGCTTAGCATCCGGCTTGTGCACAAAACTTTCAGACTGCCAGAGGACCGCAGCTGTGGTAAGCCCGCTTGCTCATTTGACGTTAGATGTCGCCTGCAAGATCTTCACCCGCATCTGGTTTATGCTGCTACCTGTTGTTAGGCGACAACAAGGACACATGTAGCGTTTTTCCTGCCTCATTTTCCTAGGCCACGCTCTTCTGTGGCTCTTTAGTGCTTTCCAAACTGCTATGTGCGTGCTGCTGCTTCCATCTGACAAGGAGCACAGCCTTCTGACAGCAGCTTTCAACTTGTCTAAGAAAGAGCTTGGCCATTTAGATGTGATGCAAATCTGTGTGTGTGTAAGGTGCAGGTGCAAGCTCCTGACAAAGGTGTTCTCCAGGTTCAGTTTCTCCCTGCCAGACACATTGGAAATGTTTTCCTCTGGCATTCGCACCAAGAGTCGCAGATTACTTAACTCAGGAGCTCTGAGAATGGAACGGCAAGAGGTGTTCCGCTTACGTCATAAACAGTGCTCCAGAGCGCTTAGCAACGGGCACAACGAAACGTGTCTGTGGGATAGTGACCATTCCCGCCTAGTGCTGGCAATGCACGAGCACTGCCAAAAGGCAAAGGAAGGCGCTTAGCATCCGGCTTGTGCACAAAGCTTTCAGACTGCCAGAGGACCGCAGCTGTGGTAAGCCCATTGCTCATTTGACGTTAGATGTCGCCTGCAAGAACTTCACCCGCATCTGGTTTATGCTGCTACCTGTTGTTAGGCGACAACAAGGACACACGTAGCGTTTTTCCTTCCTCATTTTCCTAGGCCACGCTCTTCTGTGGCTCTTTAGTGCTTTCCAAACTCCTATGTGCGTGCTGCTGCTTCCATCTGACAAGGAGCACAGCCTTCTGACAGCAGCTTTCAACTTGTCTAAGAAAGAGCTTGGCCATTTAGATGTGATGCAAATCTGTGTGTGTGTAAGGTGCAGGTGCAAGCTCGTGACAAAGGTGTTCTCCAGGTTCAGTTTCTCCCTGCCAGACACATTGGAAATATTTTCCTCTATCATTCGCACCAAGAGTCGCAGATTACTTAACTCAGGAGCTCTGAGAATGGAACGGCAAGAGGTGTTCCGCTTACGTCATAAACAGTGCTCCAGAGCGCTTAGCAACGGGCACAACGAAACGTGTGTGCGGGATAGTGACCATTCCCGCCTAGTGCAGGCAATGCACAATCACTGCAAAAAAGCAGAGAAAGGCGCTTAGCATCCGGCTTGTGTGCAAAGCTTTCAGACTGCCAGAGGACCGCAGCTGTGGTAAGCCCATTGCTCATTTGACGTTAGATGTCGCCTGCAAGAACTTCACCCGCATCTAGTTTATGCTGCTACCTGTTGTTAGGCGACAACAAGGACACATGTAGAGATATGCTTTTTCCTGCCTCATTTTCCTAGGCCACGCTCTTCTGTGGCTCTTTAGTGCTTTCCAAACTCCTATGTGCGTGCTGCTGCTTCCATCTGACAAGGAGCACAGCCTTCTGACAGCAGCTTTCAACTTGTCTAAGAAAGAGCTTGGCCATTTAGATGTGATGCAAATCTGTGTGTGTGTAAGGTGCAGGTGCAAGCTCCTGACAAAGGTGTTCTCCAGGTTCAGTTTCTCCCTGCCAGACACATTGGAAATGTTTTCCTCTATCATTCGCACCAAGAGTCGCAGATTACTTAACTCAGGAGCTCTGAGAATGGAACGGCAAGAGGTGTTCCGCTTACATCATAAACAGTGCTCCAGAGCGCTTAGCAACAGGCACAACGAAACGTGTCTCTGGGATAGTGACCATTCCCGCCTAGTGCAGGCAATGCACGAGCACTGCCAAAAGGCAAAGGAAGGCGCTTAGCATCCGGCTTGTGTGCAAAGCTTTCAGACTGCCAGAGGACCGCAGCTGTGGTAAGCCCGCTTGCTCATTTGACGTTAGATGTCGCCTGCAAGATCTTCACCCGCATCTGGTTTATGCTGCTACCTGTTGTTAGGCGACAACAAGGACACATGTAGCAAATGCTTTTTCCTGCCTCATTTTGCTAGACCCCGCTCTTCTGTGTCTCTTTAGTTCTTGCCAAACTCCTATGTGCGTGCTGCTGCTTCCATCTGACAAGGAGCACAGCCTTCTGACAGCAGCTTTCAACTTGTCTAAGAAAGAGCTTGGCCATTTAGATGTGATGCAAATCTGTGTGTGTGTAAGGTGCAGGTGCAAGCTCGTGACAAAGGTGTTCTCCAGGTTCAGTTTCTCCCTGCCAGACACATTGGAAATGTTTTCCTCTATCATTCGCACCAAGAGTCGCAGATTACTTAACTCAGGAGCTCTGAGAATGGAACGGCAAGAGGTGTTCCGCTTACGTCATAAACAGTGCTCCAGAGCGCTTAGCAATGGGCACAAGGAAACGTGTCTGTGGGATAGTGACCATTCCCACCTAGTGCTGGCAATGCACGAGCACTGCCAAAAGGCAAAGGAAGGCGCTTAGCATCCGGCTTGTGCACAAAGCTTTCAGACTGCCAGAGGACCGCAGCTGTGGTAAGCCCATTGCTCATTTGACGTTAGATGTCGCCTGCAAGAACTTCACCCGCATCTGGTTTATGCTGCTACCTGTTGTTAGGCGACAACAAGGACACACGTAGCGTTTTTCCTTCCTCATTTTCCTAGGCCACGCTCTTCTGTGGCTCTTTAGTGCTTTCCAAACTCCTATGTGCGTGCTGCTGCTTCCATCTGACAAGGAGCACAGCCTTCTGACAGCAGCTTTCAACTTGTCTAAGAAAGAGCTTGGCCATTTAGATGTGATGCAAATCTGTGTGTGTGTAAGGTGCAGGTGCAAGCTCGTGACAAAGGTGTTCTCCAGGTTCAGTTTCTCCCTGCCAGACACATTGGAAATATTTTCCTCTATCATTCGCACCAAGAGTCGCAGATTACTTAACTCAGGAGCTCTGAGAATGGAACGGCAAGAGGTGTTCCGCTTACGTCATAAACAGTGCTCCAGAGCGCTTAGCAACGGGCACAACGAAACGTGTGTGCGGGATAGTGACCATTCCCGCCTAGTGCAGGCAATGCACAATCACTGCCAAAAAGCAGAGAAAGGCGCTTAGCATCCGGCTTGTGTGCAAAGCTTTCAGACTGCCAGAGGACCGCAGCTGTGGTAAGCCCATTGCTCATTTGACGTTAGATGTCGCGTGCAAGAACTTCACCCGCATCTAGTTTATGCTGCTACCTGTTGTTAGGCGACAACAAGGACACATGTAGAGATATGCTTTTTCCTGCCTCATTTTCCTAGGCCACGCTCTTCTGTGGCTCTTTAGTGCTTTCCAAACTCCTATGTGCGTGCTGCTGCTTCTATCTGACAAGGAGCACAGCCTTCTGACAGCAGCTTTCAACTTGTCTAAGAAAGAGCTTGGCCATTTAGATGTGATGCAAATCTGTGTGTGTGTAAGGTGCAGGTGCAAGCTCCTGACAAAGGTGTTCTCCAGGTTCAGTTTCTCCCTGCCAGACACATTGGAAATGTTTTCCTCTATCATTCGCACCAAGAGTCGCAGATTACTTAACTCAGGAGCTCTGAGAATGGAACGGCAAGAGGTGTTCCGCTTACATCATAAACAGTGCTCCAGAGCGCTTAGCAACAGGCACAACGAAACGTGTCTCTGGGATAGTGACCATTCCCGCCTAGTGCAGGCAATGCACGAGCACTGCCAAAAGGCAAAGGAAGGCGCTTAGCATCCGGCTTGTGTGCAAAGCTTTCAGACTGCCAGAGGACCGCAGCTGTGGTAAGCCCGCTTGCTCATTTGACGTTAGATGTCGCCTGCAAGATCTTCACCCGCATCTGGTTTATGCTGCTACCTGTTGTTAGGCGACAACAAGGACACATGTAGCAAATGCTTTTTCCTGCCTCATTTTGCTAGACCCCGCTCTTCTGTGTCTCTTTAGTTCTTGCCAAACTCCTATGTGCGTGCTGCTGCTTCCATCTGACAAGGAGCACAGCCTTCTGACAGCAGCTTTCAACTTGTCTAAGAAAGAGCTTGGCCATTTAGATGTGATGCAAATCTGTGTGTGTGTAAGGTGCAGGTGCAAGCTCGTGACAAAGGTGTTCTCCAGGTTCAGTTTCTCCCTGCCAGACACATTGGAAATGTTTTCCTCTATCATTCGCACCAAGAGTCGCAGATTACTTAACTCAGGAGCTCTGAGAATGGAACGGCAAGAGGTGTTCCGCTTACGTCATAAACAGTGCTCCAGAGCGCTTAGCAATGGGCACAAGGAAACGTGTCTGTGGGATAGTGACCATTCCCACCTAGTGCTGGCAATGCACGAGCACTGCCAAAAGGCAAAGGAAGGCGCTTAGCATCCGGCTTGTGTGCAAAGCTTTCAGACTGCCAGAGGACCGCAGCTGTGGTAAGCCCATTGCTCATTTGACGTTAGATGTCGCCTGCAAGAACTTCACCCGCATCTGGTTTATGCTGCTACCTGTTGTTAGGCGACAACAAGGACACATGTAGAGATATGCTTTTTCCTGCCTCATTTTCCTAGGCCACGCTCTTCTGTGGCTCTTTAGTGCTTTCCAAACTCCTATGTGCGTGCTGCTGCTTCCATCTGACAAGGAGCACAGCCTTCTGACAGCAGCTTTTAACTTGTCTAAGAAAGAGCTTGGCCATTTAGATGTGATGCAAGTCTGTGTGTGTCTAAGGTGCAGGTGCAAGCTCGTGACAAAGGTGTTCTCCAGGTTCAGTTTCTCCCTGCCAGACACATTAAAAATGTTTTCCTCTATCATTCGCACCAAGAGTCGCAGATTACTTAACTCAGGAGCTCTGAGAATGGAACGGCAAGAGGTGTTCCGCTTACATCATAAACAGTGCTCCAGAGCGCTTAGCAACGGGCACAACGAAACGTGTCTCTGGGATAGTGACCATTCCCGCCTAGTGCAGGCAATGCACGAGCACTGCCAAAAGGCAAAGGAAGGCGCTTAGCATCCGGCTTGTGTGCAAAGCTTTCAGACTGCCAGAGGACCGCAGCTGTGGTAAGCCCGCTTGCTCATTTGACGTTAGATGTCGCCTGCAAGATCTTCACCCGCATCTGGTTTATGCTGCTACCTGTTGTTAGGCGACAACAAGGACACATGTAGCGTTTTTCCTGCCTCATTTTCCTAGGCCACGCTCTTCTGTGGCTCTTTAGTGCTTGCCAAACTCCTATGTGCGTGCTGCTGCTTCCATCTGACAAGGAGCACAGCCTTCTGACAGCAGCTTTCAACTTGTCTAAGAAAGAGCTTGGCCATTTAGATGTGATGCAAATCTGTGTGTGTGTAAGGTGCAGGTGCAAGCTCCTGACAAAGGTGTTCTCCAGGTTCAGTTTCTATATGCCAGACACATTGGAAATGTTTTCCTCTATCATTCGCACCAAGAGTCGCAGATTACTTAACTCAGGAGCTCTGAGAATGGAACGGCAAGAGGTGTTCCGCTTACGTCATAAACAGTGCTCCAGAGCGCTTAGCAACGGGCACAACGAAACGTGTCTGTGGGATAGTGACCATTCCCACCTAGTGCTGGCAATGCACGAGCACTGCCAAAAGGCAAAGGAAGGCGCTTAGCATCCGGCTTGTGCACAAAGCTTTCAGACTGCCAGAGGACCGCAGCTGTGGTAAGCCCGCTTGCTCATTTGACGTTAGATGTCACCTGCAAGATCTTCACCCGCATCTGCTTTATGCTGCTACCTGTTGTTAGGAGACAACAAGGGCACATGTAGCAAATGATTTTTCCTGCCTCATTTTGCTAGACCCCGCTGTTCTGTGGCTCTTTAGTTCTTGCCAAACTCCTATGTGCGTGCTGCTGCTTCCATCTGACAAGGAGCACAGCCTTCTGACAGCAGCTTTCAACTTGTCTAAGAAAGAGCTTGGCCATTTAGATGTGATGCAAATCTGTGTGTGTGTAAGGTGCAGGTGCAAGCTCGTGACAAAGGTGTTCTCCAGGTTCAGTTTCTCCCTGCCAGACACATTGGAAATGTTTTCCTCTGGCATTCGCACCAAGAGTCGCAGATTACTTAACTCAGGAGCTCTGAGAATGGAACGGCAAGAGGTGTTCCGCTTACGTCATAAACAGTGCTCCAGAGCGCTTAGCAACGGGCACAACGAAACGTGTCTGTGGGATAGTGACCATTCCCGCCTAGTGCTGGCAATGCACGAGCACTGCCAAAAGGCAAAGGAAGGCGCTTAGCATCCGGCTTGTGCACAAAACTTTCAGACTGCCAGAGGACCGCAGCTGTGGTAAGCCCGCTTGCTCATTTGACGTTAGATGTCGCCTGCAAGATCTTCACCCGCATCTGGTTTATGCTGCTACCTGTTGTTAGGAGACAACAAGGGCACATGTAGCAAATGCTTTTTCCTGCCTCATTTTGCTAGACCCCGCTCTTCTGTGTCTCTTTAGTTCTTGCCAAACTCCTATGTGCGTGCTGCTGCTTCCATCTGACAAGGAGCACAGCCTTCTGACAGCAGCTTTCAACTTGTCTAAGAAAGAGCTTGGCCATTTAGATGTGATGCAAATCTGTGTGTGTGTAAGGTGCAGGTGCAAGCTCGTGACAAAGGTGTTCTCCAGGTTCAGTTTCTCCCTGCCAGACACATTGGAAATGTTTTCCTCTATCATTCGCACCAAGAGTCGCAGATTACTTAACTCAGGAGCTCTGAGAATGGAACGGCAAGAGGTGTTCCGCTTACGTCATAAACAGTGCTCCAGAGCGCTTAGCAACGGGCACAACGAAACGTGTCTGTGGGATAGTGACCATTCCCACCTAGTGCTGGCAATGCAAGAGCACTGCCAAAAGGCAAAGGAAGGCGCTTAGCATCCGGCTTGTGTGCAAAGCTTTCAGACTGCCAGAGGACCGCAGCTGTGGTAAGCCCGCTTGCTCATTTGACGTTAGATGTCGCCTGCAAGATCTTCACCCGCATCTGGTTTATGCTGCTACCTGTTGTTAGGCGACAACAAGGACACATGTAGCGTTTTTCCTGCCTCATTTTCCTAGGCCACGCTCTTCTGTGGCTCTTTAGTGCTTGCCAAACTCCTATGTGCGTGCTGCTGCTTCCATCTGACAAGGAGCACAGCCTTCTGACAGCAGCTTTCAACTTGTCTAAGAAAGAGCTTGGCCATTTAGATGTGATGCAAATCTGTGTGTGTGTAAGGTGCAGGTGCAAGCTCGTGACAAAGGTGTTCTCCAGGTTCAGTTTCTCCCTGCCAGACACATTGGAAATGTTTTCCTCTGGCATTCGCACCAAGAGTCGCAGATTACTTAACTCAGGAGCTCTGAGAATGGAACGGCAAGAGGTGTTCCGCTTACGTCATAAACAGTGCTCCAGAGCGCTTAGCAACGGGCACAACGAAACGTGTCTGTGGGATAGTGACCATTCCCGCCTAGTGCTGGCAATGCACGAGCACTGCCAAAAGGCAAAGGAAGGCGCTTAGCATCCGGCTTGTGCACAAAGCTTTCAGACTGCCAGAGGACCGCAGCTGTGGTAAGCCCATTGCTCATTTGACGTTAGATGTCGCCTGCAAGAACTTCACCCGCATCTGGTTTATGCTGCTACCTGTTGTTAGGCGACAACAAGGACACACGTAGCGTTTTTCCTTCCTCATTTTCCTAGGCCACGCTCTTCTGTGGCTCTTTAGTGCTTTCCAAACTCCTATGTGCGTGCTGCTGCTTCCATCTGACAAGGAGCACAGCCTTCTGACAGCAGCTTTTAACTTGTCTAAGAAAGAGCTTGGCCATTTAGATGTGATGCAAGTCTGTGTGTGTGTAAGGTGCAGGTGCAAGCTCCTGACAAAGGTGTTCTCCAGGTTCAGTTTCTATATGCCAGACACATTGGAAATGTTTTCCTCTGGCATTCGCACCAAGAGTCGCAGATTACTTAACTCAGGAGCTCTGAGAATGGAACGGCAAGAGGTGTTCCGCTTACATCATAAACAGTGCTCCAGAGCGCTTAGCAACGGGCACAACGAAACGTGTCTCTGGGATAGTGACCATTCCCGCCTAGTGCAGGCAATGCACGAGCACTGCCAAAAGGCAAAGGAAGGCGCTTAGCATCCGGCTTGTGTGCAAAGCTTTCAGACTGCCAGAGGACCGCAGCTGTGGTAAGCCCGCTTGCTCATTTGACGTTAGATGTCGCCTGCAAGATCTTCACCCGCATCTGGTTTATGCTGCTACCTGTTGTTAGGCGACAACAAGGACACATGTAGCGTTTTTCCTGCCTCATTTTCCTAGGCCACGCTCTTCTGTGGCTCTTTAGTGCTTGCCAAACTCCTATGTGCGTGCTGCTGCTTCCATCTGACAAGGAGCACAGCCTTCTGACAGCAGCTTTCAACTTGTCTAAGAAAGAGCTTGGCCATTTAGATGTGATGCAAATCTGTGTGTGTGTAAGGTGCAGGTGCAAGCTCCTGACAAAGGTGTTCTCCAGGTTCAGTTTCTCCCTGCCAGACACATTGGAAATATTTTCCTCTATCATTCGCACCAAGAGTCGCAGATTACTTAACTCAGGAGCTCTGAGAATGGAACGGCAAGAGGTGTTCCGCTTACGTCATAAACAGTGCTCCAGAGCGCTTAGCAACGGGCACAACGAAACGTGTCTGTGGGATAGTGACCATTCCCACCTAGTGCTGGCAATGCACGAGCACTGCCAAAAGGCAAAGGAAGGCGCTTAGCATCCGGCTTGTGTGCAAAGCTTTCAGACTGCCAGAGGACCGCAGCTGTGGTAAGCCCATTGCTCATTTGACGTTAGATGTCGCCTGCAAGAACTTCACCCGCATCTGGTTTATGCTGCTACCTGTTGTTAGGCGACAACAAGGACACATGTAGAGATATGCTTTTTCCTGCCTCATTTTCCTAGGCCACGCTCTTCTGTGGCTCTTTAGTGCTTTCCAAACTCCTATGTGTGTGCTGCTGCTTCCATCTGACAAGGAGCACAGCCTTCTGACAGCAGCTTTCAACTTGTCTAAGAAAGAGCTTGGCCATTTAGATGTGATGCAAATCTGTGTGTGTGTAAGGTGCAGGTGCAAGCTCCTGACAAAGGTGTTCTCCAGGTTCAGTTTCTCCCTGCCAGACACATTGGAAATGTTTTCCTCTATCATTCGCACCAAGAGTCGCAGATTACTTAACTCAGGAGCTCTGAGAATGGAACGGCAAGAGGTGTTCCGCTTACGTCATAAACAGTGCTCCAGAGCGCTTAGCAACGGGCACAACGAAACGTGTGTGCGGGATAATGACCATTCCCGCCTAGTGCAGGCAATGCACAATCACTGCCAAAAAGCAGAGAAAGGCGCTTAGCATTCGGCTTGTGTGCAAAGCTTTCAGACTGCCAGAGGACCGCAGCTGTGGTAAGCCCATTGCTCATTTGACGTTAGATGTCGCCTGCAAGAACTTCACCCGCATCTAGTTTATGCTGCTACCTGTTGTTAGGCGACAACAAGGACACATGTAGAGATATGCTTTTTCCTGCCTCATTTTCCTAGGCCACGCTCTTCTGTGGCTCTTTAGTGCTTTCCAAACTCCTATGTGCGTGCTGCTGCTTCCATCTGACAAGGAGCACAGCCTTCTGACAGCAGCTTTCAACTTGTCTAAGAAAGAGCTTGGCCATTTAGATGTGATGCAAGTCTGTGTGTGTCTAAGGTGCAGGTGCAAGCTCGTGACAAAGGTGTTCTCCAGGTTCAGTTTCTATATGCCAGACACATTGGAAATGTTTTCCTCTGGCATTCGCACCAAGAGTCGCAGATTACTTAACTCAGGAGCTCTGAGAATGGAACGGCAAGAGGTGTTCCGCTTACGTCATAAACAGTGCTCCAGAGCGCTTAGCAACGGGCACAACGAAACGTGTCTGTGGGATAGTGACCATTCCCGCCTAGTGCTGGCAATGCACGAGCACTGCCAAAAGGCAAAGGAAGGCGCTTAGCATCCGGCTTGTGCACAAAACTTTCAGACTGCCAGAGGACCGCAGCTGTGGTAAGCCCGCTTGCTCATTTGACGTTAGATGTCGCCTGCAAGATCTTCACCCGCATCTGGTTTATGCTGCTACCTGTTGTTAGGAGACAACAAGGGCACATGTAGCAAATGCTTTTTCCTGCCTCATTTTGCTAGACCCCGCTCTTCTGTGTCTCTTTAGTTCTTGCCAAACTCCTATGTGCGTGCTGCTGCTTCCATCTGACAAGGAGCACAGCCTTCTGACAGCAGCTTTCAACTTGTCTAAGAAAGAGCTTGGCCACTCAGATGTGATGCAAATATGTGGGTGTCTAAGGTGCAGGTGCAAGCTCCTGACAAAGGTGTTCTCCAGGTTAAGTTTCTCCCTGCCAGACACATTGGAAATGTTTTCCTCTGGCATTCGCACCAAGAGTCGCAGATTACTTAACTCAGGAGCTCTGAGAATGGAACGGCAAGATGTGTTCCGCTTACGTCATAAACAGTGCTCCAGAGCGCTTAGCAACGGGCACAACGAAACGTGTCTGTGGGATAGTGACCATTCCCGCCTAGTGCTGGCAATGCACGAGCACTGACAAAAGGCAAAGGAAGGCGCTTAGCATCCGGCTTGTGCGCAAAGCTTTCAGACTGCCAGAGGACGGCAGCTGTGGTAAGCCCATTGCTCATTTGACGTTAGATGTCGCCTGCAAGAACTTCACCCGCATCTGGTTTATGCTGCTACCTGTTGTTAGGCGACAACAAGGACACATGTAGCGTTTTTCCTGCATCATTTTCCTAGGCCACGCTCTTCTGTGGCTCTTTAGTGCTTTCCAAACTGCTATGTGCGTGCTGCTGCTTCCATCTGACAAGGAGCACAGCCTTCTGACAGCAGCTTTCAACTTGTCTAAGAAAGAGCTTGGCCATTTAGATGTGATGCAAATCTGTGTGTGTGTAAGGTTCAGGTGCAAGCTCGTGACAAAGGTGTTCTCCAGGTTCAGTTTCTCCCTGCCAGACACATTGGAAATATTTTCCTCTATCATTCGCACCAAGAGTCGCAGATTACTTAACTCAGGAGCTCTGAGAATGGAACGGCAAGAGGTGTTCCGCTTACGTCATAAACAGTGCTCCAGAGCGCTTAGCAACGGGCACAACGAAACGTGTGTGCGGGATAGTGACCATTCCCGCCTAGTGCAGGCAATGCACAATCACTGCCAAAAAGCAGAGAAAGGTGCTTAGCATCCGGCTTGTGTGCAAAGCTTTCAGACTGCCAGAGGACCGCAGCTGTGGTAAGCCCATTGCTCATTTGACGTTAGATGTCGCCTGCAAGAACTTCACCCGCATCTAGTTTATGCTGCTACCTGTTGTTAGGCGACAACAAGGACACATGTAGAGATATGCTTTTTCCTGCCTCATTTTCCTAGGCCACGCTCTTCTGTGGCTCTTTAGTGCTTTCCAAACTCCTATGTGCGTGCTGCTGCTTCCATCTGACAAGGAGCACAGCCTTCTGACAGCAGCTTTCAACTTGTCTAAGAAAGAGCTTGGCCATTTAGATGTGATGCAAGTCTGTGTGTGTCTAAGGTGCAGGTGCAAGCTCGTGACAAAGGTGTTCTCCAGGTTCAGTTTCTATATGCCAGACACATTGGAAATGTTTTCCTCTGGCATTCGCACCAAGAGTCGCAGATTACTTAACTCAGGAGCTCTGAGAATGGAACGGCAAGAGGTGTTCCGCTTACGTCATAAACAGTGCTCCAGAGCGCTTAGCAACGGGCACAACGAAACGTGTCTGTGGGATAGTGACCATTCCCGCCTAGTGCTGGCAATGCACGAGCACTGCCAAAAGGCAAAGGAAGGCGCTTAGCATCCGGCTTGTGCACAAAACTTTCAGACTGCCAGAGGACCGCAGCTGTGGTAAGCCCATTGCTCATTTGACGTTAGATGTCGCCTGCAAGATCTTCACCCGCATCTAGTTTATGCTGCTACCTGTTGTTAGGCGACAACAAGGACACATGTAGAGATATGCTTTTTCCTGCCTCATTTTCCTAGGCCACGCTCTTCTGTGGCTCTTTAGTGCTTTCCAAACTCCTATGTGCGTGCTGCTGCTTCCATCTGACAAGGAGCACAGCCTTCTGACAGCAGCTTTCAACTTGTCTAAGAAAGAGCTTGGCCATTTAGATGTGATGCAAGTCTGTGTGTGTCTAAGGTGCAGGTGCAAGCTCGTGACAAAGGTGTTCTCCAGGTTCAGTTTCTATATGCCAGACACATTGGAAATGTTTTCCTCTGGCATTCGCACCAAGAGTCGCAGATTACTTAACTCAGGAGCTCTGAGAATGGAACGGCAAGAGGTGTTCCGCTTACGTCATAAACAGTGCTCCAGAGCGCTTAGCAACGGGCACAACGAAACGTGTCTGTGGGATAGTGACCATTCCCGCCTAGTGCTGGCAATGCACGAGCACTGCCAAAAGGCAAAGGAAGGCGCTTAGCATCCGGCTTGTGCACAAAACTTTCAGACTGCCAGAGGACCGCAGCTGTGGTAAGCCCATTGCTCATTTGACGTTAGATGTCGCCTGCAAGATCTTCACCCGCATCTGGTTTATGCTGCTACCTGTTGTTAGGAGACAACAAGGGCACACGTAGCAAATGCTTTTTCCTGCCTCATTTTGCTAGGCCACGCTCTTCTGTGTCTCTTTAGTTCTTGCCAAACTCCTATGTGCGTGCTGCTGCTTCCATCTGACAAGGAGCACAGCCTTCTGACAGCAGCTTTCAACTTGTCTAAGAAAGAGCTTGGCCACTCAGATGTGATGCAAATATGTGGGTGTCTAAGGTGCAGGTGCAAGCTCGTGACAAAGGTGTTCTCCAGGTTAAGTTTCTCCCTGCCAGACACATTGGAAATGTTTTCCTCTGGCATTCGCACCAAGAGTCGCAGATTACTTAACTCAGGAGCTCTGAGAATGGAACGGCAAGAGGTGTTCCGCTTACGTCATAAACAGTGCTCCAGAGCGCTTAGCAACGGGCACAACGAAACGTGTCTGTGGGATAGTGACCATTCCCGCCTAGTGCTGGCAATGCACGAGCACTGACAAAAGGCAAAGGAAGGCGCTTAGCATCCGGCTTGTGCGCAAAGCTTTCAGACTGCCAGAGGACGGCAGCTGTGGTAAGCCCGCTTGCTCATTTGACGTTAGATGTCGCCTGCAAGAACTTCACCCGCATCTGGTTTATGCTGCTACCTGTTGTTAGGCGACAACAAGGACACATGTAGAGATATGCTTTTTCCTGCCTCATTTTCCTAGGCCACGCTCTTCTGTGGCTCTTTAGTGCTTTCCAAACTCCTATGTGTGTGCTGCTGCTTCCATCTGACAAGGAGCACAGCCTTCTGACAGCAGCTTTCAACTTGTCTAAGAAAGAGCTTGGCCATTTAGATGTGATGCAAATCTGTGTGTGTGTAAGGTGCAGGTGCAAGCTCCTGACAAAGGTGTTCTCCAGGTTCAGTTTCACCCTGCCAGACACATTGGAAATGTTTTCCTCTATCATTCGCACCAAGAGTCGCAGATTACTTAACTCAGGAGCTCTGAGAATGGAACGGCAAGAGGTGTTCCGCTTACGTCATAAACAGTGCTCCAGAGCGCTTAGCAACGGGCACCACGAAACGTGTGTGCGGGATAATGACCATTCCCGCCTAGTGCAGGCAATGCACAATCACTGCCAAAAAGCAGAGAAAGGCGCTTAGCATTCGGCTTGTGTGCAAAGCTTTCAGACTGCCAGAGGACCGCAGCTGTGGTAAGCCCATTGCTCATTTGACGTTAGATGTCGCCTGCAAGAACTTCACCCGCATCTAGTTTATGCTGCTACCTGTTGTTAGGTGACAACAAGGACACATGTAGAGATATGCTTTTTCCTGCCTCATTTTCCTAGGCCACGCTCTTCTGTGGCTCTTTAGTGCTTTCCAAACTCCTATGTGCGTGCTGCTGCTTCCATCTGACAAGGAGCACAGCCTTCTGACAGCAGCTTTCAACTTGTCTAAGAAAGAGCTTGGCCATTTAGATGTGATGCAAGTCTGTGTGTGTCTAAGGTGCAGGTGCAAGCTCGTGACAAAGGTGTTCTCCAGGTTCAGTTTCTCCCTGCCAGACACATTAAAAATGTTTTCCTCTATCATTCGCACCAAGAGTCGCAGATTACTTAACTCAGGAGCTCTGAGAATGGAACGGCAAGAGGTGTTCCGCTTACGTCATAAACAGTGCTCCAGAGCGCTTAGCAACGGGCACAACGAAACGTGTCTGTGGGATAGTGACCATTCCCACCTAGTGCTGGCAATGCAAGAGCACTGCCAAAAGGCAAAGGAAGGCGCTTAGCATCCGGCTTGTGTGCAAAGCTTTCAGACTGCCAGAGGACCGCAGCTGTGGTAAGCCCGCTTGCTCATTTGACGTTAGATGTCGCCTGCAAGATCTTCACCCGCATCTGGTTTATGCTGCTACCTGTTGTTAGGCGACAACAAGGACACATGTAGCGTTTTTCCTGCCTCATTTTCCTAGGCCACGCTCTTCTGTGGCTCTTTAGTGCTTTCCAAACTCCTATGTGTGTGCTGCTGCTTCCATCTGACAAGGAGCACAGCCTTCTGACAGCAGCTTTCAACTTGTCTAAGAAAGAGCTTGGCCATTTAGATGTGATGCAAATCTGTGTGTGTGTAAGGTGCAGGTGCAAGCTCCTGACAAAGGTGTTCTCCAGGTTCAGTTTCTCCCTGCCAGACACATTGGAAATGTTTTCCTCTGGCATTCGCACCAAGAGTCGCAGATTACTTAACTCAGGAGCTCTGAGAATGGAACGGCAAGAGGTGTTCCGCTTACGTCATAAACAGTGCTCCAGAGCGCTTAGCAACGGGCACAACGAAACGTGTCTGTGGGATAGTGACCATTCCCGCCTAGTGCTGGCAATGCACGAGCACTGCCAAAAGGCAAAGGAAGGCGCTTAGCATCCGGCTTGTGCACAAAGCTTTCAGACTGCCAGAGGACCGCAGCTGTGGTAAGCCCATTGCTCATTTGACGTTAGATGTCGCCTGCAAGAACTTCACCCGCATCTGGTTTATGCTGCTACCTGTTGTTAGGCGACAACAAGGACACACGTAGCGTTTTTCCTTCCTCATTTTCCTAGGCCACGCTCTTCTGTGGCTCTTTAGTGCTTTCCAAACTCCTATGTGCGTGCTGCTGCTTCCATCTGACAAGGAGCACAGCCTTCTGACAGCAGCTTTCAACTTGTCTAAGAAAGAGCTTGGCCATTTAGATGTGATGCAAATCTGTGTGTGTGTAAGGTGCAGGTGCAAGCTCGTGACAAAGGTGTTCTCCAGGTTCAGTTTCTCCCTGCCAGACACATTGGAAATGTTTTCCTCTATCATTCGCACCAAGAGTCGCAGATTACTTAACTCAGGAGCTCTGAGAATGGAACGGCAAGAGGTGTTCCGCTTACATCATAAACAGTGCTCCAGAGCGCTTAGCAATGGGCACAACGAAACGTGTCTGTGGGATAGTGACCATTCCCACCTAGTGCTGGCAATGCACGAGCACTGCCAAAAGGCAAAGGAAGGCGCTTAGCATCCGGCTTGTGTGCAAAGCTTTCAGACTGCCAGAGGACCGCAGCTGTGGTAAGCCCATTGCTCATTTGACGTTAGATGTCGCCTGCAAGAACTTCACCCGCATCTGGTTTATGCTGCTACCTGTTGTTAGGCGACAACAAGGACACATGTAGAGATATGCTTTTTCCTGCCTCATTTTCCTAGGCCACGCTCTTCTGTGGCTCTTTAGTGCTTTCCAAACTCCTATGTGCGTGCTGCTGCTTCCATCTGACAAGGAGCACAGCCTTCTGACAGCAGCTTTTAACTTGTCTAAGAAAGAGCTTGGCCATTTAGATGTGATGCAAGTCTGTGTGTGTGTAAGGTGCAGGTGCAAGCTCGTGACAAAGGTGTTCTCCAGGTTCAGTTTCTCCCTGCCAGACACATTAAAAATGTTTTCCTCTATCATTCGCACCAAGAGTCGCAGATTACTTAACTCAGGAGCTCTGAGAATGGAACGGCAAGAGGTGTTCCGCTTACATCATAAACAGTGCTCCAGAGCGCTTAGCAACGGGCACAACGAAACGTGTCTCTGGGATAGTGACCATTCCCGCCTAGTGCAGGCAATGCACGAGCACTGCCAAAAGGCAAAGGAAGGCGCTTAGCATCCGGCTTGTGTGCAAAGCTTTCAGACTGCCAGAGGACCGCAGCTGTGGTAAGCCCGCTTGCTCATTTGACGTTAGATGTCGCCTGCAAGATCTTCACCCGCATCTGGTTTATGCTGCTACCTGTTGTTAGGCGACAACAAGGACACATGTAGCGTTTTTCCTGCCTCATTTTCCTAGGCCACGCTCTTCTGTGGCTCTTTAGTGCTTGCCAAACTCCTATGTGCGTGCTGCTGCTTCCATCTGACAAGGAGCACAGCCTTCTGACAGCAGCTTTCAACTTGTCTAAGAAAGAGCTTGGCCATTTAGATGTGATGCAAATCTGTGTGTGTGTAAGGTGCAGGTGCAAGCTCCTGACAAAGGTGTTCTCCAGGTTCAGTTTCTCCCTGCCAGACACATTGGAAATATTTTCCTCTATCATTCGCACCAAGAGTCGCAGATTACTTAACTCAGGAGCTCTGAGAATGGAACGGCAAGAGGTGTTCCGCTTACGTCATAAACAGTGCTCCAGAGCGCTTAGCAACGGGCACAACGAAACGTGTCTGTGGGATAGTGACCATTCCCACCTAGTGCTGGCAATGCACGAGCACTGCCAAAAGGCAAAGGAAGGCGCTTAGCATCCGGCTTGTGCACAAAGCTTTCAGACTGCCAGAGGACCGCAGCTGTGGTAAGCCCGCTTGCTCATTTGACGTTAGATGTCACCTGCAAGATCTTCACCCGCATCTGCTTTATGCTGCTACCTGTTGTTAGGAGACAACAAGGGCACATGTAGCAAATGATTTTTCCTGCCTCATTTTGCTAGACCCCGCTGTTCTGTGGCTCTTTAGTTCTTGCCAAACTCCTATGTGCGTGCTGCTGCTTCCATCTGACAAGGAGCACAGCCTTCTGACAGCAGCTTTCAACTTGTCTAAGAAAGAGCTTGGCCATTTAGATGTGATGCAAATCTGTGTGTGTGTAAGGTGCAGGTGCAAGCTCGTGACAAAGGTGTTCTCCAGGTTCAGTTTCTATATGCCAGACACATTGGAAATGTTTTCCTCTGGCATTCGCACCAAGAGTCGCAGATTACTTAACTCAGGAGCTCTGAGAATGGAACGGCAAGAGGTGTTCCGCTTACGTCATAAACAGTGCTCCAGAGCGCTTAGCAACGGGCACAACGAAACGTGTCTGTGGGATAGTGACCATTCCCGCCTAGTGCTGGCAATGCACGAGCACTGACAAAAGGCAAAGGAAGGCGCTTAGCATCCGGCTTGTGCACAAAACTTTCAGACTGCCAGAGGACCGCAGCTGTGGTAAGCCCGCTTGCTCATTTGACGTTAGATGTCGCCTGCAAGATCTTCACCCGCATCTGGTTTATGCTGCTACCTGTTGTTAGGCGACAACAAGGACACATGTAGCGTTTTTCCTGCCTCATTTTCCTAGGCCACGCTCTTCTGTGGCTCTTTAGTGCTTTCCAAACTCCTATGTGCGTGCTGCTGCTTCCATCTGACAAGGAGCACAGCCTTCTGACAGCAGCTTTCAACTTGTCTAAGAAAGAGCTTGGCCACTTAGATGTGATGCAAATCTGTGTGTGTGTAAGGTGCAGGTGCAAGCTCCTGACAAAGGTGTTCTCCAGGTTCAGTTTCTCCCTGCCAGACACATTGGAAATGTTTTCCTCTGGCATTCGCACCAAGAGTCGCAGATTACTTAACTCAGGAGCTCTGAGAATGGAACGGCAAGAGGTGTTCCGCTTACGTCATAAACAGTGCTCCAGAGCGCTTAGCAACGGGCACAACGAATCGTGTCTGTGGGATAGTGACCATTCCCGCCTAGTGCTGGCAATGCACGAGCACTGCCAAAAGGCAAAGGAAGGCGCTTAGCATCCGGCTTGTGCACAAAGCTTTCAGACTGCCAGAGGACCGCAGCTGTGGTAAGCCCATTGCTCATTTGACGTTAGATGTCGCCTGCAAGAACTTCACCCGCATCTGGTTTATGCTGCTACCTGTTGTTAGGCGACAACAAGGACACACGTAGCGTTTTTCCTTCCTCATTTTCCTAGGCCACGCTCTTCTGTGGCTCTTTAGTGCTTGCCAAACTCCTATGTGCGTGCTGCTGCTTCCATCTGACAAGGAGCACAGCCTTCTGACAGCAGCTTTTAACTTGTCTAAGAAAGAGCTTGGCCATTTAGATGTGATGCAAGTCTGTGTGTGTGTAAGGTGCAGGTGCAAGCTCCTGACAAAGGTGTTCTCCAGGTTCAGTTTCTATATGCCAGACACATTGGAAATGTTTTCCTCTGGCATTCGCACCAAGAGTCGCAGATTACTTAACTCAGGAGCTCTGAGAATGGAACGGCAAGAGGTGTTCCGCTTACATCATAAACAGTGCTCCAGAGCGCTTAGCAACGGGCACAACGAAACGTGTCTCTGGGATAGTGACCATTCCCGCCTAGTGCAGGCAATGCACGAGCACTGCCAAAAGGCAAAGGAAGGCGCTTAGCATCCGGCTTGTGTGCAAAGCTTTCAGACTGCCAGAGGACCGCAGCTGTGGTAAGCCCGCTTGCTCATTTGACGTTAGATGTCGCCTGCAAGATCTTCACCCGCATCTGGTTTATGCTGCTACCTGTTGTTAGGCGACAACAAGGACACATGTAGCGTTTTTCCTGCCTCATTTTCCTAGGCCACGCTCTTCTGTGGCTCTTTAGTGCTTGCCAAACTCCTATGTGCGTGCTGCTGCTTCCATCTGACAAGGAGCACAGCCTTCTGACAGCAGCTTTCAACTTGTCTAAGAAAGAGCTTGGCCATTTAGATGTGATGCAAATCTGTGTGTGTGTAAGGTGCAGGTGCAAGCTCGTGACAAAGGTGTTCTCCAGGTTCAGTTTCTCCCTGCCAGACACATTGGAAATATTTTCCTCTATCATTCGCACCAAGAGTCGCAGATTACTTAACTCAGGAGCTCTGAGAATGGAACGGCAAGAGGTGTTCCGCTTACGTCATAAACAGTGCTCCAGAGCGCTTAGCAACGGGCACAACGAAACGTGTCTGTGGGATAGTGACCATTCCCACCTAGTGCTGGCAATGCACGAGCACTGCCAAAAGGCAAAGGAAGGCGCTTAGCATCCGGCTTGTGCACAAAGCTTTCAGACTGCCAGAGGACCGCAGCTGTGGTAAGCCCGCTTGCTCATTTGACGTTAGATGTCACCTGCAAGATCTTCACCCGCATCTGCTTTATGCTGCTACCTGTTGTTAGGAGACAACAAGGGCACATGTAGCAAATGATTTTTCCTGCCTCATTTTGCTAGACCCCGCTCTTCTGTGTCTCTTTAGTTCTTGCCAAACTCCTATGTGCGTGCTGCTGCTTCCATCTGACAAGGAGCACAGCCTTCTGACAGCAGCTTTCAACTTGTCTAAGAAAGAGCTTGGCCATTTAGATGTGATGCAAATCTGTGTGTGTGTAAGGTGCAGGTGCAAGCTCGTGACAAAGGTGTTCTCCAGGTTCAGTTTCTCCCTGCCAGACACATTGGAAATGTTTTCCTCTATCATTCACACCAAGAGTCGCAGATTACTTAACTCAGGAGCTCTGAGAATGGAACGGCAAGAGGTGTTCCGCTTACGTCATAAACAGTGCTCCAGAGCGCTTAGCAACGGGCACAACGAAACGTGTCTGTGGGATAGTGACCATTCCCGCCTAGTGCTGGCAATGCACGAGCACTGCCAAAAGGCAAAGGAAGGCGCTTAGCATCCGGCTTGTGCGCAAAGCTTTCAGACTGCCAGAGGACTGCAGCTGTGGTAAGCCCATTGCTCATTTGACGTTAGATGTCGCCTGCAAGATCTTCACCCGCATCTGGTTTATGCTGCTACCTGTTGTTAGGAGACAACAAGGGCACATGTAGCAAATGCTTTTTCCTGCCTCATTTTGCTAGACCCCGCTCTTCTGTGTCTCTTTAGTTCTTGCCAAACTCCTATGTGCGTGCTGCTGCTTCCATCTGACAAGGAGCACAGCCTTCTGACAGCAGCTTTCAACTTGTCTAAGAAAGAGCTTGGCCATTTAGATGTGATGCAAATCTGTGTGTGTGTAAGGTGCAGGTGCAAGCTCGTGACAAAGGTGTTCTCCAGGTTCAGTTTCTATATGCCAGACACATTGGAAATGTTTTCCTCTGGCATTCGCACCAAGAGTCGCAGATTACTTAACTCAGGAGCTCTGAGAATGGAACGGCAAGAGGTGTTCCGCTTACGTCATAAACAGTGCTCCAGAGCGCTTAGCAACGGACACAACGAAACGTGTCTGTGGGATAGTGACCATTCCCACCTAGTGCTGGCAATGCACGAGCACTGCCAAAAGGCAAAGGAAGGCGCTTAGCATCCGGCTTGTGTGCAAAGCTTTCAGACTGCCAGAGGACCGCAGCTGTGGTAAGCCCATTGCTCATTTGACGTTAGATGTCGCCTGCAAGAACTTCACCCGCATCTGGTTTATGCTGCTACCTGTTGTTAGGCGACAACAAGGACACATGTAGAGATATGCTTTTTCCTGCCTCATTTTCCTAGGCCACGCTCTTCTGTGGCTCTTTAGTGCTTTCCAAACTCCTATGTGCGTGCTGCTGCTTCCATCTGACAAGGAGCACAGCCTTCTGACAGCAGCTTTCAACTTGTCTAAGAAAGAGCTTGGCCATTTAGATGTGATGCAAATCTGTGTGTGTGTAAGGTGCAGGTGCAAGCTCCTGACAAAGGTGTTCTCCAGGTTCAGTTTCTATATGCTGGACACATTGGAAATGTTTTCCTCTGGCATTCGCACCAAGAGTCGCAGATTACTTAACTCAGGAGCTCTGAGAATGGAACGGCAAGAGGTGTTCCGCTTACGTCATAAACAGTGCTCCAGAGCGCTTAGCAACGGGCACAACGAAACGTGTCTCTGGGATAGTGACCATTCCCGCCTAGTGCAGGCAATGCACGAGCACTGCCAAAAGGCAAAGGAAGGCGCTTAGCATCCGGCTTGTGTGCAAAGCTTTCAGACTGCCAGAGGACGGCAGCTGTGGTAAGCCCGCTTGCTCATTTGACGTTAGATGTCGCCTGCAAGATCTTCACCCGCATCTGGTTTATGCTGCTACCTGTTGTTAGGCGACAACAAGGACACATGTAGCGTTTTTCCTTCCTCATTTTCCTAGGCCACGCTCTTCTGTGGCTCTTTAGTGCTTGCCAAACTCCTATGTGCGTGCTGCTGCTTCCATCTGACAAGGAGCACAGCCTTCTGACAGCAGCTTTCAACTTGTCTAAGAAAGAGCTTGGCCATTTAGATGTGATGCAAATCTGTGTGTGTGTAAGGTGCAGGTGCAAGCTCCTGACAAAGGTGTTCTCCAGGTTCAGTTTCTCCCTGCCAGACACATTGGAAATATTTTCCTCTATCATTCGCACCAAGAGTCGCAGATTACTTAACTCAGGAGCTCTGAGAATGGAACGGCAAGAGGTGTTCCGCTTACGTCATAAACAGTGCTCCAGAGCGCTTAGCAACGGGCACAACGAAACGTGTCTGTGGGATAGTGACCATTCCCGCCTAGTGCTGGCAATGCACGAGCACTGCCAAAAGGCAAAGGAAGGCGCTTAGCATCCGGCTTGTGCACAAAACTTTCAGACTGCCAGAGGACCGCAGCTGTGGTAAGCCCGCTTGCTCATTTGACGTTAGATGTCACCTGCAAGATCTTCACCCGCATCTGCTTTATGCTGCTACCTGTTGTTAGGAGACAACAAGGGCACATGTAGCAAATGATTTTTCCTGCCTCATTTTGCTAGACCCCGCTCTTCTGTGTCTCTTTAGTTCTTGCCAAACTCCTATGTGCGTGCTGCTGCTTCCATCTGACAAGGAGCACAGCCTTCTGACAGCAGCTTTCAACTTGTCTAAGAAAGAGCTTGGCCATTTAGATGTGATGCAAATCTGTGTGTGTGTAAGGTGCAGGTGCAAGCTCGTGACAAAGGTGTTCTCCAGGTTCAGTTTCTCCCTGCCAGACACATTGGAAATGTTTTCCTCTATCATTCGCACCAAGAGTCGCAGATTACTTAACTCAGGAGCTCTGAGAATGGAACGGCAAGAGGTGTTCCGCTTACGTCATAAACAGTGCTCCAGAGCGCTTAGCAACGGGCACAACGAAACGTGTCTGTGGGATAGTGACCATTCCCACCTAGTGCTGGCAATGCACGAGCACTGCCAAAAGGCAAAGGAAGGCGCTTAGCATCCGGCTTGTGTGCAAAGCTTTCAGACTGCCAGAGGACCGCAGCTGTGGTAAGCCCGCTTGCTCATTTGACGTTAGATGTCGCCTGCAAGATCTTCACCCGCATCTGGTTTATGCTGCTACCTGTTGTTAGGCGACAACAAGGACACATGTAGCGTTTTTCCTGCCTCATTTTCCTAGGCCACGCTCTTCTGTGGCTCTTTAGTGCTTTCCAAACTCCTATGTGCGTGCTGCTGCTTTCATCTGACAAGGAGCACAGCCTTCTGACAGCAGCTTTCAACTTGTCTAAGAAAGAGCTTGGCCATTTAGATGTGATGCAAATCTGTGTGTGTGTAAGGTGCAGGTGCAAGCTCGTGACAAAGGTGTTCTCCAGGTTCAGTTTCTCCCTGCCAGACACATTGGAAATGTTTTCCTCTGGCATTCGCACCAAGCGTCGCAGATTACTTAACTCAGGAGCTCTGAGAATGGAACGGCAAGAGGTGTTCCGCTTACGTCATGAACAGTGCTCCAGAGCGCTTAGCAACGGGCACAACGAAACGTGTCTGTGGGATAGTGACCATTCCCGCCTAGTGCTGGCAATGCACGAGCACTGCCAAAAAGCAGAGAAAGGCGCTTAGCATCCGGCTTGTGTGCAAAGCTTTCAGACTGCCAGAGGACCGCAGCTGTGGTAAGCCCATTGCTCATTTGACGTTAGATGTCGCCTGCAAGAACTTCACCCGCATCTAGTTTACGCTGCTACCTGTTGTTAGGCGACAACAAGGACACATGTAGAGATATGCTTCTTCCTTCCTCATTTTCCTAGGCCACGCTCTTCTGTGGCTCTTTAGTTCTTGCCAAACTCCTATGTGCGTGCTGCTGCTTCCATCTGACAAGGAGCACAGCCTTCTGACAGCAGCTTTCAACTTGTCTAAGAAAGAGCTTGGCCACTCAGATGTGATGCAAATATGTGGGTGTCTAAGGTGCAGGTGCAAGCTCCTGACAAAGGTGTTCTCCATGTTCAGTTTCTCCCTGCCAGACACATTGGAAATGTTTTCCTCTGGCATTCGCACCAAGAGTCGCAGATTACTTAACTCAGGAGCTCTGAGAATGGAACGGCAAGAGGTGTTCCGCTTACGTCATAAACAGTGCTCCAGAGCGCTTAGCAACGGGCACAACGAAACGTGTCTGTGGGATAGTGACCATTCCCGCCTAGTGCTGGCAATGCACGAGCACTGACAAAAGGCAAAGGAAGGCGCTTAGCATCCGGCTTGTGTGCAAAGCTTTCAGACTGCCAGAGGACCGCAGCTGTGGTAAGCCCGCTTGCTCATTTGACGTTAGATGTCGCCTGCAAGAACTTCACCCGCATCTGGTTTATGCTGCTACCTGTTGTTAGGCGACAACAAGGACACACGTAGCGTTTTTCCTTCCTCATTTTCCTAGGCCACGCTCTTCTGTGGCTCTTTAGTGCTTTCCAAACTCCTATGTGTGTGCTGCTGCTTCCATCTGACAAGGAGCACAGCCTTCTGACAGCAGCTTTCAACTTGTCTAAGAAAGAGCTTGGCCATTTAGATGTGATGCAAATCTGTGTGTGTGTAAGGTGCAGGTGCAAGCTCCTGACAAAGGTGTTCTCCAGGTTCAGTTTCTCCCTGCCAGACACATTGGAAATATTTTCCTCTATCATTCGCACCAAGAGTCGCAGATTACTTAACTCAGGAGCTCTGAGAATGGAACGGCAAGAGGTGTTCCGCTTACGTCATAAACAGTGCTCCAGAGCGCTTAGCAACGGGCACAACGAAACGTGTGTGCGGGATAATGACCATTCCCGCCTAGTGCAGGCAATGCACAATCACTGCCAAAAAGCAGAGAAAGGCGCTTAGCATTCGGCTTGTGTGCAAAGCTTTCAGACTGCCAGAGGACCGCAGCTGTGGTAAGCCCATTGCTCATTTGACGTTAGATGTCGCCTGCAAGAACTTCACCCGCATCTAGTTTATGCTGCTACCTGTTGTTAGGCGACAACAAGGACACATGTAGAGATATGCTTTTTCCTGCCTCATTTTCCTAGGCCACGCTCTTCTGTGGCTCTTTAGTGCTTTCCAAACTCCTATGTGCATGCTGCTGCTTCCATTTGACAAGGAGCACAGCCTTCTGACAGCAGCTTTCAACTTGTCTAAGAAAGAGCTTGGCCATTTAGATGTGATGCAAGTCTGTGTGTGTCTAAGGTGCAGGTGCAAGCTCGTGACAAAGGTGTTCTCCAGGTTCAGTTTCTATATGCCAGACACATTGGAAATGTTTTCCTCTGGCATTCGCACCAAGAGTCGCAGATTACTTAACTCAGGAGCTCTGAGAATGGAACGGCAAGAGGTGTTCCGCTTACGTCATAAACAGTGCTCCAGAGCACTTAGCAACGGGCACAACGAAACGTGTCTGTGGGATAGTGACCATTCCCGCCTAGTGCTGGCAATGCACGAGCACTGCCAAAAGGCAAAGGAAGGCGCTTAGCATCCGGCTTGTGCACAAAACTTTCAGACTGCCAGAGGACCGCAGCTGTGGTAAGCCCGCTTGCTCATTTGACGTTAGATGTCGCCTGCAAGATCTTCACCCGCATCTGGTTTATGCTGCTACCTGTTGTTAGGAGACAACAAGGGCACATGTAGCAAATGATTTTTCCTGCCTCATTTTGCTAGACCCCGCTCTTCTGTGTCTCTTTAGTTCTTGCCAAACTCCTATGTGCGTGCTGCTGCTTCCATCTGACAAGGAGCACAGCCTTCTGACAGCAGCTTTCAACTTGTCTAAGAAAGAGCTTGGCCATTTAGATGTGATGCAAATCTGTGTGTGTGTAAGGTGCAGGTGCAAGCTCTTGACAAAGGTGTTCTCCAGGTTCAGTTTCTCCCTGCCAGACACATTGGAAATGTTTTCCTCTATCATTCGCACCAAGAGTCGCAGATTACTTAACTCAGGAGCTCTGAGAATGGAACGGCAAGAGGTGTTCCGCTTACGTCATAAACAGTGCTCCAGAGCGCTTAGCAACGGGCACAACGAAACGTGTCTGTGGGATAGTGACCATTCCCACCTAGTGCTGGCAATGCACGAGCACTGCCAAAAGGCAAAGGAAGGCGCTTAGCATCCGGCTTGTGTGCAAAGCTTTCAGACTGCCAGAGGACCGCAGCTGTGGTAAGCCCGTTTGCTCATTTGACGTTAGATGTCGCCTGCAAGATCTTCACCCGCATCTGGTTTATGCTGCTACCTGTTGTTAGGCGACAACAAGGACACATGTAGCGTTTTTCCTGCCTCATTTTCCTAGGCCACGCTCTTCTGTGGCTCTTTAGTGCTTTCCAAACTCCTATGTGCATGCTGCTGCTTCCATCTGACAAGGAGCACAGCCTTCTGACAGCAGCTTTCAACTTGTCTAAGAAAGAGCTTGGCCATTTAGATGTGATGCAAATCTGTGTGTGTGTAAGGTGCAGGTGCAAGCTCGTGACAAAGGTGTTCTCCAGGTTCAGTTTCTCCCTGCCAGACACATTGGAAATGTTTTCCTCTGGCATTCGCACCAAGAGTCGCAGATTACTTAACTCAGGAGCTCTGAGAATGGAACGGCAAGAGGTGTTCCGCTTACGTCATTGTTGAGGGTTAGGTGGGAATTTTTACCCATTATGTGCTGAGAAACCTAACTACCGGTACTTAAGGGTGCTCACGAAGGACAAAGAGTAGCCGGGCCCAGGGTGGCGGGGAAGGGGGCAGAAAAAGGAGGGTGGGGACAGTTTTTGGCTGGCTTTTTTTCCTCGGCTTCGGGGAAGAAGGACGTTCGTGCGCTGGGTCGCGGAGCTGCTTCTTCTCCTTCTCCCCTCTT
This sequence comes from Poecile atricapillus, assembly GCF_030490865.1. Classification (NCBI taxonomy): domain Eukaryota; kingdom Metazoa; phylum Chordata; class Aves; order Passeriformes; family Paridae; genus Poecile; species Poecile atricapillus. Next base: position 162,900 of record NW_026709233.1, on the reverse strand, counting down.
GGTTGGTGGCCTCGCACCCGCTGTCCTGCCAGGCATCGCCGTGGAGCTGCTGATACACCTCATCCACCAGCCCAGGATCGCAGCTCGTCCCTGCTGTCCCAGCTGACTGTTTCCTCGGAGCCCTGCAGGAGCACCGGGACTGACTGCCCGAGGGGTTTGTGAAAACAAAGCCTCTCCTCCATCCCGTCTCAGCCGAGAAAGCTGTCCCGGGGTCCCTGGTTCTGTTTTCTTGTTATTGCTGTAGTTATTGTTTGTTTGTTTACCTGGTTATACTAGTAAAGAACTGTTATTCCTATCCCCAGATCTCTGCCTGAAAGCCCCTGATTTCAAAATTATAATAATTCGGAGGGAGGGGGTCTACATTCTTTCATCCCAAGGGAGGCTCCTGCTCTCCCTAGCAGACACCTGTCTTCTAGAACCAAGACAGATTTTGGCCGCCCATCGTGGGGCACTGAGAGAAAAAGGGCAAAAAAGGAATAACAGTTCTTAAATAACCTAACTTTTGTGTGCTGGATTTAGAAACCTTGTTAGGTAGAACCATGCTGTTTAGCTTACCCAGGTTCGTGGGCCATGTGGTCACAGCGATATTTCTCCCATTTGCTGCACCTTACCTAAATATGGGTCCTATAACTAAGGCTACTGTGGCTATTATCCAGCTTGTTTTGTGGGTTGATAAGGTGAGGAATTCATGGATGTTTAACGTCCTCTGGACGGCGGGCTCATGGATTCAGAGCTGTCACACACTAACTGGATGGTTTTCAGGTTACTTTAATAATGGTACCTACTGGGAGAAAAAGACAGCTGGGGAAATTTTCTCCCAACCTTTCACCCAGTTCCTTGGGCCTACCCCGCCAGTTTTCAAAGGGCTAAAATCTTCTCTGGATGCTAATGACATCATACAGTGGCTGGTGTTGCTGATAGGCCTGTTCTACCTAGCCTTCAGAGACAAAGGGAAAGAGACCGGAGGTGCTGCTCCAGAGCCTGGCACAGCCCCAGAGACAGGGAGTGCTGCTCCAGAGCCTGCCCCTGCCCCAGAGACAGGGGGTGCTGCCCCAGAGCCTGCCCCTGCCCCAGAGACAGGGAGTGCTGCCCCAGAGCCTGCCCCTGCCCCAGAGAGAGGGAGTGCTGCTCCAGAGCCTGCCCCTGCCCCACAGCCCACCTCAGAAATGAACCACCCAGGGTGGGTGGGGGTGCTGGTGAAGGAGATGCATGAGATGGGCCAGATGCTAAAGGAGTGCATTTACTCAGCTGCTGGGAAACCCTTCCCCTGCCCCAAAGAGGGAGAGTCTGATGGTGCAGCAGTGGAACCCACAGATGTTACAACCGTCCAGGTTCCAGCTGAACCACAAGGGCAGTCACAGCCAGCAGCTGTTGCCCCTGTGGAAACAAGGAAGTCTAAGATGAAATCACAGCACCCTGCTGATAAGGATAAGAAAGGAGGGTCCTCACAACCCACAGGGGAGCCAGAAGTTGAAATCATTACTGAGTCTCTGACATATGACAGTCTCCGTAAGTTACAAAAAGACATTGTGAGGCGGGGGCGTGAGCCTTATACCACCTGGTTACTTCGGGTCTGGGACCTTATGGGTACAGGCGTGCAGCTGGATGGTGGTGAGGCAAGGAATGTGGGACCCTTGACGCAGGACTCAGGTGTGAATCAGATATTCGTCAGGGAGCAAGGGCCCCTTTCCCTCTGGGAGCGGCTTTTGATGAGTGTAAGAGAGAGGTTTGTCCACAGAGAGAGAATGGAAGAGCACTATCATAGAAGGGAATGGAAAACCATTGAGGAAGGGATCCAACAGCTGAGAGAAGTGGCGATATTAGAGGTCCTTTTTGGAAGGGGTGGACAGCATGATAATGACCCCGACAAAGTCAGGTGCACTGGGCAGATGTTGTGGAGTCTGGCAAATCTAGGGCCACGTGACTACACCACCTATATTGCAACGATTAATGCCGATAACGGCCGAGAGACGGTGGGTTCTGTTGCCACCAGGCTTAGAAATTATGACAGTATGGTCCATGGCCCACATCAGGCTAAGATTTCTGCTGTGATTAAGGAACTCAAAGAGGAGATGAGGGAAATGAGGGAAGAGATGAGGAAGAGCAGTTCCCATATGGCACCAGTGCGGGTCACAAGCCCAAAACTCCAAGCCCCACGTCCCCCAGCTAGAGAGAGAGGGTACACCTCACGAACTGAGCTGTGGTTCTTTCTACGTGACCATGGGGAAGACATGGGAAAGTGGGATGGGAAACCCACTTCTGCCCTGGCAGCACGAGTGCGTCAACTCAGGCAGGGAACCAGTAACCAGAAAGGTTCCACTAAAGTGAAGGTAGCCTCAACCTCCCGTGACGAAACTGCCAGATATTACAGAAAAGAGGATGATCCCCTTGAAGGAACCTCTAGCATGTATGCCCAGGGAGGAGAGGATGACCAGTGCTAGAGGGGCCCTGCCTCTAGCCAGGAAGAGGCATGGGAAAACCGGGTCTTTTGGACGGTGTGGATCCGATGGCCTGGCACATCAGAGCCACAAAAATACGAAGCTTTAGTTGATACTGGTGCACAGTGTACCCTAATGCCGTCAGGACATGTGGGGGCAGAACCTGTTTCCATTGCTGGGGTGACGGGGGGATCGCAGCAATTGACTCTGTTGGAAGCTGAGGTGAGCCTGACTGGGAAAGAGTGGCAGAAACATCCCATTGTGACTGGCCCAGAGGCCCCGTGTATTCTGGGCATGGACTTCCTTCGAAATGGCTATTACAAAGACCCAAAGGGACTCAGATGGGCTTTTGGAATAGCTGCTGTGGAGGCAGAGGACATTAAGCAATTGAACACCTTGCCTGGACTATCAGAGAACCCATCTGCAGTAGGACTCCTGAAGGTGGAAGAACAGCGAGTGCCAATTGCCACCTCAACAGTGCACCGCCGACAGTATAGGACAAATCGAGATGCTGTGATCCCCATCCACAAGATGATCCGAGAACTGGAGAGCCAAGGGGTGGTCAGCAAAACCCACTCACCCTTCAACAGCCCCATCTGGCCTGTGCGCAAGTCTGACAGAGAATGGAGATTGACTGTGGACTATCGTGCATTGAATGAAGTGACTCCACCGCTGAGCGCTGCCGTGCCGGACATGCTGGAGCTCCAGTATGAGCTGGAGTCCAAAGCAGCGAAGTGGTATGCCACTATCGACATTGCTAATGCATTTTTCTCCATTCCCTTGGCAGCAGAATGCAGGCCTCAGTTTGCCTTCACGTGGAGGGGAGTGCAGTACACCTGGAACCGACTGCCCCAGGGGTGGAAGCACAGCCCCACCATCTGCCATGGACTGATCCAGGCTGCCCTGGAAAAGGGTGAGGCTCCAGAACATCTGCAGTACATTGATGACATCATTGTGTGGGGGAACACAGCAGTGGAAGTATTTGAGAAAGGAGAAAAGATCATCCAGATTCTGCTAGAAGCCGGCTTTGCCATCAAGAAGAACAAAGTCAAAGGACCTGCTCGAGAGATCCAGTTCCTGGGAGTAAAGTGGCAAGATGGGCGGCGTCAGATTCCCACTGAGGTCGTCAATAAGATCACTGCAATGTCTCCACCAGCCAACAAGAAGGAAACACAAGCTTTCCTAGGTGCCATAGGTTTTTGGAGGATGCACATTCCTGAGTACAGCCAGATCGTGAGCCCTCTCTACCTGGTTACCCGAAAAAAGAATGATTTCCACTGGGGCCCTGAACAGCAGCAAGCCTTTGCTCAGATCAAACAGGAGATTGCTCATGCAGTAGCCCTTGGCCCAGTCAGGACAGGACCAGACGTGAAGAACGTGCTCTACTCTGCAGCTGGGAACAATGGTTTGTCCTGGAGCCTTTGGCAGAAAGTGCCTGGGGAGACTCGAGGCCGACCACTGGGATTCTGGAGCCGAAGCTACAGAGGGTCCGAAGCCAACTACACTCCTACAGAGAAGGAAATCTTAGCTGCCTATGAAGGAGTCCAAGCCGCCTCAGAAGTGATTGGCACAGAAGCACAACTCCTCCTGGCACCCCGACTGCCAGTGCTGGGGTGGATGTTTAAAGGAAAGGTTCCTGCTACCCACCACGCCACTGACGCTACATGGAGCAAGTGGATCGCCCTCATCACGCAGCGCGCCCGTATTGGAAACCCAAATCGCCCTGGGATTTTGGAGATAATTACAAACTGGCCTGAAGGTGAAAACTTTGGTCTCACTGATGAAGAGGAGCAGGAACAAGTGACACGGGCTGAAGAAGCTCCACCGTACAACCAGCTGCCAGCAGAAGAAGCACGCTACGCTCTGTTCACTGATGGTTCCTGTCGCATCGTAGGGATGAACCGGAAGTGGAAAGCAGCCGTATGGAGCCCCACACGACAGGTCGCAGAGGCCACTGAAGGAGAAGGTGGATCAAGCCAACTTGCTGAACTCAAAGCTGTTCAACTGGCCCTGGACATTGCTGAAAGAGAGAGGTGGCCAAAGCTCTACCTCTACACAGATTCATGGATGGTAGCCAACGCTCTGTGGGGATGGTTGGAAAGGTGGAAAAAGGCCAACTGGCAACGCAGAGGAAAGCCAATCTGGGCTGCTGATGAGTGGAAAGACATCGCCACCAGGGTAGAGAAACTGTCTGTGAGGGTCCGTCATGTAGATGCCCATGTCCCCAAGAGTAGGGCTAATGAAGAGCACCGAAACAATGAGCAGGTGGATCAGGCTGCAAAGATAGAGGTGTCAAAGACAGATTTAGATTGGCAACACAAGGGAGAGTTGTTCCTAGCTCGATGGGCCCATGACGCCTCAGGTCATCAGGGTAGAGATGCCACCTATAAGTGGGCACGAGACCGAGGGGTGGATCTAACCATGGACAGTATTTCTCAGGTTATCCATGACTGTGAGACGTGTGCCACGATCAAGCAGGCCAAGCGGTTGAAGCCCCTCTGGTACGGTGGGCGGTGGTCCAGATACAAGTATGGGGAGGCCTGGCAGATTGACTACATCACACTGCCCCAAACCCGCCAAGGCAAGCGCTATGTGCTCACCATGGTAGAAGCCACCACTGGATGGTTGGAAACCTACCCTGTGCCTCATGCCACTGCCCGGAACACCATCCTGGGACTTGAAAAGCAGGTCCTTTGGAGGCATGGCACCCCTGAGAGGATTGAGTCAGACAATGGGACTCATTTCAAGAACAGCCTTATAAACAGCTGGGCTAGGGAACATGGCATTGAGTGGGTGTACCATATCCCCTACCATGCACCCGCTGCTGGAAAAGTTGAACGGTGCAATGGCCTGCTTAAAACCAGCTTGAAGGCGCTGGGTGGGGGAACTTTCAAGAACTGGGAGATTAATTTAGCAAAAGCCACATGGTTAGTGAACACCCGAGGTTCCACTAACCGAGCAGGCCCTGCCCAATCTGAGCCCTTTAGAACGACAGATGGAGATAAGGTTCCAGTGGTACATATGAGAGGTATGCTGGGAAAAACTGTTTGGGTTAATTCTGCCTCCAGCAAAGACAATCCAATCCGTGGGGTTGTCTTTGCTCAAGGACCGGGTTGCACTTGGTGGGTGATGCAAAAAGATGGAGAGACCCGGTGCATACCTCAAGGGGACCTGGTTTTAGGGTGAACTACCCATGACACTGTGCTTGTATCTGTATCTGCATGTACATATGTATATAGTTAAAGTAGTATGTGTTAGTGTATAATTTAAAGGTTTAATATTTGATGTAACATTTCGGTATGGGAAAAAATTCGGGGTGGATAGTGTTGAGGGTTAGGTGGGAATTTTTACCCATTATGTGCTGAGAAACCTAACTACCGGTACTTAAGGGTGCTCACGAAGGACAAAGAGTAGCCGGGCCCAGGGTGGCGGGGAAGGGGGCAGAAAAAGGAGGGTGGGGACAGTTTTTGGCTGGCTTTTTTTCCTCGGCTTCGGGGAAGAAGGACGTTCGTGCGCTGGGTCGCGGAGCTGCTTCTTCTCCTTCTCCCCTCTTGGTTGGTGGCCTCGCACCCGCTGTCCTGCCAGGCATCGCCGTGGAGCTGCTGATACACCTCATCCACCAGCCCAGGATCGCAGCTCGTCCCTGCTGTCCCAGCTGACTGTTTCCTCGGAGCCCTGCAGGAGCACCGGGACTGACTGCCCGAGGGGTTTGTGAAAACAAAGCCTCTCCTCCATCCCGTCTCAGCCGAGAAAGCTGTCCCGGGGTCCCTGGTTCTGTTTTCTTGTTATTGCTGTAGTTATTGTTTGTTTGTTTACCTGGTTATACTAGTAAAGAACTGTTATTCCTATCCCCAGATCTCTGCCTGAAAGCCCCTGATTTCAAAATTATAATAATTCGGAGGGAGGGGGTCTACATTCTTTCATCCCAAGGGAGGCTCCTGCTCTCCCTAGCAGACACCTGTCTTCTAGAACCAAGACAGTCATAAACAGTGCTCCAGAGCGCTTAGCAACGGGCACAACGAAACGTGTCTGTGGGATAGTGACCATTCCCGCCTAGTGCTGGCAATGCACGAGCACTGCCAAAAGGCAAAGGAAGGCGCTTAGCATCCGGCTTGTGTGCAAAGCTTTCAGACTGCCAGAGGACTGCAGCTGTGGTAAGCCCATTGCTCATTTGACGTTAGATGTCGCCTGCAAGAACTTCACCCGCATCTGGTTTATGCTGCTACCTGTTGTTAGGCGACAACAAGGACACACGTAGCGTTTTTCCTTCCTCATTTTGATAGGCCACGCTCTTCTGTGGCTCTTTAGTGCTTTCCAAACTCCTATGTGCGTGCTGCTGCTTCCATCTGACAAGGAGCACAGCCTTCTGACAGCAGCTTTCAACTTGTCTAAGAAAGAGCTTGGCCATTTAGATGTGATGCAAATCTGTGTGTGTGTAAGGTGCAGGTGCAAGCTCCTGACAAAGGTGTTCTCCAGGTTCAGTTTCTCCCTGCCAGACACATTGGAAATATTTTCCTCTATCATTCGCACCAAGAGTCGCAGATTACTTAACTCAGGAGCTCTGAGAATGGAACGGCAAGAGGTGTTCCGCTTACGTCATAAACAGTGCTCCAGAGCGCTTAGCAACGGGCACAACGAAACGTGTCTGTGGGATAGTGACCATTCCCGCCTAGTGCTGGCAATGCACGAGCACTGCCAAAAGGCAAAGGAAGGCGCTTAGCATCCGGCTTGTGCACAAAACTTTCAGACTGCCAGAGGACCGCAGCTGTGGTAAGCCCGCTTGCTCATTTGACGTTAGATGTCACCTGCAAGATCTTCACCCGCATCTGCTTTATGCTGCTACCTGTTGTTAGGAGACAACAAGGGCACATGTAGCAAATGATTTTTCCTGCCTCATTTTGCTAGACCCCGCTCTTCTGTGGCTCTTTAGTTCTTGCCAAACTCCTATGTGCGTGCTGCTGCTTCCATCTGACAAGGAGCACAGCCTTCTGACAGCAGCTTTCAACTTGTCTAAGAAAGAGCTTGGCCATTTAGATGTGATGCAAATCTGTGTGTGTGTAAGGTGCAGGTGCAAGCTCTTGACAAAGGTGTTCTCCAGGTTCAGTTTCTCCCTCCCAGACACATTGGAAATGTTTTCCTCTATCATTCGCACCAAGAGTCGCAGATTACTTAACTCAGGAGCTCTGAGAATGGAACGGCAAGAGGTGTTCCGCTTACGTCATAAACAGTGCTCCAGAGCGCTTAGCAACGGGCACAACGAAACGTGTCTGTGGGATAGTGACCATTCCCACCTAGTGCTGGCAATGCACGAGCACTGCCAAAAGGCAAAGGAAGGCGCTTAGCATCCGGCTTGTGCGCAAAGCTTTCAGACTGCCAGAGGACTGCAGCTGTGGTAAGCCCATTGCTCATTTGACGTTAGATGTCGCCTGCAAGAACTTCACCCGCATCTGGTTTATGCTGCTACCTGTTGTTAGGCGACAACAAGGACACACGTAGCGTTTTTCCTTCCTCATTTTCCTAGGCCACGCTCTTCTGTGGCTCTTTAGTGCTTTCCAAACTCCTATGTGCGTGCTGCTGCTTTCATCTGACAAGGAGCACAGCCTTCTGACAGCAGCTTTCAACTTGTCTAAGAAAGAGCTTGGCCATTTAGATGTGATGCAAATCTGTGTGTGTGTAAGGTGCAGGTGCAAGCTCGTGACAAAGGTGTTCTCCAGGTTCAGTTTCTCCCTGCCAGACACATTGGAAATGTTTTCCTCTGGCATTCGCACCAGGAGTCGCAGATTACTTAACTCAGGAGCTCTGAGAATGGAACGGCAAGAGGTGTTCCGCTTACGTCATAAACAGTGCTCCAGAGCGCTTAGCAACGGGCACAACGAAACGTGTCTCTGGGATAGTGACCATTCCCGCCTAGTGCTGGCAATGCACGAGCACTGCCAAAAGGCAAAGGAAGGCGCTTAGCATCCGGCTTGTGCACAAAGCTTTCAGACTGCCAGAGGACCGCAGCTGTGGTAAGCCCATTGCTCATTTGACGTTAGATGTCGCCTGCAAGAACTTCACCCGCATCTGGTTTATGCTGCTACCTGTTGTTAGGCGACAACAAGGACACATGTAGAGATATGCTTTTTCCTGCCTCATTTTCCTAGGCCACGCTCTTCTGTGGCTCTTTAGTGCTTTCCAAACTCCTATGTGCGTGCTGCTGCTTTCATCTGACAAGGAGCACAGCCTTCTGACAGCAGCTTTCAACTTGTCTAAGAAAGAGCTTGGCCATTTAGATGTGATGCAAATCTGTGTGTGTGTAAGGTGCAGGTGCAAGCTCGTGACAAAGGTGTTCTCCAGGTTCAGTTTCTCCCTGCCAGACACATTGGAAATGTTTTCCTCTGGCATTCGCACCAAGAGTCGCAGATTACTTAACTCAGGAGCTCTGAGAATGGAACGGCAAGAGGTGTTCCGCTTACGTCATAAACAGTGCTCCAGAGCGCTTAGCAACGGACACAACGAAACGTGTCTGTGGGATAGTGACCATTCCCGCCTAGTGCTGGCAATGCACGAGCACTGCCAAAAGGCAAAGGAAGGCGCTTAGCATCCGGCTTGTGCACAAAGCTTTCAGACTGCCAGAGGACCGCAGCTGTGGTAAGCCCATTGCTCATTTGACGTTAGATGTCGCCTGCAAGAACTTCACCCGCATCTGGTTTATGCTGCTACCTGTTGTTAGGCGACAACAAGGACACATGTAGAGATATGCTTTTTCCTGCCTCATTTTCCTAGGCCACGCTCTTCTGTGGCTCTTTAGTGCTTTCCAAACTCCTATGTGTGTGCTGCTGCTTCCATCTGACAAGGAGCACAGCCTTCTGACAGCAGCTTTCAACTTGTCTAAGAAAGAGCTTGGCCATTTAGATGTGATGCAAATCTGTGTGTGTGTAAGGTGCAGGTGCAAGCTCCTGACAAAGGTGTTCTCCAGGTTCAGTTTCTCCCTGCCAGACACATTGGAAATGTTTTCCTCTGGCATTCGCACCAAGAGTCGCAGATTACTTAACTCAGGAGCTCTGAGAATGGAATGGCAAGAGATGTTCCGCTTACGTCATAAACTGTGCTCCAGAGCGCTTAGCAACGGGCACAACGAAACGTGTGTGCGGGATAATGACCATTCCCGCCTAGTGCAGGCAATGCACAATCACTGCCAAAAAGCAGAGAAAGGCGCTTAGCATCCGGCTTGTGCACAAAACTTTCAGACTGCCAGAGGACCGCAGCTGTGGTAAGCCCATTGCTCATTTGACGTTAGATGTCGCCTGCAAGATCTTCACCCGCATCTGGTTTATGCTGCTACCTGTTGTTAGGAGACAACAAGGGCACATGTAGCAAATGCTTTTTCCTGCCTCATTTTGCTAGACCCCGCTCTTCTGTGTCTCTTTAGTTCTTGCCAAACTCCTATGTGCGTGCTGCTGCTTCCATCTGACAAGGAGCACAGCCTTCTGACAGCAGCTTTCAACTTGTCTAAGAAAGAGCTTGGCCACTCAGATGTGATGCAAATATGTGGGTGTCTAAGGTGCAGGTGCAAGCTCCTGACAAAGGTGTTCTCCAGGTTCAGTTTCTCCCTGCCAGACACATTGGAAATGTTTTCCTCTATCATTCGTACCAAGAGTCGCAGATTACTTAACTCAGGAGCTCTGAGAATGGAATGGCAAGAGATGTTCCGCTTACGTCATAAACTGTGCTCCAGAGCGCTTAGCAACGGGCACAACGAAACGTGTGTGCGGGATAATGACCATTCCCGCCTAGTGCAGGCAATGCACAATCACTGCCAAAAAGCAGAGAAAGGCGCTTAGCATTCGGCTTGTGTGCAAAGCTTTCAGACTGCCAGAGGACCGCAGCTGTGGTAAGCCCATTGCTCATTTGACGTTAGATGTCGCCTGCAAGAACTTCACCCGCATCTAGTTTATGCTGCTACCTGTTGTTAGGCGACAACAAGGACACATGTAGAGATATGCTTTTTCCTGCCTCATTTTCCTAGGCCACGCTCTTCTGTGGCTCTTTAGTGCTTTCCAAACTCCTATGTGCGTGCTGCTGCTTCCATCTGACAAGGAGCACAGCCTTCTGACAGCAGCTTTCAACTTGTCTAAGAAAGAGCTTGGCCATTTAGATGTGATGCAAGTCTGTGTGTGTCTAAGGTGCAGGTGCAAGCTCGTGACAAAGGTGTTCTCCAGGTTCAGTTTCTATATGCCAGACACATTGGAAATGTTTTCCTCTGGCATTCGCACCAAGAGTCGCAGATTACTTAACTCAGGAGCTCTGAGAATGGAACGGCAAGAGGTGTTCCGCTTACGTCATAAACAGTGCTCCAGAGCGCTTAGCAACGGGCACAACGAAACGTGTCTGTGGGATAGTGACCATTCCCGCCTAGTGCTGGCAATGCACGAGCACTGCCAAAAGGCAAAGGAAGGCGCTTAGCATCCGGCTTGTGCACAAAACTTTCAGACTGCCAGAGGACCGCAGCTGTGGTAAGCCCGCTTGCTCATTTGACGTTAGATGTCGCCTGCAAGATCTTCACCCGCATCTGCTTTATGCTGCTACCTGTTGTTAGGAGACAACAAGGGCACATGTAGCAAATGATTTTTCCTGCCTCATTTTGCTAGACCCCGCTCTTCTGTGTCTCTTTAGTGCTTTCCAAACTCCTATGTGCGTGCTGCTGCTTCCATCTGACAAGGAGCACAGCCTTCTGACAGCAGCTTTCAACTTGTCTAAGAAAGAGCTTGGCCATTTAGATGTGATGCAAATCTGTGTGTGTGTAAGGTGCAGGTGCAAGCTCTTGACAAAGGTGTTCTCCAGGTTCAGTTTCTCCCTGCCAGACACATTGGAAATGTTTTCCTCTATCATTCGCACCAAGAGTCGCAGATTACTTAACTCAGGAGCTCTGAGAATGGAACGGCAAGAGGTGTTCCGCTTACGTCATAAACAGTGCTCCAGAGCGCTTAGCAACGGGCACAACGAAACGTGTCTGTGGGATAGTGACCATTCCCGCCTAGTGCTGGCAATGCACGAGCACTGCCAAAAGGCAAAGGAAGGCGCTTAGCATCCGGCTTGTGCACAAAGCTTTCAGACTGCCAGAGGACCGCAGCTGTGGTAAGCCCATTGCTCATTTGACGTTAGATGTCGCCTGCAAGAACTTCACCCGCATCTGGTTTATGCTGCTACCTGTTGTTAGGCGACAACAAGGACACATGTAGAGATATGCTTTTTCCTGCCTCATTTTCCTAGGCCACGCTCTTCTGTGGCTCTTTAGTGCTTTCCAAACTCCTATGTGCGTGCTGCTGCTTTCATCTGACAAGGAGCACAGCCTTCTGACAGCAGCTTTCAACTTGTCTAAGAAAGAGCTTGGCCATTTAGATGTGATGCAAATCTGTGTGTGTGTAAGGTGCAGGTGCAAGCTCGTGACAAAGGTGTTCTCCAGGTTCAGTTTCTCCCTGCCAGACACATTGGAAATGTTTTCCTCTGGCATTCGCACCAAGAGTCGCAGATTACTTAACTCAGGAGCTCTGAGAATGGAACGGCAAGAGGTGTTCCGCTTACGTCATAAACAGTGCTCCAGAGCGCTTAGCAACGGACACAACGAAACGTGTCTGTGGGATAGTGACCATTCCCGCCTAGTGCTGGCAATGCACGAGCACTGCCAAAAGGCAAAGGAAGGCGCTTAGCATCCGGCTTGTGCACAAAGCTTTCAGACTGCCAGAGGACCGCAGCTGTGGTAAGCCCATTGCTCATTTGACGTTAGATGTCGCCTGCAAGAACTTCACCCGCATCTGGTTTATGCTGCTACCTGTTGTTAGGCGACAACAAGGACACATGTAGAGATATGCTTTTTCCTGCCTCATTTTCCTAGGCCACGCTCTTCTGTGGCTCTTTAGTGCTTTCCAAACTCCTATGTGTGTGCTGCTGCTTCCATCTGACAAGGAGCACAGCCTTCTGACAGCAGCTTTCAACTTGTCTAAGAAAGAGCTTGGCCATTTAGATGTGATGCAAATCTGTGTGTGTGTAAGGTGCAGGTGCAAGCTCCTGACAAAGGTGTTCTCCAGGTTCAGTTTCTCCCTGCCAGACACATTGGAAATGTTTTCCTCTATCATTCGTACCAAGAGTCGCAGATTACTTAACTCAGGAGCTCTGAGAATGGAATGGCAAGAGATGTTCCGCTTACGTCATAAACTGTGCTCCAGAGCGCTTAGCAACGGGCACAACGAAACGTGTGTGCGGGATAATGACCATTCCCGCCTAGTGCAGGCAATGCACAATCACTGCCAAAAAGCAGAGAAAGGCGCTTAGCATCCGGCTTGTGCACAAAACTTTCAGACTGCCAGAGGACCGCAGCTGTGGTAAGCCCATTGCTCATTTGACGTTAGATGTCGCCTGCAAGATCTTCACCCGCATCTGGTTTATGCTGCTACCTGTTGTTAGGAGACAACAAGGGCACATGTAGCAAATGCTTTTTCCTGCCTCATTTTGCTAGACCCCGCTCTTCTGTGTCTCTTTAGTTCTTGCCAAACTCCTATGTGCGTGCTGCTGCTTCCATCTGACAAGGAGCACAGCCTTCTGACAGCAGCTTTCAACTTGTCTAAGAAAGAGCTTGGCCACTCAGATGTGATGCAAATATGTGGGTGTCTAAGGTGCAGGTGCAAGCTCCTGACAAAGGTGTTCTCCAGGTTCAGTTTCTCCCTGCCAGACACATTGGAAATGTTTTCCTCTATCATTCGTACCAAGAGTCGCAGATTACTTAACTCAGGAGCTCTGAGAATGGAATGGCAAGAGATGTTCCGCTTACGTCATAAACTGTGCTCCAGAGCGCTTAGCAACGGGCACAACGAAACGTGTGTGCGGGATAATGACCATTCCCGCCTAGTGCAGGCAATGCACAATCACTGCCAAAAAGCAGAGAAAGGCGCTTAGCATTCGGCTTGTGTGCAAAGCTTTCAGACTGCCAGAGGACCGCAGCTGTGGTAAGCCCATTGCTCATTTGACGTTAGATGTCGCCTGCAAGAACTTCACCCGCATCTAGTTTATGCTGCTACCTGTTGTTAGGCGACAACAAGGACACATGTAGAGATATGCTTTTTCCTGCCTCATTTTCCTAGGCCACGCTCTTCTGTGGCTCTTTAGTGCTTTCCAAACTCCTATGTGCATGCTGCTGCTTCCATCTGACAAGGAGCACAGCCTTCTGACAGCAGCTTTCAACTTGTCTAAGAAAGAGCTTGGCCATTTAGATGTGATGCAAGTCTGTGTGTGTCTAAGGTGCAGGTGCAAGCTCGTGACAAAGGTGTTCTCCAGGTTCAGTTTCTATATGCCAGACACATTGGAAATGTTTTCCTCTGGCATTCGCACCAAGAGTCGCAGATTACTTAACTCAGGAGCTCTGAGAATGGAACGGCAAGAGGTGTTCCGCTTACGTCATAAACAGTGCTCCAGAGCGCTTAGCAACGGGCACAACGAAACGTGTCTGTGGGATAGTGACCATTCCCGCCTAGTGCTGGCAATGCACGAGCACTGCCAAAAGGCAAAGGAAGGCGCTTAGCATCCGGCTTGTGCACAAAACTTTCAGACTGCCAGAGGACCGCAGCTGTGGTAAGCCCGCTTGCTCATTTGACGTTAGATGTCGCCTGCAAGATCTTCACCCGCATCTGCTTTATGCTGCTACCTGTTGTTAGGAGACAACAAGGGCACATGTAGCAAATTATTTTTCCTGCCTCATTTTGCTAGACCCCGCTCTTCTGTGTCTCTTTAGTTCTTGCCAAACTCCTATGTGCGTGCTGCTGCTTCCATCTGACAAGGAGCACAGCCTTCTGACAGCAGCTTTCAACTTGTCTAAGAAAGAGCTTGGCCATTTAGATGTGATGCAAATCTGTGTGTGTGTAAGGTGCAGGTGCAAGCTCTTGACAAAGGTGTTCTCCAGGTTCAGTTTCTCCCTGCCAGACACATTGGAAATGTTTTCCTCTATCATTCGCACCAAGAGTCGCAGATTACTTAACTCAGGAGCTCTGAGAATGGAACGGCAAGAGGTGTTCCGCTTACGTCATAAACAGTGCTCCAGAGCGCTTAGCAACAGGCACAACGAAACATGTCTGTGGGATAGTGACCATTCCCGCCTAGTGCTGGCAATGCACGAGCACTACCAAAAGGCAAAGGAAGGCGCTTAGCATCCGGCTTGTGTGCAAAGCTTTCAGACTGCCAGAGGACCGCAGCTGTGGTAAGCCCGCTTGCTCATTTGACGTTAGATGTCGCCTGCAAGATCTTCACCCGCATCTGGTTTATGCTGCTACCTGTTGTTAGGCGACAACAAGGACACACGTAGCGTTTTTCCTGCCTCATTTTCCTAGGCCACGCTCTTCTGTGGCTCTTTAGTGCTTTCCAAACTCCTATGTGCGTGCTGCTGCTTCCATCTGACAAGGAGCACAGCCTTCTGACAGCAGCTTTCAACTTGTCTAAGAAAGAGCTTGGCCATTTAGATGTGATGCAAATCTGTGTGTGTGTAAGGTGCAGGTGCAAGCTCCTGACAAAGGTGTTCTCCAGGTTCAGTTTCTCCCTGCCAGACACATTGGAAATATTTTCCTCTATCATTCGCACCAAGAGTCGCAGATTACTTAACTCAGGAGCTCTGAGAATGGAACGGCAAGAGGTGTTCCGCTTACGTCATAAACAGTGCTCCAGAGCGCTTAGCAACGGGCACAACGAAACGTGTCTGTGGGATAGTGACCATTCCCGCCTAGTGCTGGCAATGCACGAGCACTGCCAAAAGGCAAAGGAAGGCGCTTAGCATCCGGCTTGTGCACAAAACTTTCAGACTGCCAGAGGACCGCAGCTGTGGTAAGCCCGTTTGCTCATTTGACGTTAGATGTCACCTGCAAGATCTTCACCCGCATCTGCTTTATGCTGCTACCTGTTGTTAGGAGACAACAAGGGCACATGTAGCAAATGATTTTTCCTGCCTCATTTTGCTAGACCCCGCTCTTCTGTGGCTCTTTAGTTCTTGCCAAACTCCTATGTGCGTGCTGCTGCTTCCATCTGACAAGGAGCACAGCCTTCTGACAGCAGCTTTCAACTTGTCTAAGAAAGAGCTTGGCCATTTAGATGTGATGCAAATCTGTGTGTGTGTAAGGTGCAGGTGCAAGCTCTTGACAAAGGTGTTCTCCAGGTTCAGTTTCTCCCTGCCAGACACATTGGAAATGTTTTCCTCTATCATTCGCACCAAGAGTCGCAGATTACTTAACTCAGGAGCTCTGAGAATGGAACGGCAAGAGGTGTTCCGCTTACGTCATAAACAGTGCTCCAGAGCGCTTAGCAACGGGCACAACGAAACGTGTCTGTGGGATAGTGACCATTCCCGCCTAGTGCTGGCAATGCACGAGCACTGCCAAAAGGCAAAGGAAGGCGCTTAGCATCCGGCTTGTGCACAAAGCTTTCAGACTGCCAGAGGACCGCAGCTGTGGTAAGCCCATTGCTCATTTGACGTTAGATGTCGCCTGCAAGAACTTCACCCGCATCTGGTTTATGCTGCTACCTGTTGTTAGGCGACAACAAGGACACATGTAGAGATATGCTTTTTCCTGCCTCATTTTCCTAGGCCACGCTCTTCTGTGGCTCTTTAGTGCTTTCCAAACTCCTATGTGCGTGCTGCTGCTTTCATCTGACAAGGAGCACAGCCTTCTGACAGCAGCTTTCAACTTGTCTAAGAAAGAGCTTGGCCATTTAGATGTGATGCAAATCTGTGTGTGTGTAAGGTGCAGGTGCAAGCTCGTGACAAAGGTGTTCTCCAGGTTCAGTTTCTCCCTGCCAGACACATTGGAAATGTTTTCCTCTGGCATTCGCACCAAGAGTCGCAGATTACTTAACTCAGGAGCTCTGAGAATGGAACGGCAAGAGGTGTTCCGCTTACGTCATAAACAGTGCTCCAGAGCGCTTAGCAACGGACACAACGAAACGTGTCTGTGGGATAGTGACCATTCCCGCCTAGTGCTGGCAATGCACGAGCACTGCCAAAAGGCAAAGGAAGGCGCTTAGCATCCGGCTTGTGCACAAAGCTTTCAGACTGCCAGAGGACCGCAGCTGTGGTAAGCCCATTGCTCATTTGACGTTAGATGTCGCCTGCAAGAACTTCACCCGCATCTGGTTTATGCTGCTACCTGTTGTTAGGCGACAACAAGGACACATGTAGAGATATGCTTTTTCCTGCCTCATTTTCCTAGGCCACGCTCTTCTGTGGCTCTTTAGTGCTTTCCAAACTCCTATGTGTGTGCTGCTGCTTCCATCTGACAAGGAGCACAGCCTTCTGACAGCAGCTTTCAACTTGTCTAAGAAAGAGCTTGGCCATTTAGATGTGATGCAAATCTGTGTGTGTGTAAGGTGCAGGTGCAAGCTCGTGACAAAGGTGTTCTCCAGGTTCAGTTTCTCCCTGCCAGACACATTGGAAATATTTTCCTCTATCATTCGCACCAAGAGTCGCAGATTACTTAACTCAGGAGCTCTGAGAATGGAACGGCAAGAGGTGTTCCGCTTACGTCATAAACAGTGCTCCAGAGCGCTTAGCAACGGGCACAACGAAACGTGTGTGCGGGATAATGACCATTCCCGCCTAGTGCAGGCAATGCACAATCACTGCCAAAAAGCAGAGAAAGGCGCTTAGCATCCGGCTTGCGTGCAAAGCTTTCAGACTGCCAGAGGACCGCAGCTGTGGTAAGCCCATTGCTCATTTGACGTTAGATGTCGCCTGCAAGAACTTCACCCGCATCTAGTTTATGCTGCTACCTGTTGTTAGGCGACAACAAGGACACATGTAGAGATATGCTTTTTCCTGCCTCATTTTCCTAGGCCACGCTCTTCTGTGGCTCTTTAGTGCTTTCCAAACTCCTCTGTGCCTGCTGCTGCTTCCATCTGACAAGGAGCACAGCCTTCTGACAGCAGCTTTCAACTTGTCTAAGAAAGAGCTTGGCCACTCAGATGTGATGCAAATATGTGGGTGTCTAAGGTGCAGGTGCAAGCTCCTGACAAAGGTGTTCTCCAGGTTCAGTTTCTCCCTGCCAGACACATTGGAAATGTTTTCCTCTATCATTCGCACCAAGAGTCGCAGATTACTTAACTCAGGAGCTCTGAGAATGGAATGGCAAGAGATGTTCCGCTTACGTCATAAACTGTGCTCCAGAGCGCTTAGCAACGGGCACAACGAAACGTGTGTGCGGGATAATGACCATTCCCGCCTAGTGCAGGCAATGCACAATCACTGCCAAAAAGCAGAGAAAGGCGCTTAGCATCCGGCTTGTGCACAAAACTTTCAGACTGCCAGAGGACCGCAGCTGTGGTAAGCCCATTGCTCATTTGACGTTAGATGTCGCCTGCAAGATCTTCACCCGCATCTGCTTTATGCTGCTACCTGTTGTTAGGAGACAACAAGGGCACATGTAGCAAATGCTTTTTCCTGCCTCATTTTGCTAGACCCCGCTCTTCTGTGGCTCTTTAGTTCTTGCCAAACTCCTATGTGCGTGCTGCTGCTTCCATCTGACAAGGAGCACAGCCTTCTGACAGCAGCTTTCAACTTGTCTAAGAAAGAGCTTGGCCACTCAGATGTGATGCAAATATGTGGGTGTCTAAGGTGCAGGTGCAAGCTCCTGACAAAGGTGTTCTCCAGGTTCAGTTTCTCCCTGCCAGACACATTGGAAATGTTTTCCTCTATCATTCGTACCAAGAGTCGCAGATTACTTAACTCAGGAGCTCTGAGAATGGAATGGCAAGAGATGTTCCGCTTACGTCATAAACTGTGCTCCAGAGCGCTTAGCAACGGGCACAACGAAACGTGTGTGCGGGATAATGACCATTCCCGCCTAGTGCAGGCAATGCACAATCACTGCCAAAAGGCAAAGGAAGGCGCTTAGCATCCGGCTTGTGCACAAAGCTTTCAGACTGCCAGAGGACCGCAGCTGTGGTAAGCCCGCTTGCTCATTTGACGTTAGATGTCGCCTGCAAGAACTTCACCCGCATCTAGTTTATGCTGCTACCTGTTGTTAGGCGACAACAAGGACACATGTAGAGATATGCTTCTTCCTTCCTCATTTTCCTAGGCCACGCTCTTCTGTGGCTCTTTAGTGCTTTCCAAACTCCTATGTGCGTGCTGCTGCTTCCATCTGACAAGGAGCACAGCCTTCTGACAGCAGCTTTCAACTTGTCTAAGAAAGAGCTTGGCCATTTAGATGTGATGCAAGTCTGTGTGTGTGTAAGGTGCAGGTGCAAGCTCGTGACAAAGGTGTTCTCCAGGTTCAGTTTCTCCCTGCCAGACACATTGGAAATGTTTTCCTCTGGCATTCGCACCAAGAGTCGCAGATTACTTAACTCAGGAGCTCTGAGAATGGAACGGCAAGAGGTGTTCCGCTTACGTCATAAACAGTGCTCCAGAGCGCTTAGCAACGGGCACAACGAAACGTGTCTCTGGGATAGTGACCATCCCCGCCTAGTGCTGGCAATGCACGAGCACTGCCAAAAGGCAAAGGAAGGCGCTTAGCATCCGGCTTGTGCACAAAACTTTCAGACTGCCAGAGGACCGCAGCTGTGGTAAGCCCGTTTGCTCATTTGACGTTAGATGTCGCCTGCAAGATCTTCACCCGCATCTGGTTTATGCTGCTACCTGTAGTTAGGAGACAACAAGGGCACATGTAGCAAATGCTTTTTCCTGCCTCATTTTGCTAGACCCCGCTCTTCTGTGTCTCTTTAGTTCTTGCCAAACTCCTATGTGCGTGCTGCTGCTTCCATCTGACAAGGAGCACAGCCTTCTGACAGCAGCTTTCAACTTGTCTAAGAAAGAGCTTGGCCATTTAGATGTGATGCAAATCTGTGTGTGTGTAAGGTGCAGGTGCAAGCTCGTGACAAAGGTGTTCTCCAGGTTCAGTTTCTCCCTGCCAGACACATTGGAAATATTTTCCTCTATCATTCGCACCAAGAGTCGCAGATTACTTAACTCAGGAGCTCTGAGAATGGAACGGCAAGAGGTGTTCCGCTTACGTCATAAACAGTGCTCCAGAGCGCTTAGCAACGGGCACAACGAAACGTGTCTGTGGGATAGTGACCATTCTCGCCTAGTGCTGGCAATGCACGAGCACTGCCAAAAGGCAAAGGAAGGCGCTTAGCATCCGGCTTGTGCACAAAGCTTTCAGACTGCCAGAGGACCGCAGCTGTGGCAAGTCCGATTGCTCATTTGACGTTAGATGTCGCCTGCAAGAACTTCAGCCACATCTGGTTTATGCCGCTACCTGTTCTTATGCGACAACAAGGACACATGTAGCAAATGGTTTTTCCTGTTTCATTTTGCTAGACCACGCTCTTCTGTGGCTCTTTAGTGCTCGCCAAACTCCTATGTGCGTGCTGCTGCTTCCATCTGACAAGGAGCACAGCCTTCTGACAGCAGCTTTCAACTTGTCTAAGAAAGAGCTTGGCCATTTAGATGTGATGCAAATATGTGGGTGTCTAAGGTGCAGGTGCAAGCTCCTGACAAAGGTGTTCTCCAGGTTCAGTTTCTCCCTGCCAGACACATTGGAAATGTTTTCCTCTGGCATTCGCACCAAGAGTCGCAGATTACTTAACTCAGGAGCTCTGAGAATGGAACGGCAAGAGGTGTTCCGCTTACGTCATAAACAGTGCTCCAGAGCGCTTAGCAACGGGCACAACGAAACGTGTCTGTGGGATAGTGACCATTCCCGCCTAGTGCTGGCAATGCACGAGCACTGCCAAAAGGCAAAGGAAGGCGCTTAGCATCCGGCTTGTGCGCAAAGCTTTCAGACTGCCAGAGGACCGCAGCTGTGGTAAGCCCATTGCTCATTTGACGTTAGATGTCGCCAGCAAGAACTTCACCCGCAACTGGTTTATGCCGCTACCTGTTGTTAGGCGACAACAAGGACACATGTAGAGATATGCTTTTTCCTGTTTCATTTTGCTAGACCACGCTCTTCTGTGGCTCTTTAGTGCTTGACAAACTCCTATGTGCGTGCTGCTGCTTCCATCTGACAAGGAGCACAGCCTTCTGACAGCAGCTTTCAACTTGTCTAAGAAAGAGCTTGGCCATTTAGATGTGATGCAAATCTGTGTGTGTGTAAGGTGCAGGTGCAAGCTCCTGACAAAGGTGTTCTCCAGGTTCAGTTTCTCCCTGCCAGACACATTGGAAATGTTTTCCTCTGGCATTCGCACCAAGAGTCGCAGATTACTTAACTCAGGAGCTCTGAGAATGGAATGGCAAGAGATGTTCCGCTTACGTCATAAACTGTGCTCCAGAGCGCTTAGCAACGGGCACAACGAAACGTGTGTGCGGGATAATGACCATTCCCGCCTAGTGCAGGCAATGCACAATCACTGCCAAAAGGCAAAGGAAGGCGCTTAGCATCCGGCTTGTGCGCAAAGCTTTCAGACTGCCAGAGGACCGCAGCTGTGGTAAGCCCGCTTGCTCATTTGACGTTAGATGTCGCCTGCAAGAACTTCACCCGCATCTAGTTTATGCTGCTACCTGTTGTTAGGCGACAACAAGGACACATGTAGAGATATGCTTCTTCCTTCCTCATTTTCCTAGGCCACGCTCTTCTGTGGCTCTTTAGTGCTTTCCAAACTCCTATGTGCGTGCTGCTGCTTCCATCTGACAAGGAGCACAGCCTTCTGACAGCAGCTTTCAACTTGTCTAAGAAAGAGCTTGGCCATTTAGATGTGATGCAAGTCTGTGTGTGTGTAAGGTGCAGGTGCAAGCTCCTGACAAAAGTGTTCTCCAGGTTCAGTTTCTCCCTGCCAGACACATTGGAAATGTTTTCCTCTGGCATTCGCACCAAGAGTCGCAGATTACTTAACTCAGGAGCTCTGAGAATGGAACGGCAAGAGGTGTTCCGCTTACGTCATAAACAGTGCTCCAGAGCGCTTAGCAACGGGCACAACGAAACGTGTCTGTGGGATAGTGACCATTCCCGCCTAGTGCTGGCAATGCACGAGCACTGCCAAAAGGCAAAGGAAGGCGCTTAGCATCCGGCTTGTGCACAAAACTTTCAGACTGCCAGAGGACCGCAGCTGTGGTAAGCCCGTTTGCTCATTTGACGTTAGATGTCGCCTGCAAGATCTTCACCCGCAACTGGTTTATGCTGCTACCTGTTGTTAGGAGACAACAAGGGCACATGTAGCAAATGCTTTTTCCTGCCTCATTTTGCTAGACCCCGCTCTTCTGTGTCTCTTTAGTTCTTGCCAAACTCCTATGTGCGTGCTGCTGCTTCCATCTGACAAGGAGCACAGCCTTCTGACAGCAGCTTTCAACTTGTCTAAGAAAGAGCTTGGCCATTTAGATGTGATGCAAATCTGTGTGTGTGTAAGGTGCAGGTGCAAGCTCGTGACAAAGGTGTTCTCCAGGTTCAGTTTCTCCCTGCCAGACACATTGGAAATGTTTTCCTCTATCATTCGCACCAAGAGTCGCAGATTACTTAACTCAGGAGCTCTGAGAATGGAACGGCAAGAGGTGTTCCGCTTACGTCATAAACAGTGCTCCAGAGCGCTTAGCAACGGGCACAACGAAACGTGTGTGCGGGATAGTGACCATTCCCGCCTAGTGCTGGCAATGCACGAGCACTGCCAAAAGGCAAAGGAAGGGGCTTAGCATCCGGCTTGTGCGCAAAGCTTTCAGACTGCCAGAGGACCGCAGCTGTGGTAAGCCCGTTTGCTCATTTGACGTTAGATGTCGCCAGCAAGAACTTCACCCGCATCTGGTTTATGCTGCTACCTGTTGTTAGGCGACAACAAGGACACATGTAGCGATATGCTTTTTCCTGACTCATTTTCCTAGGCCACGCTCTTCTGTGGCTCTTTAGTGCTTGTCAAACTCCTATGTTCATGCTGCTGCTTCCATCTGACAAGGAGCACAGCCTTCTGACAGCAGCTTTCAACTTGTCTAAGAAAGAGCTTGGTTATTTAGATGTGATGCAAATCTGTGTGTGTGTAAGGTGCAGGTGAAAGCTCCTGACAAAGGTGTTCTCCAGGTTCTGTTTCTCCCTGCCAGACACATTGGAAATGTTTTCCTCTGGCATTCGCACTAAGAGTCGCAGATTACTTAACTCAGGAGCTCTGAGAATGGAATGGCAAGAGGTGTTCCGCTTACGTCATAAACAGTGCTCCAGAGCGCTTAGCAACGGGCACAACGAAACGTGTATGAGGGATAGTGACCATTCCCGCCTAGTGCTGGCAATGCACGAGCACTGCCAAAAGGCAAAGGAAGGCGCTTAGCATGCGGCTTGTGCGCAAAGCTTTCAGACTGCCAAAAGACCGCAGTTGTGGTAAGCCCGTTTGCTCATTTGACGTTAGATGTTGCCAGCAAGAACTTCACCCGCATCTGGTTTATGCTGCTACCTGTTGTTAGGCGACAACAAGGACACATGTAGCGATATGCTTTTTCCTGACTCATTTTCCTAGGCCACGCTCTTCTGTGGCTCTTTAGTTCTTGTCAAACTCCTATGTTCATGCTGCTGCTTCCATCTGACAAGGAGCACAGCCTTCTGACAGCAGCTTTCAACTTGTCTAAGAAAGAGCTTGGCCATTTAGATGTGATGCAAATCTGTGTGTGTCTACGGTGCAGGTGAAAGCTCCTGACAAAGGTGTTCTCCAGGTTCAGTTTCTATATGCCAGACACATTGGAAATGTTTTCCTCTGGCATTCGCACCAAGAGTCGCAGATTACTTAACTCAGGAGCTCTGAGAATGGAATGGCAAGAGGTGTTCCGCTTACGTCATAAACAGTGCTCCAGAGCGCTTAGCAACGGGCACAACGAAACGTGTGTGCGGGATAGTGACCATTCCCGCCTAGTGCTGGCAATGCACGAGCACTGCCAAAAGGCAAAGGAAGGCGCTTAGCATCCGGCTTGTGCGCAAAGCTTTCAGACTGCCAGAGGACCGCAGCTGTGGTAAGCCCGTTTGCTCATTTGACGTTAGATGTCGCCAGCAAGAACTTCACCCGCATCTGGTTTATGCTGCTACCTGTTGTTAGGCGACAACAAGGACACATGTAGCGATATGCTTTTTCCTGACTCATTTTCCTAGGCCACGCTCTTCTGTGGCTCTTTAGTTCTTGTCAAACTCCTATGTTCATGCTGCTGCTTCCATCTGACAAGGAGCACAGCCCTCTGACAGCAGCTTTCTACTTGTCTAAGAAAGAGCTTGGTTATTTAGATGTGATGCAAATCTGTGTGTGTGTAAGGTGCAGGTGAAAGCTCCTGACAAAGGTGTTCTCCAGGTTCAGTTTCTCCCTGCCAGACACATTGGAAATGTTTTCCTCTGGCATTCGCACCAAGAGTCGCAGATTACTTAACTGAGGAGCTCTGAGAATGGAACGGCAAGAGGTGTTCCGCTTACGTCATAAACAGTGCTCCAGAGCGCTTAGCAACGGGCACAACAAAATGTGTGTGCGGGATAGTGACCATTCCCGCCTAGTGCTGGCAATGCACGAGCACTGCCAAAAGGCAAAGGAAGGCGCTTAGCATCCGGCTTGTGCGCAAAGCTTTCAGACTGCCAGAGGACCGCAGCTGTGGTAAGCCCGTTTGCTCATTTGACGTTAGATGTCGCCAGCAAGAACTTCACCCGCATCTGGTTTATGCTGCTACCTGTTGTTAGGCGACAACAAGGACACATGTAGCGATATGCTTTTTCCTGACTCATTTTCCTAGGCCACGCTCTTCTGTGGCTCTTTAGTTCTTGTCAAACTCCTATATTCATGCTGCTGCTTCCATCTGACAAGGAGCACAGCCTTCTGACAGCAGCTTTCAACTTGTCTAAGAAAGAGCTTGGCCATTTAGATGTGATGCAAATCTGTGTGTGTCTACGGTGCAGGTGAAAGCTCCTGACAAAGGTGTTCTCCAGGTTCAGTTTCTCCCTGCCAGACACATTGGAAATGTTTTCCTCTGGCATTCGCACCAAGAATCGCAGATCACTTAACTGAAGAGCTCTGAGAATGGAACGGCAAGAGGTGTTCCGCTTACGTCATAAACAGTGCTCCAGAGCGCTTAGCAACGGGCACAACGAAACGTTTGTGCGGGATAGTGACCATTCCCGCCTAGTGCTGGCAATGCACGAGCACTGCCAAAAGGCAAAGGAAGGCGCTTAGCATGCGGCTTGTGCGCAAAGCTTTCAGACTGCCAGAGGACCGCAGTTGTGGTAAGCCCGTTTGCTCATTTGACGTTAGATGTCGCCAGCAAGAACTTCACCCGCATCTGGTTTATGCTGCTACCTGTTGTTAGGCGACAACAAGGACACATGTAGCGATATGCTTTTTCCTGACTCATTTTCCTAGGCCACGCTCTTCTGTGGCTCTTTAGTTCTTGTCAAACTCCTATGTTCATGCTGCTGCTTCCATCTGACAAGGAGCACAGCCTTCTGACAGCAGCTTTCAACTTGTCTAAGAAAGAGCTTGGTTATTTAGATGTGATGCAAATCTGTGTGTGTGTAAGGTGCAGGTGAAAGCTCCTGACAAAGGTGTTCTCCAGGTTCAGTTTCTATATGCCAGACACATTGGAAATGTTTTCCTCTATCATTCGCACCAAGAGTCGCAGATTACTTAACTCAGGAGCTCTGAGAATGGAACGGCAAGAGGTGTTCCGCTTACGTCATAAACAGTGCTCCAGAGCGCTTAGCAACGGGCAAAACGAAACGTGTGTGCGGGATAGTGACCATTCCCGCCTAGTGCTGGCAATGCACGAGCACTGACCGAAAGGCAAAGGAAGGCGCTTAACATCCGGCTTGTGCGCAAAGCTTTCAGACTGCCAGAGGACCGCAGCTGTGGTAAGCCCGTTTGCTCATTTGACGTTAGATGTCGCCAGCAAGATCTTCATCTGCATCTGGTTTATGCTGCTACCTGTTGTTAGGCGACAACAAGGACACATGTAGCGATATGCTTTTACCTGACTAATTTTGCTAGACCACGCTCTTCTGTGGCTCTTTAGTTCTTGCCAAACTCCTATGTGCATGCTGCTGCTTCCATCTGACAAGGAGCACAGCCTTCTGACAGCAGCTTTCAACTTGTCTAAGAAAGAGCTTGGCCATTTAGATGTGATGCAAATCTGTGTGTGTCTACGGTGCAGGTGAAAGCTCCTGACAAAGGTGTTCTCCAGGTTCAGTTTCTATATGCCAGACACATTGGAAATGTTTTCCTCTGGCATTCGCACCAAGAGTCGCAGATCACTTAACTGAGGAGCTCTGAGAATGGAACGGCAAGAGGTGTTCCGCTTACGTCATAAACAGTGCTCCAGAGCGCTTAGCAACGGGCACAACGAAACGTGTGTGCGGGATAGTGACCATTCCCGCCTAGTGCTGGCAATGCACGAGCACTGCCAAAAGGCAAAGGAAGGCGCTTAGCATCCGGCTTGTGCGCAAAGCTTTCAGACTGCCAGAGGACCGCAGCTGTGGTAAGCCCGTTTGCTCATTTGACGTTAGATGTCGCCAGCAAGAACTTCACCCGCATCTGGTTTATGCTGCTACCTGTTGTTAGGCGACAACAAGGACACATGTAGCGATATGCTTTTTCCTGACTCATTTTCCTAGGCCACGCTCTTCTGTGGCTCTTTAGTTCTTGTCAAACTCCTATGTTCATGCTGCTGCTTCCATCTGACAAGGAGCACGGCCTTCTGACAGCAGCTTTCAACTTGTCTAAGAAAGAGCTTGGCCATTTAGATGTGATGCAAATCTGTGTGTGTGTAAGGTGCAGGTGAAAGCTCCTGACAAAGGTGTTCTCCAGGTTCAGTTTCTATATGCCAGACACATTGGAAATGTTTTCCTCTATCATTCGCACCAAGAGTCGCAGATTACTTAACTCAGGAGCTCTGAGAATGGAACGGCAGGAGGTGTTCCGCTTACGTCATAAACAGTGCTCCAGAGCGCTTAGCAACGGGCACAACGAAACGTGTGTGCGGGATAGTGACCATTCCCGCCTAGTGCTGGCAATGCATGAGCACTGCCAAAAGGCAAAGGAAGGCGCTTAGCATGCGGCTTGTGCGCAAAGCTTTCAGACTGCCAGAGGACCGCAGCTGTGGTAAGCCCGTTTGCTCATTTGATGTTAGATGTCGCCAGCAAGAACTTCACCCGCATCTGGTTTATGCTGCTACCTGTTGTTAGGCGACAACAAGGACACATGTAGCGATATGCTTTTTCCTGACTCATTTTCCTAGGCCACGCTCTTCTGTGGCTCTTTAGTTCTTGTCAAACTCCTATGTTCATGCTGCTGCTTCCATCTGACAAGGAGCACAGCCTTCTGACAGCAGCTTTCAACTTGTCTAAGAAAGAGCTTGGCCATTTAGATGTGATGCAAATCTGTGTGTGTCTACGGTGCAGGTGAAAGCTCCTGACAAAGGTGTTCTCCAGGTTCAGTTTCTCCCTGCCAGACACATTGGAAATGTTTTCCTCTATCATTCGCACCAAGAATCGCAGATTACTTAACTGAGGAGCTCTGAGAATGGAACGGCAAGAGGTGTTCCGCTTACGTCATAAACAGTGCTCCAGAGCGCTTAGCAACGGGCACAACGAAACGTGTGTGCGGGATAGTGACCATTCCCGCCTAGTGCTGGCAATGCACGAGCACTGCCAAAAGGCAAAGGAAGGCGCTTAGCATCCGGCTTGTGCGCAAAGCTTTCAGACTGCCAGAGGACCGTAGCTGTGGTAAGCCCGTTTGCTCATTTGACGTTAGATGTCGCCAGCAAGAACTTCACCCGCATCTGGTTTATGCTGCTACCTGTTGTTAGGCGACAACAAGGACACATGTAGCAAATGCTTTTTCCTGCCTCATTTTGCTAGACTACGCTCTTCTGTGGCTCTTTAGTTCTTGTCAAACTCCTATGTTCATGCTGCTGCTTCCATCTGACAAGGAGCACAGCCTTCTGACAGCAGCTTTCAACTTGTCTAAGAAAGAGCTTGGCCATTTAGATGTGATGCAAATCTGTGTGTGTCTACGGTGCAGGTGAAAGCTCCTGACAAAGGTGTTCTCCAGGTTCAGTTTCTATATGCCAGACAAATTGGAAATGTTTTCCTCTGGCATTCGCACCAAGAGTCGCAGATTACTTAACTCAGGAGCTCTGAGAATGGAACGGCAAGAGGTGTTCCGCTTACGTCATAAACAGTGCTCCAGAGCGCTTAGCAACGGGCACAACGAAACGTGTGTGCGGGATAGTGACCATTCCCGCCTAGTGCTGGCAATGCACGAGCACTGCCAAAAGGCAAAGGAAGGCGCTTAGCATCCGGCTTGTGTGCAAAGCTTTCAGACTGCCAGAGGACCGCAGCTGTGGTAAGCCCGTTTGCTCATTTGACGTTAGATGTCGCCAGCAAGAACTTCACCCGCATCTGGTTTATGCTGCTACCTGTTGTTAGGCGACAACAAGGACACATGTAGCGATATGCTTTTTCCTGCCTCATTTTCCTAGGCCACGCTCTTCTGTGGCTCTTTAGTTCTTGTCAAACTCCTATGTTCATGCTGCTGCTTCCATCTGACAAGGAGCACAGCCTTCTGACAGCAGCTTTCAACTTGTCTAAGAAAGAGCTTGGCCATTTAGATGTGATGCAAATCTGTGTGTGTCTACGGTGCAGGTGAAAGCTCCTGACAAAGGTGTTCTCCAGGTTCAGTTTCTCCCTGCCAGACACATTGGAAATGTTTTCCTCTATCATTCGCACCAAGAGTCTCAGTTTGATTAACTCAGGAGCTCTGAGAATGGAACGGCAAGAGGTGTTCCGCTTACGTCATAAACAGTGCTCCAGAGCGCTTAGCAACGGGCACAACGAAACATGTGTGCGGGATAGTGACCATTCCCGCCTAGTGCTGGCAATGCACGAGCACTGCCAAAAGGCAAAGGAAGGCGCTTAGCATCCGGCTTGTGCACAAAGCTTTCAGACTGCCAGAGGACCGCAGCTGTGGTAAGCCCGTTTGCTCATTTGACGTTAGATGTTGCCAGCAAGAACTTCACCCGCATCTGGTTTATGCTGCTACCTGTTGTTAGGCGACAACAAGGACACATGTAGCGATATGCTTTTTCCTGACTCATTTTGCTAGACCACGCTCTTCTGTGGCTCTTTAGTTCTTGTCAAACTCCTATGTTCATGCTGCTGCTTCCATCTGACAAGGAGCACAGCCTTCTGACAGCAGCTTTCAACTTGTCTAAGAAAGAGCTTGGCCATTTAGATGTGATGCAAATCTGTGTGTGTGTAAGGTGCAGGTGAAAGCTCCTGACAAAGGTGTTCTCCAGGTTCAGTTTCTATATGCCAGACACATTGGAAATGTTTTCCTCTGGCATTCGCACCAAGAGTCGCAGATTACTTAACTCAGGAGCTCTGAGAATGGAACGGCAAGAGGTGTTCCGCTTACGTCATAAACAGTGCTCCAGAGCGCTTAGCAACGGGCACAACGAAACGTGTGTGCGGGATAGTGACCATTCCCGCCTAGTGCTGGCAATGCACGAGCACTGCCAAAAGGCAAAGGAAGGCGCTTAGCATCCGGCTTGTGCGCAAAGCTTTCAGACTGCCAGAGGACCGCAGCTGTGGTAAGCCCGTTTGCTCATTTGACGTTAGATGTCGCCAGCAAGAACTTCACCCGCATCTGGTTTATGCTGCTACCTGTTGTTAGGCGACAACAAGGACACATGTAGCGATATGCTTTTTCCTGACTCATTTTCCTAGGCCACGCTCTTCTGTGGCTCTTTAGTTCTTGTCAAACTCCTATGTTCATGCTGCTGCTTCCATCTGACAAGGAGCACAGCCTTCTGACAGCAGCTTTCAACTTGTCTAAGAAAGAGCTTGGTTATTTAGATGTGATGCAAATCTGTGTGTGTGTAAGGTGCAGGTGAAAGCTCCTGACAAAGGTGTTCTCCAGGTTCAGTTTCTCCCTGCCAGACACATTGGAAATGTTTTCCTCTGGCATTCGCACCAAGAGTCGCAGATTACTTAACTGAGGAGCTCTGAGAATGGAACGGCAAGAGGTGTTCCGCTTACGTCATAAACAGTGCTCCAGAGCGCTTAGCAACGGGCACAACAAAATGTGTGTGCGGGATAGTGACCATTCCCGCCTAGTGCTGGCAATGCACGAGCACTGCCAAAAGGCAAAGGAAGGCGCTTAGCATCCGGCTTGTGCGCAAAGCTTTCAGACTGCCAGAGGACCGCAGCTGTGGTAAGCCCGTTTGCTCATTTGACGTTAGATGTCGCCAGCAAGAACTTCACCCGCATCTGGTTTATGCTGCTACCTGTTGTTAGGCGACAACAAGGACACATGTAGCGATATGCTTTTTCCTGCCTCATTTTCCTAGGCCACGCTCTTCTGTGGCTCTTTAGTTCTTGCCAAACTCCTATGTGCATGCTGCTGCTTCCATCTGACAAGGAGCACAGCCTTCTGACAGCAGCTTTCAACTTGTCTAAGAAAGAGCTTGGCCATTTAGATGTGATGCAAATCTGTGTGTGTCTACGGTGCAGGTGAAAGCTCCTGACAAAGGTGTTCTCCAGGTTCAGTTTCTATATGCCAGACACATTGGAAATGTTTTCCTCTGGCATTCGCACCAAGAGTCGCAGATCACTTAACTGAGGAGCTCTGAGAATGGAACGGCAAGAGGTGTTCCGCTTACGTCATAAACTGTGCTCCAGAGCGCTTAGCAACGGGCACAACGAAACGTGTGTGCGGGATAGTGACCATTCCCGCCTAGTGCTGGCAATGCACGAGCACTGCCAAAAGGCAAAGGAAGGCGCTTAGCATCCGGCTTGTGCGCAAAGCTTTCAGACTGCCAGAGGACCGCAGCTGTGGTAAGCCCGTTTGCTCATTTGACGTTAGATGTCGCCAGCAAGAACTTCACCCGCATCTGGTTTATGCTGCTACCTGTTGTTAGGCGACAACAAGGACACATGTAGCGATATGCTTTTTCCTGACTCATTTTCCTAGGCCACGCTCTTCTGTGGCTCTTTAGTTCTTGTCAAACTCCTATGTTCATGCTGCTGCTTCCATCTGACAAGGAGCACAGCCTTCTGACAGCAGCTTTCAACTTGTCTAAGAAAGAGCTTGGTTATTTAGATGTGATGCAAATCTGTGTGTGTGTAAGGTGCAGGTGAAAGCTCCTGACAAAGGTGTTCTCCAGGTTCAGTTTCTCCCTGCCAGACACATTGGAAATGTTTTCCTCTGGCATTCGCACCAAGAGTCGCAGATTACTTAACTGAGGAGCTCTGAGAATGGAACGGCAAGAGGTGTTCCGCTTACGTCATAAACAGTGCTCCAGAGCGCTTAGCAACGGGCACAACAAAATGTGTGTGCGGGATAGTGACCATTCCCGCCTAGTGCTGGCAATGCACGAGCACTGCCAAAAGGCAAAGGAAGGCGCTTAGCATCCGGCTTGTGCGCAAAGCTTTCAGACTGCCAGAGGACCGCAGCTGTGGTAAGCCCGTTTGCTCATTTGACGTTAGATGTCGCCAGCAAGAACTTCACCCGCATCTGGTTTATGCTGCTACCTGTTGTTAGGCGACAACAAGGACACATGTAGCGATATGCTTTTTCCTGCCTCATTTTCCTAGGCCACGCTCTTCTGTGGCTCTTTAGTTCTTGCCAAACTCCTATGTGCATGCTGCTGCTTCCATCTGACAAGGAGCACAGCCTTCTGACAGCAGCTTTCAACTTGTCTAAGAAAGAGCTTGGCCATTTAGATGTGATGCAAATCTGTGTGTGTCTACGGTGCAGGTGAAAGCTCCTGACAAAGGTGTTCTCCAGGTTCAGTTTCTATATGCCAGACACATTGGAAATGTTTTCCTCTGGCATTCGCACCAAGAGTCGCAGATCACTTAACTGAGGAGCTCTGAGAATGGAACGGCAAGAGGTGTTCCGCTTACGTCATAAACTGTGCTCCAGAGCGCTTAGCAACGGGCACAACGAAACGTGTGTGCGGGATAGTGACCATTCCCGCCTAGTGCTGGCAATGCACGAGCACTGCCAAAAGGCAAAGGAAGGCGCTTAGCATCCGGCTTGTGCGCAAAGCTTTCAGACTGCCAGAGGACCGCAGCTGTGGTAAGCCCGTTTGCTCATTTGACGTTAGATGTCGCCAGCAAGAACTTCACCCGCATCTGGTTTATGCTGCTACCTGTTGTTAGGCGACAACAAGGACACATGTAGCGATATGCTTTTTCCTGACTCATTTTCCTAGGCCACGCTCTTCTGTGGCTCTTTAGTTCTTGTCAAACTCCTATGTTCATGCTGCTGCTTCCATCTGACAAGGAGCACAGCCTTCTGACAGCAGCTTTCAACTTGTCTAAGAAAGAGCTTGGTTATTTAGATGTGATGCAAATCTGTGTGTGTGTAAGGTGCAGGTGAAAGCTCCTGACAAAGGTGTTCTCCAGGTTCAGTTTCTATATGCCAGACACATTGGAAATGTTTTCCTCTATCATTCGCACCAAGAATCGCAGATTACTTAACTGAGGAGCTCTGAGAATGGAACGGCAAGAGGTGTTCCGCTTACGTCATAAACAGTGCTCCAGAGCGCTTAGCAACGGGCACAACGAAACGTGTGTGCGGGATAGTGACCATTCCCGCCTAGTGCTGGCAATGCACGAGCACTGCCAAAAGGCAAAGGAAGGCGCTTAGCATCCGGCTTGTGCGCAAAGCTTTCAGACTGCCAGAGGACCGTAGCTGTGGTAAGCCCGTTTGCTCATTTGACGTTAGATGTCGCCAGCAAGAACTTCACCCGCATCTGGTTTATGCTGCTACCTGTTGTTAGGCGACAACAAGGACACATGTAGCAAATGCTTTTTTCTGCCTCACTTTGCTAGAATACGCTCTTCTGTGGCTCTTTAGTTCTTGTCAAACTCCTATGTTCATGCTGCTGCTTCCATCTGACAAGGAGCACAGCCTTCTGACAGCAGCTTTCAACTTGTCTAAGAAAGAGCTTGGCCATTTAGATGTGATGCAAATCTGTGTGTGTCTACGGTGCAGGTGAAAGCTCCTGACAAAGGTGTTCTCCAGGTTCAGTTTCTCCCTGCCAGACACATTGGAAATGTTTTCCTCTATCATTCGCACCAAGAGTCTCAGTTTGATTAATTCAGGAGCTCTGAGAATGGAACGGCAAGAGGTGTTCCGCTTACGTCATAAACAGTGCTCCAGAGCGCTTAGCAACGGGCACAACGAAACATGTGTGCGGGATAGTGACCATTCCCGCCTAGTGCTGGCAATGCACGAGCACTGCCAAAAGGCAAAGGAAGGCGCTTAGCATCCGGCTTGTGCGCAAAGCTTTCAGACTGCCAGAGGACCGCAGCTGTGGTAAGCCCGTTTGCTCATTTGACGTTAGATGTCGCCAGCAAGAACTTCACCCGCATCTGGTTTATGCTGCTACCTGTTGTTAGGCGACAACAAGGACACATGTAGCGATATGCTTTTTCCTGACTCATTTTCCTAGGCCACGCTCTTCTGTGGCTCTTTAGTTCTTGTCAAACTCCTATGTTCATGCTGCTGCTTCCATCTGACAAGGAGCACGGCCTTCTGACAGCAGCTTTCAACTTGTCTAAGAAAGAGCTTGGCCATTTAGATGTGATGCAAATCTGTGTGTGTCTACGGTGCAGGTGAAAGCTCCTGACAAAGGTGTTCTCCAGGTTCTGTTTCTCCCTGCCAGACACATTGGAAATGTTTTCCTCTATCATTCGCACCAAGAGTCGCAGATTACTTAACTGAGGAGCTCTGAGAATGGAACGGCAAGAGGTGTTCCGCTTACGTCATAAACAGTGCTCCAGAGCGCTTAGCAACGGGCACAACGAAACGTGTGTGCGGGATAATGACCATTCCCGCCTAGTGCTGGCAATGCACGAGCACTGCCAAAAGGCAAAGGAAGGCGCTTAGCATCCGGCTTGTGTGCAAAGCTTTCAGACTGCCAGAGGACCGCAGCTGTGGTAAGCCCGTTTGCTCATTTGACGTTAGATGTCGCCAGCAAGAACTTCAACCACATCTGGTTTATGCTGCTACCTGTTGTTAGGCGACAACAAGGACACATGTAGCGATATGCTTTTTCCTGACTCATTTTCCTAGGCCACGCTCTTCTGTGGCTCTTTAGTTCTTGTCAAACTCCTATGTTCATGCTGCTGCTTCCATCTGACAAGGAGCACAGCCTTCTGACAGCAGCTTTCAACTTGTCTAAGAAAGAGCTTGGCCATTTAGATGTGATGCAAATCTGTGTGTGTCTACGGTGCAGGTGAAAGCTCCTGACAAAGGTGTTCTCCAGGTTCAGTTTCTATATGCCAGACACATTGGAAATGTTTTCCTCTATCATTCGCACCAAGAATCGCAGATTACTTAACTGAGGAGCTCTGAGAATGGAACGGCAAGAGGTGTTCCGCTTACGTCATAAACAGTGCTCCAGAGCGCTTAGCAACGGGCACAACGAAACATGTGTGCGGGATAGTGACCATTCCCGCCTAGTGCTGGCAATGCACGAGCACTGCCAAAAGGCAAAGGAAGGCGCTTAGCATCCGGCTTGTGCGCAAAGCTTTCAGACTGCCAGAGGACCGCAGCTGTGGTAAGCCCGTTTGCTCATTTGACGTTAGATGTCGCCAGCAAGAACTTCACCCGCATCTGGTTTATGCTGCTACCTGTTGTTAGGCGACAACAAGGACACATGTAGCGATATGCTTTTTCCTGACTCATTTTCCTAGGCCACGCTCTTCTGTGGCTCTTTAGTTCTTGTGAAACTCCTATGTTCATGCTGCTGCTTCCATCTGACAAGGAGCACAGCCTTCTGACAGCAGCTTTCAACTTGTCTAAGAAAGAGCTTGGTTATTTAGATGTGATGCAAATCTGTGTGTGTCTACGGTGCAGGTGAAAGCTCCTGACAAAGGTGTTCTCCAGGTTCAGTTTCTATATGCCAGACACATTGGAAATGTTTTCCTCTGGCATTCGCACCAAGAGTCGCAGATTACTTAACTCAGGAGCTCTGAGAATGGAATGGCAAGAGTTGTTCCGCTTACGTCATAAACAGTGCTCCAGAGCGCTTAGCAACGGGCACAACGAAACGTGTGTGCGGGATAGTGACCATTCCCGCCTAGTGCTGGCAATGTACGAGCACTGCCAAAAGGCAAAGGAAGGCGCTTAGCATCCGGCTTGTGCGCAAAGCTTTCAGACTGCCAGAGGACCGCAGCTGTGGTAAGCCCGTTTGCTCATTTGACGTTAGATGTCGCCAGCAAGAACTTCACCCGCATCTGGTTTATGCTGCTACCTGTTGTTAGGCGACAACAAGGACACATGTAGCGATATGCTTTTTCCTGACTCATTTTCCTAGGCCACACTCTTCTGTGGCTCTTTAGTTCTTTTCAAACTCCTATGTTCATGCTGCTGCTTCCATCTGACAAGGAGCACAGCCTTCTGACAGCAGCTTTCAACTTGTCTAAGAAAGAGCTTGGCCATTTAGATGTGATGCAAATCTGTGTGTGTCTACGGTGCAGGTGAAAGCTCCTGACAAAGATGTTCTCCAGGTTCAGTTTCTCCCTGCCAGACACATTGGAAATGTTTTCCTCTATCATTCGCACCAAGAGTCTCAGTTTGATTAACTCAGGAGCTCTGAGAATGGAACGGCAAGAGGTGTTCCGCTTACGTCATAAACAGTGCTCCAGAGCGCTTAGCAACGGGCACAACGAAACGTGTGTGCGGGATAGTGACCATTCCCACCTAGTGCTGGCAATGTACGAGCACTGCCAAAAGGCAAAGGAAGGGGCTTAGCATCCGGCTTGTGCGCAAAGCTTTCAGACTGCCAGAGGACCGCAGCTGTGGTAAGCCCGTTTGCTCATTTGACGTTAGATGTCGCCAGCAAGAACTTCACCCG
Source organism: Poecile atricapillus (assembly GCF_030490865.1). Taxonomy (NCBI): domain Eukaryota; kingdom Metazoa; phylum Chordata; class Aves; order Passeriformes; family Paridae; genus Poecile; species Poecile atricapillus. The sequence continues at coordinate 127,641 of NW_026709233.1, read as the reverse complement.
CATCTGGTTTATGCTGCTACCTGTTGTTAGGCGACAACAAGGACACATGTAGCGATATGCTTTTTCCTGACTCATTTTCCTAGGCCACGCTCTTCTGTGGCTCTTTAGTGCTTGCCAAACTCCGATGTGAGTGCTGCTGCTTCCATCTGACAAGGAGCACAGCCTTCTGACAGCAGCTTTCAACTTGTCTAAGAAAGAGCTTGGTTATTTAGATGTGATGCAAATCTGTGTGTGTGTAAGGTGCAGGTGAAAGCTCCTGACAAAGGTGTTCTCCAGGTTCAGTTTCTATATGCCAGACACATTGGAAATGTTTTCCTCTGGCATTCGCACCAAGAGTCGCAGATCACTTAACTGAGGAGCTCTGAGAATGGAACGGCAAGAGGTGTTCCGCTTACGTCATAAACAGTGCTCCAGAGCGCTTAGCAACGGGCACAACGAAACGTGTGTGCGGGATAGTGACCATTCCCGCCTAGTGCTGGCAATGCACGAGCACTGCCAAAAGGCAAAGGAAGGCGCTTAGCATCCGGCTTGTGCGCAAAGCTTTCAGACTGCCAGAGGACCGCAGCTGTGGTAAGCCCGTTTGCTCATTTGACGTTAGATGTCGCCAGCAAGAACTTCACCCGCATCTGGTTTATGCTGCTACCTGTTGTTAGGCGACAACAAGGACACATGTAGCGATATGCTTTTTCCTGACTCATTTTCCTAGGCCACGCTCTTCTGTGGCTCTTTAGTTCTTGTCAAACTCCTATGTTCATGCTGCTGCTTCCATCTGACAAGGAGCACAGCCTTCTGACAGCAGCTTTCAACTTGTCTAAGAAAGAGCTTGGTTATTTAGATGTGATGCAAATCTGTGTGTGTGTAAGGTGCAGGTGAAAGCTCCTGACAAAGGTGTTCTCCAGGTTCAGTTTCTATATGCCAGACACATTGGAAATGTTTTCCTCTATCATTCGCACCAAGAGTCGCAGATTACTTAACTCAGGAGCTCTGAGAATGGAACGGCAAGAGGTGTTCCGCTTACGTCATAAACAGTGCTCCAGAGCGCTTAGCAACGGGCACAACGAAACGTGTGTGCGGGATAGTGACCATTCCCGCCTAGTGCTGGCAATGCACGAGCACTGCCAAAAGGCAAAGGAAGGCGCTTAGCATCCGGCTTGTGCGCAAAGCTTTCAGACTGCCAGAGGACCGCAGTTGTGGTAAGCCCGTTTGCTCATTTGATGTTAGATGTCGCCAGCAAGAACTTCACCCGCATCTGGTTTATGCTGCTACCTGTTGTTAGGCGACAACAAGGACACATGTAGCGATATGCTTTTTCCTGACTCATTTTCCTAGGCCACGCTCTTCTGTGGCTCTTTAGTTCTTGTCAAACTCCTATGTTCATGCTGCTGCTTCCATCTGACAAGGAGCACAGCCTTCTGACAGCAGCTTTCAACTTGTCTAAGAAAGAGCTTGGCCATTTAGATGTGATGCAAATCTGTGTGTGTCTACGGTGCAGGTGAAAGCTCCTGACAAAGGTGTTCTCCAGGTTCAGTTTCTATATGCCAGACGCATTGGAAATGTTTTCCTCTATCATTCGCACCAAGAATCGCAGATTACTTAACTGAGGAGCTCTGAGAATGGAACGGCAAGAGGTGTTCCGCTTACGTCATAAACAGTGCTCCAGAGCGCTTAGCAACGGGCACAACGAAACGTGTGTGCGGGATAGTGACCATTCCCGCCTAGTGCTGGCAATGCACGAGCACTGCCAAAAGGCAAAGGAAGGCGCTTAGCATCCGGCTTGTGCGCAAAGCTTTCAGACTGCCAGAGGACCGTAGCTGTGGTAAGCCCGTTTGCTCATTTGACGTTAGATGTCGCCAGCAAGAACTTCACCCGCATCTGGTTTATGCTGCTACCTGTTGTTAGGCGACAACAAGGACACATGTAGCAAATGCTTTTTCCTGCCTCATTTTGCTAGACTACGCTCTTCTGTGGCTCTTTAGTTCTTGTCAAACTCCTATGTTCATGCTGCTGCTTCCATCTGACAAGGAGCACAGCCTTCTGACAGCAGCTTTCAACTTGTCTAAGAAAGAGCTTGGCCATTTAGATGTGATGCAAATCTGTGTGTGTCTACGGTGCAGGTGAAAGCTCCTGACAAAGGTGTTCTCCAGGTTCAGTTTCTCCCTGCCAGACACATTGGAAATGTTTTCCTCTATCATTCGCACCAAGAGTCTCAGTTTGATTAATTCAGGAGCTCTGAGAATGGAACGGCAAGAGGTGTTCCGCTTACGTCATAAACAGTGCTCCAGAGCGCTTAGCAACGGGCACAACGAAACATGTGTGCGGGATAGTGACCATTCCCGCCTAGTGCTGGCAATGCACGAGCACTGCCAAAAGGCAAAGGAAGGCGCTTAGCATCCGGCTTGTGCGCAAAGCTTTCAGACTGCCAGAGGACCGCAGCTGTGGTAAGCCCGTTTGCTCATTTGACGTTAGATGTCGCCAGCAAGAACTTCACCCGCATCTGGTTTATGCTGCTACCTGTTGTTAGGCGACAACAAGGACACATGTAGCGATATGCTTTTTCCTGATTCATTTTCCTAGGCCACGCTCTTCTGTGGCTCTTTAGTTCTTGTCAAACTCCTATGTTCATGCTGCTGCTTCCATCTGACAAGGAGCACGGCCTTCTGACAGCAGCTTTCAACTTGTCTAAGAAAGAGCTTGGCCATTTAGATGTGATGCAAATCTGTGTGTGTCTACGGTGCAGGTGAAAGCTCCTGACAAAGGTGTTCTCCAGGTTCTGTTTCTCCCTGCCAGACACATTGGAAATGTTTTCCTCTATCATTCGCACCAAGAGTCGCAGATTACTTAACTCAGGAGCTCTGAGAATGGAACGGCAAGAGGTGTTCCGCTTACGTCATAAACAGTGCTCCAGAGCGCTTAGCAACGGGCACAACGAAACGTGTGTGCGGGATAGTGACCATTCCCGCCTAGTGCTGGCAATGCACGAGCACTGCCAAAAGGCAAAGGAAGGCGCTTAGCATCCGGCTTGTGTGCAAAGCTTTCAGACTGCCAGAGGACCGCAGCTGTGGTAAGCCCGTTTGCTCATTTGACGTTAGATGTCGCCAGCAAGAACTTCAACCACATCTGGTTTATGCTGCTACCTGTTGTTAGGCGACAACAAGGACACATGTAGCGATATGCTTTTTCCTGACTCATTTTCCTAGGCCACGCTCTTCTGTGGCTCTTTAGTTCTTGTCAAACTCCTATGTTCATGCTGCTGCTTCCATCTGACAAGGAGCACAGCCTTCTGACAGCAGCTTTCAACTTGTCTAAGAAAGAGCTTGGCCATTTAGATGTGATGCAAATCTGTGTGTGTCTACGGTGCAGGTGAAAGCTCCTGACAAAGGTGTTCTCCAGGTTCAGTTTCTATATGCCAGACACATTGGAAATGTTTTCCTCTATCATTCGCACCAAGAGTCGCAGATTACTTAACTCAGGAGCTCTGAGAATGGAACGGCAAGAGGTGTTCCGCTTACGTCATAAACAGTGCTCCAGAGCGCTTAGCAACGGGCACAACGAAACGTGTGTGCGGGATAGTGACCATTCCCGCCTAGTGCTGGCAATGCACGAGCACTGCCAAAAGGCAAAGGAAGGCGCTTAGCATCCGGCTTGTGCGCAAAGCTTTCAGACTGCCAGAGGACCGCAGCTGTGGTAAGCCCGTTTGCTCATTTGACGTTAGATGTCGCCAGCAAGAACTTCACCCGCATCTGGTTTATGCTGCTACCTGTTGTTAGGCGACAACAAGGACACATGTAGCGATATGCTTTTTCCTGACTCATTTTCCTAGGCCACGCTCTTCTGTGGCTCTTTAGTTCTTGTCAAACTCCTATGTTCATGCTGCTGCTTCCATCTGACAAGGAGCACAGCCTTCTGACAGCAGCTTTCAACTTGTCTAAGAAAGAGCTTGGCCATTTAGATGTGATGCAAATCTGTGTGTGTCTACGGTGCAGGTGAAAGCTCCTGACAAAGATGTTCTCCAGGTTCAGTTTCTCCCTGCCAGACACATTGGAAATGTTTTCCTCTATCATTCGCACCAAGAGTCGCAGATCACTTAACTCAGGAGCTCTGAGAATGGAACGGCAAGAGGTGTTCCGCTTACGTCATAAACAGTGCTCCAGAGCGCTTAGCAACGGGCACAACGAAACGTGTGTGCGGGATAGTGACCATTCCCGCCTAGTGCTGGCAATGCACGAGCACTGCCAAAAGGCAAAGGAAGGCGCTTAGCATCCGGCTTGTGCGCAAAGCTTTCAGACTGCCAGAGGACCGCAGTTGTGGTAAGCCCGTTTGCTCATTTGATGTTAGATGTCGCCAGCAAGAACTTCACCCGCATCTGGTTTATGCTGCTACCTGTTGTTAGGCGACAACAAGGACACATGTAGCGATATGCTTTTTCCTGACTCATTTTCCTAGGCCACGCTCTTCTGTGGCTCTTTAGTTCTTGTCAAACTCCTATGTTCATGCTGCTGCTTCCATCTGACAAGGAGCACAGCCTTCTGACAGCAGCTTTCAACTTGTCTAAGAAAGAGCTTGGCCATTTAGATGTGATGCAAATCTGTGTGTGTCTACGGTGCAGGTGAAAGCTCCTGACAAAGGTGTTCTCCAGGTTCAGTTTCTATATGCCAGACACATTGGAAATGTTTTCCTCTATCATTCGCACCAAGAATCGCAGATTACTTAACTGAGGAGCTCTGAGAATGGAACGGCAAGAGGTGTTCCGCTTACGTCATAAACAGTGCTCCAGAGCGCTTAGCAACGGGCACAACGAAACGTGTGTGCGGGATAGTGACCATTCCCGCCTAGTGCTGGCAATGCACGAGCACTGCCAAAAGGCAAAGGAAGGCGCTTAGCATCCGGCTTGTGCGCAAAGCTTTCAGACTGCCAGAGGACCGTAGCTGTGGTAAGCCCGTTTGCTCATTTGACGTTAGATGTCGCCAGCAAGAACTTCACCCGCATCTGGTTTATGCTGCTACCTGTTGTTAGGCGACAACAAGGACACATGTAGCAAATGCTTTTTCCTGCCTCATTTTGCTAGACTACGCTCTTCTGTGGCTCTTTAGTTCTTGTCAAACTCCTATGTTCATGCTGCTGCTTCCATCTGACAAGGAGCACAGCCTTCTGACAGCAGCTTTCAACTTGTCTAAGAAAGAGCTTGGCCATTTAGATGTGATGCAAATCTGTGTGTGTCTACGGTGCAGGTGAAAGCTCCTGACAAAGGTGTTCTCCAGGTTCTGTTTCTCCCTGCCAGACACATTGGAAATGTTTTCCTCTATCATTCGCACCAAGAGTCGCAGATTACTTAACTCAGGAGCTCTGAGAATGGAACGGCAAGAGGTGTTCCGCTTACGTCATAAACAGTGCTCCAGAGCGCTTAGCAACGGGCACAACGAAACGTGTGTGCGGGATAGTGACCATTCCCGCCTAGTGCTGGCAATGCACGAGCACTGCCAAAAGGCAAAGGAAGGCGCTTAGCATCCGGCTTGTGTGCAAAGCTTTCAGACTGCCAGAGGACCGCAGCTGTGGTAAGCCCGTTTGCTCATTTGACGTTAGATGTCGCCAGCAAGAACTTCAACCACATCTGGTTTATGCTGCTACCTGTTGTTAGGCGACAAGGACACATGTAGCGATATGCTTTTTCCTGACTCATTTTCCTAGGCCACGCTCTTCTGTGGCTCTTTAGTTCTTGTCAAACTCCTATGTTCATGCTGCTGCTTCCATCTGACAAGGAGCACGGCCTTCTGACAGCAGCTTTCAACTTGTCTAAGAAAGAGCTTGGCCATTTAGATGTGATGCAAATCTGTGTGTGTCTACGGTGCAGGTGAAAGCTCCTGACAAAGGTGTTCTCCAGGTTCTGTTTCTCCCTGCCAGACACATTGGAAATGTTTTCCTCTATCATTCGCACCAAGAGTCGCAGATTACTTAACTCAGGAGCTCTGAGAATGGAACGGCAAGAGGTGTTCCGCTTACGTCATAAACAGTGCTCCAGAGCGCTTAGCAACGGGCACAACGAAACGTGTGTGCGGGATAGTGACCATTCCCGCCTAGTGCTGGCAATGCACGAGCACTGCCAAAAGGCAAAGGAAGGCGCTTAGCATCCGGCTTGTGTGCAAAGCTTTCAGACTGCCAGAGGACCGCAGCTGTGGTAAGCCCGTTTGCTCATTTGACGTTAGATGTCGCCAGCAAGAACTTCAACCACATCTGGTTTATGCTGCTACCTGTTGTTAGGCGACAACAAGGACACATGTAGCAAATGCTTTTTCCTGCCCCATTTTCCTAGGCCACGCTCTTCTGTGGCTCTTTAGTTCTTGTCAAACTCCTATGTTCATGCTGCTGCTTCCATCTGACAAGGAGCACAGCCTTCTGACAGCAGCTTTCAACTTGTCTAAGAAAGAGCTTGGCCATTTAGATGTGATGCAAATCTGTGTGTGTCTACGGTGCAGGTGAAAGCTCCTGACAAAGGTGTTCTCCAGGTTCAGTTTCTATATGCCAGACACATTGGAAATGTTTTCCTCTATCATTCGCACCAAGAGTCGCAGATTACTTAACTCAGGAGCTCTGAGAATGGAACGGCAAGAGGTGTTCCGCTTACGTCATAAACAGTGCTCCAGAGCGCTTAGCAACGGGCACAACGAAACGTGTGTGCGGGATAGTGACCATTCCCGCCTAGTGCTGGCAATGCACGAGCACTGCCAAAAGGCAAAGGAAGGCGCTTAGCATCCGGCTTGTGCGCAAAGCTTTCAGACTGCCAGAGGACCGCAGCTGTGGTAAGCCCGCTTGCTCATTTGACGTTAGATGTCGCCAGCAAGAACTTCACCCGCATCTGGTTTATGCTGCTACCTGTTGTTAGGCAACAACAAGGACACATGTAGCGATATGCTTTTTCCTGACTCATTTTCCTAGGCCACGCTCTTCTGTGGCTCTTTAGTTCTTGTCAAACTCCTATGTTCATGCTGCTGCTTCCATCTGACAAGGAGCACAGCCTTCTGACAGCAGCTTTCAACTTGTCTAAGAAAGAGCTTGGCCATTTAGATGTGATGCAAATCTGTGTGTGTCTACGGTGCAGGTGAAAGCTCCTGACAAAGATGTTCTCCAGGTTCAGTTTCTCCCTGCCAGACACATTGGAAATGTTTTCCTCTATCATTCGCACCAAGAGTCTCAGTTTGATTAACTCAGGAGCTCTGAGAATGGAACGGCAAGAGGTGTTCCGCTTACGTCATAAACAGTGCTCCAGAGCGCTTAGCAACGGGCACAACGAAACGTGTGTGCGGGATAGTGACCATTCCCGCCTAGTGCTGGCAATGTACGAGCACTGCCAAAAGGCAAAGGAAGGGGCTTAGCATCCGGCTTGTGCGCAAAGCTTTCAGACTGCCAGAGGACCGCAGCTGTGGTAAGCCCGTTTGCTCATTTGACGTTAGATGTCGCCAGCAAGAACTTCACCCGCATCTGGTTTATGCTGCTACCTGTTGTTAGGCGACAACAAGGACACATGTAGCGATATGCTTTTTCCTGACTCATTTTCCTAGGCCACGCTCTTCTGTGGCTCTTTAGTGCTTGCCAAACTCCTATGTTCATGCTGCTGCTTCCATCTGACAAGGAGCACAGCCTTCTGACAGCAGCTTTCAACTTGTCTAAGAAAGAGCTTGGCCATTTAGATGTGATGCAAATCTGTGTGTGTGTAAGGTGCAGGTGAAAGCTCCTGACAAAGGTGTTCTCCAGGTTCTGTTTCTCCCTGCCAGACACATTGGAAATGTTTTCCTCTGGCATTCGCACCAAGAGTCGCAGATTACTTAACTCAGGAGCTCTGAGAATGGAACGGCAAGAGGTGTTCCGCTTACGTCATAAACAGTGCTCCAGAGCGCTTAGCAACGGGCACAATGAAACGTGTGTGCGGGATAGTGACCATTCCCGCCTAGTGCTGGCAATGCACGAGCACTGCCAAAAGGCAAAGGAAGGCGCTTAGCATCCGGCTTGTGCGCAAAGCTTTCAGACTGCCAGAGGACCGCAGCTGTGGTAAGCCCGTTTGCTCATTTGACGTTAGATGTCGCCAGCAAGAACTTCACCCGCATCTGGTTTATGCTGCTACCTGTTGTTAGGCGACAACAAGGACACATGTAGCGATATGCTTTTTCCTGACTCATTTTCCTAGGCCACGCTCTTCTGTGGCTCTTTAGTTCTTGTCAAACTCCTATGTTCATGCTGCTGCTTCCATCTGACAAGGAGCACGGCCTTCTGACAGCAGATTTCAACTTGTCTAAGAAAGAGCTTGGCCATTTAGATGTGATGCAAATCTGTGTGTGTCTACGGTGCAGGTGAAAGCTCCTGACAAAGGTGTTCTCCAGGTTCAGTTTCTATATGCCAGACACATTGGAAATGTTTTCCTCTGGCATTCGCACCAAGAGTCGCAGATTACTTAACTCAGGAGCTCTGAGAATGGAATGGCAAGAGTTGTTCCGCTTACGTCATAAACAGTGCTCCAGAGCGCTTAGCAACGGGCACAACGAAACGTGTGTGCGGGATAGTGACCATTCCCGCCTAGTGCTGGCAATGCACGAGCACTGCCAAAAGGCAAAGGAAGGCGCTTAGCATCCGGCTTGTGCGCAAAGCTTTCAGACTGCCAGAGGACCGCAGCTGTGGTAAGCCCGTTTGCTCATTTGACGTTAGATGTCGCCAGCAAGAACTTCACCCGCATCTGGTTTATGCTGCTACCTGTTGTTAGGCGACAACAAGGACACATGTAGCGATATGCTTTTTCCTGACTCATTTTCCTAGGCCACGCTCTTCTGTGGCTCTTTAGTTCTTGTCAAACTCCTATGTTCATGCTGCTGCTTCCATCTGACAAGGAGCACAGCCTTCTGACAGCAGCTTTCAACTTGTCTAAGAAAGAGCTTGGCCATTTAGATGTGATGCAAATCTGTGTGTGTCTACGGTGCAGGTGAAAGCTCCTGACAAAGGTGTTCTCCAGGTTCAGTTTCTATATGCCAGACACATTGGAAATGTTTTCCTCTATCATTCGCACCAAGAGTCTCAGTTTGATTAACTCAGGAGCTCTGAGAATGGAACGGCAAGAGGTGTTCCGCTTACGTCATAAACAGTGCTCCAGAGCGCTTAGCAACGGGCACAACGAAACGTGTGTGCGGGATAGTGACCATTCCCGCCTAGTGCTGGCAATGCACGAGCACTGCCAAAAGGCAAAGGAAGGCGCTTAGCATCCGGCTTGTGCGCAAAGCTTTCAGACTGCCAGAGGACCGCAGCTGTGGTAAGCCCGTTTGCTCATTTGACGTTAGATGTCGCCAGCAAGAACTTCACCCGCATCTGGTTTATGCTGCTACCTGTTGTTAGGCGACAACAAGGACACATGTAGCGATATGCTTTTTCCTGACTCATTTTCCTAGGCCACGCTCTTCTGTGGCTCTTTAGTTCTTGTCAAACTCCTATGTTCATGCTGCTGCTTCCATCTGACAAGGAGCACAGCCTTCTGACAGCAGCTTTCAACTTGTCTAAGAAAGAGCTTGGTTATTTAGATGTGATGCAAATCTGTGTGTGTGTAAGGTGCAGGTGAAAGCTCCTGACAAAGGTGTTCTCCAGGTTCAGTTTCTCCCTGCCAGACACATTGGAAATGTTTTCCTCTGGCATTCGCACCAAGAGTCGCAGATTACTTAACTGAGGAGCTCTGAGAATGGAACGGCAAGAGGTGTTCCGCTTACGTCATAAACAGTGCTCCAGAGCGCTTAGCAACGGGCACAACAAAATGTGTGTGCGGGATAGTGACCATTCCCGCCTAGTGCTGGCAATGCACGAGCACTGCCAAAAGGCAAAGGAAGGCGCTTAGCATCCGGCTTGTGCGCAAAGCTTTCAGACTGCCAGAGGACCGCAGCTGTGGTAAGCCCGTTTGCTCATTTGACGTTAGATGTCGCCAGCAAGAACTTCACCCGCATCTGGTTTATGCTGCTACCTGTTGTTAGGCGACAACAAGGACACATGTAGCGATATGCTTTTTCCTGACTCATTTTCCTAGGCCACGCTCTTCTGTGGCTCTTTAGTTCTTGTCAAACTCCTATGTTCATGCTGCTGCTTCCATCTGACGAGGAGCACGGCCTTCTGACAGCAGCTTTCAACTTGTCTAAGAAAGAGCTTGGCCATTTAGATGTGATGCAAATCTGTGTGTGTCTACGGTGCAGGTGAAAGCTCCTGACAAAGGTGTTCTCCAGGTTCAGTTTCTATATGCCAGACACATTGGAAATGTTTTCCTCTATCATTCGCACCAAGAATCGCAGATTACTTAACTGAGGAGCTCTGAGAATGGAACGGCAAGAGGTGTTCCGCTTACGTCATAAACAGTGCTCCAGAGCGCTTAGCAACGGGCACAACGAAACGTGTGTGCGGGATAGTGACCATTCCCGCCTAGTGCTGGCAATGCACGAGCACTGCCAAAAGGCAAAGGAAGGCGCTTAGCATCCGGCTTGTGCGCAAAGCTTTCAGACTGCCAGAGGACCGTAGCTGTGGTAAGCCCGTTTGCTCATTTGACGTTAGATGTCGCCAGCAAGAACTTCACCCGCATCTGGTTTATGCTGCTACCTGTTGTTAGGCGACAACAAGGACACATGTAGCAAATGCTTTTTCCTGCCTCATTTTGCTAGACTACGCTCTTCTGTGGCTCTTTAGTTCTTGTCAAACTCCTATGTTCATGCTGCTGCTTCCATCTGACAAGGAGCACAGCCTTCTGACAGCAGCTTTCAACTTGTCTAAGAAAGAGCTTGGCCATTTAGATGTGATGCAAATCTGTGTGTGTCTACGGTGCAGGTGAAAGCTCCTGACAAAGGTGTTCTCCAGGTTCTGTTTCTCCCTGCCAGACACATTGGAAATGTTTTCCTCTATCATTCGCACCAAGAGTCGCAGATTACTTAACTCAGGAGCTCTGAGAATGGAACGGCAAGAGGTGTTCCGCTTACGTCATAAACAGTGCTCCAGAGCGCTTAGCAACGGGCACAACGAAACGTGTGTGCGGGATAGTGACCATTCCCGCCTAGTGCTGGCAATGCACGAGCACTGCCAAAAGGCAAAGGAAGGCGCTTAGCATCCGGCTTGTGTGCAAAGCTTTCAGACTGCCAGAGGACCGCAGCTGTGGTAAGCCCGTTTGCTCATTTGACGTTAGATGTCGCCAGCAAGAACTTCAACCACATCTGGTTTATGCTGCTACCTGTTGTTAGGCGACAACAAGGACACATGTAGCGATATGCTTTTTCCTGACTCATTTTCCTAGGCCACGCTCTTCTGTGGCTCTTTAGTTCTTGTCAAACTCCTATGTTCATGCTGCTGCTTCCATCTGACAAGGAGCACGGCCTTCTGACAGCAGCTTTCAACTTGTCTAAGAAAGAGCTTGGCCATTTAGATGTGATGCAAATCTGTGTGTGTCTACGGTGCAGGTGAAAGCTCCTGACAAAGGTGTTCTCCAGGTTCTGTTTCTCCCTGCCAGACACATTGGAAATGTTTTCCTCTATCATTCGCACCAAGAGTCGCAGATTACTTAACTCAGGAGCTCTGAGAATGGAACGGCAAGAGGTGTTCCGCTTACGTCATAAACAGTGCTCCAGAGCGCTTAGCAACGGGCACAACGAAACGTGTGTGCGGGATAGTGACCATTCCCGCCTAGTGCTGGCAATGCACGAGCACTGCCAAAAGGCAAAGGAAGGCGCTTAGCATCCGGCTTGTGTGCAAAGCTTTCAGACTGCCAGAGGACCGCAGCTGTGGTAAGCCCGTTTGCTCATTTGACGTTAGATGTCGCCAGCAAGAACTTCAACCACATCTGGTTTATGCTGCTACCTGTTGTTAGGCGACAACAAGGACACATGTAGCAAATGCTTTTTCCTGCCCCATTTTCCTAGGCCACGCTCTTCTGTGGCTCTTTAGTTCTTGTCAAACTCCTATGTTCATGCTGCTGCTTCCATCTGACAAGGAGCACAGCCTTCTGACAGCAGCTTTCAACTTGTCTAAGAAAGAGCTTGGCCATTTAGATGTGATGCAAATCTGTGTGTGTCTACGGTGCAGGTGAAAGCTCCTGACAAAGGTGTTCTCCAGGTTCAGTTTCTATATGCCAGACACATTGGAAATGTTTTCCTCTATCATTCGCACCAAGAGTCGCAGATTACTTAACTCAGGAGCTCTGAGAATGGAACGGCAAGAGGTGTTCCGCTTACGTCATAAACAGTGCTCCAGAGCGCTTAGCAACGGGCACAACGAAACGTGTGTGCGGGATAGTGACCATTCCCGCCTAGTGCTGGCAATGCACGAGCACTGCCAAAAGGCAAAGGAAGGCGCTTAGCATCCGGCTTGTGCGCAAAGCTTTCAGACTGCCAGAGGACCGCAGCTGTGGTAAGCCCGCTTGCTCATTTGACGTTAGATGTCGCCAGCAAGAACTTCACCCGCATCTGGTTTATGCTGCTACCTGTTGTTAGGCAACAACAAGGACACATGTAGCGATATGCTTTTTCCTGACTCATTTTCCTAGGCCACGCTCTTCTGTGGCTCTTTAGTTCTTGTCAAACTCCTATGTTCATGCTGCTGCTTCCATCTGACAAGGAGCACAGCCTTCTGACAGCAGCTTTCAACTTGTCTAAGAAAGAGCTTGGCCATTTAGATGTGATGCAAATCTGTGTGTGTCTACGGTGCAGGTGAAAGCTCCTGACAAAGATGTTCTCCAGGTTCAGTTTCTCCCTGCCAGACACATTGGAAATGTTTTCCTCTATCATTCGCACCAAGAGTCTCAGTTTGATTAACTCAGGAGCTCTGAGAATGGAACGGCAAGAGGTGTTCCGCTTACGTCATAAACAGTGCTCCAGAGCGCTTAGCAACGGGCACAACGAAACGTGTGTGCGGGATAGTGACCATTCCCGCCTAGTGCTGGCAATGTACGAGCACTGCCAAAAGGCAAAGGAAGGGGCTTAGCATCCGGCTTGTGCGCAAAGCTTTCAGACTGCCAGAGGACCGCAGCTGTGGTAAGCCCGTTTGCTCATTTGACGTTAGATGTCGCCAGCAAGAACTTCACCCGCATCTGGTTTATGCTGCTACCTGTTGTTAGGCGACAACAAGGACACATGTAGCGATATGCTTTTTCCTGACTCATTTTCCTAGGCCACGCTCTTCTGTGGCTCTTTAGTGCTTGCCAAACTCCTATGTTCATGCTGCTGCTTCCATCTGACAAGGAGCACAGCCTTCTGACAGCAGCTTTCAACTTGTCTAAGAAAGAGCTTGGCCATTTAGATGTGATGCAAATCTGTGTGTGTGTAAGGTGCAGGTGAAAGCTCCTGACAAAGGTGTTCTCCAGGTTCTGTTTCTCCCTGCCAGACACATTGGAAATGTTTTCCTCTGGCATTCGCACCAAGAGTCGCAGATTACTTAACTCAGGAGCTCTGAGAATGGAACGGCAAGAGGTGTTCCGCTTACGTCATAAACAGTGCTCCAGAGCGCTTAGCAACGGGCACAATGAAACGTGTGTGCGGGATAGTGACCATTCCCGCCTAGTGCTGGCAATGCACGAGCACTGCCAAAAGGCAAAGGAAGGCGCTTAGCATCCGGCTTGTGCGCAAAGCTTTCAGACTGCCAGAGGACCGCAGCTGTGGTAAGCCCGTTTGCTCATTTGACGTTAGATGTCGCCAGCAAGAACTTCACCCGCATCTGGTTTATGCTGCTACCTGTTGTTAGGCGACAACAAGGACACATGTAGCGATATGCTTTTTCCTGACTCATTTTCCTAGGCCACGCTCTTCTGTGGCTCTTTAGTTCTTGTCAAACTCCTATGTTCATGCTGCTGCTTCCATCTGACAAGGAGCACGGCCTTCTGACAGCAGATTTCAACTTGTCTAAGAAAGAGCTTGGCCATTTAGATGTGATGCAAATCTGTGTGTGTCTACGGTGCAGGTGAAAGCTCCTGACAAAGGTGTTCTCCAGGTTCAGTTTCTATATGCCAGACACATTGGAAATGTTTTCCTCTGGCATTCGCACCAAGAGTCGCAGATTACTTAACTCAGGAGCTCTGAGAATGGAATGGCAAGAGTTGTTCCGCTTACGTCATAAACAGTGCTCCAGAGCGCTTAGCAACGGGCACAACGAAACGTGTGTGCGGGATAGTGACCATTCCCGCCTAGTGCTGGCAATGCACGAGCACTGCCAAAAGGCAAAGGAAGGCGCTTAGCATCCGGCTTGTGCGCAAAGCTTTCAGACTGCCAGAGGACCGCAGCTGTGGTAAGCCCGTTTGCTCATTTGACGTTAGATGTCGCCAGCAAGAACTTCACCCGCATCTGGTTTATGCTGCTACCTGTTGTTAGGCGACAACAAGGACACATGTAGCGATATGCTTTTTCCTGACTCATTTTCCTAGGCCACGCTCTTCTGTGGCTCTTTAGTTCTTGTCAAACTCCTATGTTCATGCTGCTGCTTCCATCTGACAAGGAGCACAGCCTTCTGACAGCAGCTTTCAACTTGTCTAAGAAAGAGCTTGGCCATTTAGATGTGATGCAAATCTGTGTGTGTCTACGGTGCAGGTGAAAGCTCCTGACAAAGGTGTTCTCCAGGTTCAGTTTCTATATGCCAGACACATTGGAAATGTTTTCCTCTATCATTCGCACCAAGAGTCTCAGTTTGATTAACTCAGGAGCTCTGAGAATGGAACGGCAAGAGGTGTTCCGCTTACGTCATAAACAGTGCTCCAGAGCGCTTAGCAACGGGCACAACGAAACGTGTGTGCGGGATAGTGACCATTCCCGCCTAGTGCTGGCAATGCACGAGCACTGCCAAAAGGCAAAGGAAGGCGCTTAGCATCCGGCTTGTGCGCAAAGCTTTCAGACTGCCAGAGGACCGCAGCTGTGGTAAGCCCGTTTGCTCATTTGACGTTAGATGTCGCCAGCAAGAACTTCACCCGCATCTGGTTTATGCTGCTACCTGTTGTTAGGCGACAACAAGGACACATGTAGCGATATGCTTTTTCCTGACTCATTTTCCTAGGCCACGCTCTTCTGTGGCTCTTTAGTTCTTGTCAAACTCCTATGTTCATGCTGCTGCTTCCATCTGACAAGGAGCACAGCCTTCTGACAGCAGCTTTCAACTTGTCTAAGAAAGAGCTTGGTTATTTAGATGTGATGCAAATCTGTGTGTGTGTAAGGTGCAGGTGAAAGCTCCTGACAAAGGTGTTCTCCAGGTTCAGTTTCTCCCTGCCAGACACATTGGAAATGTTTTCCTCTGGCATTCGCACCAAGAGTCGCAGATTACTTAACTGAGGAGCTCTGAGAATGGAACGGCAAGAGGTGTTCCGCTTACGTCATAAACAGTGCTCCAGAGCGCTTAGCAACGGGCACAACAAAATGTGTGTGCGGGATAGTGACCATTCCCGCCTAGTGCTGGCAATGCACGAGCACTGCCAAAAGGCAAAGGAAGGCGCTTAGCATCCGGCTTGTGCGCAAAGCTTTCAGACTGCCAGAGGACCGCAGCTGTGGTAAGCCCGTTTGCTCATTTGACGTTAGATGTCGCCAGCAAGAACTTCACCCGCATCTGGTTTATGCTGCTACCTGTTGTTAGGCGACAACAAGGACACATGTAGCGATATGCTTTTTCCTGACTCATTTTCCTAGGCCACGCTCTTCTGTGGCTCTTTAGTTCTTGTCAAACTCCTATGTTCATGCTGCTGCTTCCATCTGACGAGGAGCACGGCCTTCTGACAGCAGCTTTCAACTTGTCTAAGAAAGAGCTTGGCCATTTAGATGTGATGCAAATCTGTGTGTGTCTACGGTGCAGGTGAAAGCTCCTGACAAAGGTGTTCTCCAGGTTCAGTTTCTATATGCCAGACACATTGGAAATGTTTTCCTCTGGCATTCGCACCAAGAGTCGCAGATTACTTAACTCAGGAGCTCTGAGAATGGAACGGCAAGAGGTGTTCCGCTTACGTCATAAACAGTGCTCCAGAGCGCTTAGCAACGGGCACAACGAAACGTGTGTGCGGGATAGTGACCATTCCCGCCTAGTGCTGGCAATGCACGAGCACTGCCAAAAGGCAAAGGAAGGCGCTTAGCATCCGGCTTGTGCGCAAAGCTTTCAGACTGCCAGAGGACCGCAGCTGTGGTAAGCCCGTTTGCTCATTTGACGTTAGATGTCGCCAGCAAGAACTTCACCCGCATCTGGTTTATGCTGCTACCTGTTGTTAGGCGACAACAAGGACACATGTAGCGATATGCTTTTTCCTGACTCATTTTCCTAGGCCACGCTCTTCTGTGGCTCTTTAGTTCTTGTCAAACTCCTATATTCATGCTGCTGCTTCCATCTGACAAGGAGCACAGCCTTCTGACAGCAGCTTTCAACTTGTCTAAGAAAGAGCTTGGCCATTTAGATGTGATGCAAATCTGTGTGTGTGTAAGGTGCAGGTGAAAGCTCCTGACAAAGGTGTTCTCCAGGTTCAGTTTCTCCCTGCCAGACACATTGGAAATGTTTTCCTCTGGCATTCGCACCAAGAATCGTAGATTACTTAACTCAGGAGCTCTGAGAATGGAACGGCAAGAGGTGTTCCGCTTACGTCATAAACAGTGCTCCAGAGCGCTTAGCAACGGGCACAACGAAACGTTTGTGCGGGATAGTGACCATTCCCGCCTAGTGCTGGCAATGCACGAGCACTGCCAAAAGGCAAAGGAAGGCGCTTAGCATCCGGCTTGTGCGCAAAGCTTTCAGACTGCCAGAGGACCGCAGTTGTGGTAAGCCCGTTTGCTCATTTGACGTTAGATGTCGCCAGCAAGAACTTCACCCGCATCTGGTTTATGCTGCTACCTGTTGTTAGGCGACAACAAGGACACATGTAGCGATATGCTTTTTCCTGACTCATTTTCCTAGGCCATGCTCTTCTGTGGCTCTTTAGTTCTTGTCAAACTCCTATGTTCATGCTGCTGCTTCCATCTGACAAGGAGCACAGCCTTCTGACAGCAGCTTTCAACTTGTCTAAGAAAGAGCTTGGTTATTTAGATGTGATGCAAATCTGTGTGTGTGTAAGGTGCAGGTGAAAGCTCCTGACAAAGGTGTTCTCCAGGTTCTGTTTCTCCCTGCCAGACACATTGGAAATGTTTTCCTCTGGCATTCGCACCAAGAGTCGCAGATTACTTAACTCAGGAGCTCTGAGAATGGAACGGCAAGAGGTGTTCCGCTTACGTCATAAACAGTGCTCCAGAGCGCTTAGCAACGGGCACAACGAAACGTGTGTGCGGGATAATGACCATTCCCGCCTAGTGCTGGCAATGCACGAGCACTGCCAAAAGGCAAAGGAAGGCGCTTAGCATCCGGCTTGTGCGCAAAGCTTTCAGACTGCCAGAGGACCGCAGCTGTGGTAAGCCCGTTTGCTCATTTGACGTTAGATGTCGCCAGCAAGAACTTCACCCGCATCTGGTTTATGCTGCTACCTGTTGTTAGGCGACAACAAGGACACATGTAGCGATATGCTTTTTCCTGACTCATTTTCCTAGGCCACGCTCTTCTGTGGCTCTTTAGTTCTTGTCAAACTCCTATGTTCATGCTGCTGCTTCCATCTGACAAGGAGCACAGCCTTCTGACAGCAGCTTTCAACTTGTCTAAGAAAGAGCTTGGCCATTTAGATGTGATGCAAATCTGCGTGTGTCTACGGTGCAGGTGAAAGCTCCTGACAAAGGTGTTCTCCAGGTTCAGTTTCTATATGCCAGACACATTGGAAATGTTTTCCTCTGGCATTCGCACTAAGAGTCGCAGATTACTTAACTCAGGAGCTCTGAGAATGGAATGGCAAGAGGTGTTCCGCTTACGTCATAAACAGTGCTCCAGAGCGCTTAGCAACGGGCACAACGAAACGTGTATGAGGGATAGTGACCATTCCCGCCTAGTGCTGGCAATGCACGAGCACTGCCAAAAGGCAAAGGAAGGCGCTTAGCATCCGGCTTGTGCGCAAAGCTTTCAGACTGCCAGAGGACCGCAGCTGTGGTAAGCCCGTTTGCTCATTTGACGTTAGATGTCGCCAGCAAGAACTTCACCCGCATCTGGTTTATGCTGCTACCTGTTGTTAGGCGACAACAAGGACACATGTAGCGATATGCTTTTTCCTGACTCATTTTCCTAGGCCACGCTCTTCTGTGGCTCTTTAGTTCTTGTCAAACTCCTATGTTCATGCTGCTGCTTCCATCTGACAAGGAGCACAGCCTTCTGACAGCAGCTTTCAACTTGTCTAAGAAAGAGCTTGGTTATTTAGATGTGATGTAAATCTGTGTGTGTGTAAGGTGCAGGTGAAAGCTCCTGACAAAGGTGTTCTCCAGGTTCAGTTTCTCCCTGCCAGACACATTGGAAATGTTTTCCTCTGGCATTCGCACCAAGAGTCGCAGATTACTTAACTGAGGAGCTCTGAGAATGGAACGGCAAGAGGTGTTCCGCTTACGTCATAAACAGTGCTCCAGAGCGCTTAGCAACGGGCACAACGAAACGTGTGTGCGGGATAGTGACCATTCCCGCCTAGTGCTGGCAATGCACGAGCACTGCCAAAAGGCAAAGGAAGGCGCTTAGCATCCGGCTTGTGCGCAAAGCTTTCAGACTGCCAGAGGACCGCAGCTGTGGTAAGCCCGTTTGCTCATTTGACGTTAGATGTCGCCAGCAAGAACTTCACCCGCATCTGGTTTATGCTGCTACCTGTTGTTAGGCGACAACAAGGACACATGTAGCGATATGCTTTTTCCTGACTCATTTTCCTAGGCCACGCTCTTCTGTGGCTCTTTAGTTCTTGTCAAACTCCTATGTTCATGCTGCTGCTTCCATCTGACAAGGAGCACAGCCTTCTGACAGCAGCTTTCAACTTGTCTAAGAAAGAGCTTGGCCATTTAGATGTGATGCAAATCTGCGTGTGTCTACGGTGCAGGTGAAAGCTCCTGACAAAGGTGTTCTCCAGGTTCAGTTTCTATATGCCAGACACATTGGAAATGTTTTCCTCTGGCATTCGCACTAAGAGTCGCAGATTACTTAACTCAGGAGCTCTGAGAATGGAATGGCAAGAGGTGTTCCGCTTACGTCATAAACAGTGCTCCAGAGCGCTTAGCAACGGGCACAACGAAACGTGTATGAGGGATAGTGACCATTCCCGCCTAGTGCTGGCAATGCACGAGCACTGCCAAAAGGCAAAGGAAGGCGCTTAGCATGCGGCTTGTGCGCAAAGCTTTCAGACTGCCAGAGGACCGCAGCTGTGGTAAGCCCGTTTGCTCATTTGACGTTAGATGTCGCCAGCAAGAACTTCACCCGCATCTGGTTTATGCTGCTACCTGTTGTTAGGCGACAACAAGGACACATGTAGCGATATGCTTTTTCCTGACTCATTTTCCTAGGCCACGCTCTTCTGTGGCTCTTTAGTTCTTGTCAAACTCCTATGTTCATGCTGCTGCTTCCATCTGACAAGGAGCACAGCCTTCTGACAGCAGCTTTCAACTTGTCTAAGAAAGAGCTTGGCCATTTAGATGTGATGCAAATCTGTGTGTGTCTACGGTGCAGGTGAAAGCTCCTGACAAAGGTGTTCTCCAGGTTCAGTTTCTATATGCCAGACACATTGGAAATGTTTTCCTCTGGCATTCGCACCAAGAGTCGCAGATTACTTAACTCAGGAGCTCTGAGAATGGAACGGCAAGAGGTGTTCCGCTTACGTCATAAACAGTGCTCCAGAGCGCTTAGCAACGGGCACAACGAAACGTGTGTGCGGGATAGTGACCATTCCCGCCTAGTGCTGGCAATGCACGAGCACTGCCAAAAGGCAAAGGAAGGCGCTTAGCATCCGGCTTGTGCGCAAAGCTTTCAGACTGCCAGAGGACCGCAGCTGTGGTAAGCCCGTTTGCTCATTTGACGTTAGATGTCGCCAGCAAGAACTTCACCCGCATCTGGTTTATGCTGCTACCTGTTGTTAGGCAACAACAAGGACACATGTAGCGATATGCTTTTTCCTGACTCATTTTCCTAGGCCACGCTCTTCTGTGGCTCTTTAGTTCTTGTCAAACTCCTATGTTCATGCTGCTGCTTCCATCTGACAAGGAGCACAGCCTTCTGACAGCAGCTTTCAACTTGTCTAAGAAAGAGCTTGGTTATTTAGATGTGATGCAAATCTGTGTGTGTGTAAGGTGCAGGTGAAAGCTCCTGACAAAGGTGTTCTCCAGGTTCAGTTTCTATATGCCAGACACATTGGAAATGTTTTCCTCTATCATTCGCACCAAGAGTCGCAGATTACTTAACTCAGGAGCTCTGAGAATGGAACGGCAAGAGGTGTTCCGCTTACGTCATAAACAGTGCTCCAGAGCGCTTAGCAACGGGCACAACGAAACGTGTGTGTGGGATAGTGACCATTCCCGCCTAGTGCTGGCAATGCACGAGCACTGACCGAAAGGCAAAGGAAGGCGCTTAACATCCGGCTTGTGCGCAAAGCTTTCAGACTGCCAGAGGACCGCAGCTGTGGTAAGCCCGTTTGCTCATTTGACGTTAGATGTCGCCAGCAAGAACTTCACCCGCATCTGGTTTATGCTGCTACCTGTTGTTAGGCGACAACAAGGACACATGTAGCGATATGCTTTTTCCTGACTCATTTTCCTAGGCCACGCTCTTCTGTGACTCTTTAGTTCTTGCCAAACTCCTATGTTCATGCTGCTGCTTCCATCTGACAAGGAGCACAGCCTTCTGACAGCAGCTTTCAACTTGTCTAAGAAAGAGCTTGGCCATTTAGATGTGATGCAAATCTGTGTGTGTCTACGGTGCAGGTGAAAGCTCCTGACAAAGGTGTTCTCCAGGTTCAGTTTCTCCCTGCCAGACACATTGGAAATGTTTTCCTCTATCATTCGCACCAAGAGTCTCAGTTTGATTAACTCAGGAGCTCTGAGAATGGAACGGCAAGAGGTGTTCTGCTTACGTCATAAACAGTGCTCCAGAGCGCTTAGCAACGGGCACAACGAAACGTGTGTGCGGGATAGTGACCATTCCCGCCTAGTGCTGGCAATGCACGAGCACTGCCAAAAGGCAAAGGAAGGCGCTTAGCATGCGGCTTGTGCGCAAAGCTTTCAGACTGCCAGAGGACCGCAGCTGTGGTAAGCCCGTTTGCTCATTTGACGTTAGATGTCGCCAGCAAGAACTTCACCCGCATCTGGTTTATGCTGCTACCTGTTGTTAGGCGACAACAAGGACACATGTAGCGATATGCTTTTTCCTGACTCATTTTCCTAGGCCACGCTCTTCTGTGGCTCTTTAGTTCTTGTCAAACTCCTATGTTCATGCTGCTGCTTCCATCTGACAAGGAGCACAGCCTTCTGACAGCAGCTTTCAACTTGTCTAAGAAAGAGCTTGGTTATTTAGATGTGATGCAAATCTGTGTGTGTGTAAGGTGCAGGTGAAAGCTCCTGACAAAGGTGTTCTCCAGGTTCAGTTTCTCCCTGCCAGACACATTGGAAATTTTTTCCTCTGGCATTCGCACCAAGAGTCGCAGATTACTTAACTGAGGAGCTCTGAGAATGGAACGGCAAGAGGTGTTCCGCTTACGTCATAAACAGTGCTCCAGAGCGCTTAGCAACGGGCACAACAAAATGTGTGTGCGGGATAGTGACCATTCCCGCCTAGTGCTGGCAATGCACGAGCACTGCCAAAAGGCAAAGGAAGGCGCTTAGCATCCGGCTTGTGCGCAAAGCTTTCAGACTGCCAGAGGACCGCAGCTGTGGTAAGCCCGTTTGCTCATTTGACGTTAGATGTCGCCAGCAAGAACTTCACCCGCATCTGGTTTATGCTGCTACCTGTTGTTAGGCGACAACAAGGACACATGTAGCGATATGCTTTTTCCTGACTCATTTTCCTAGGCCACGCTCTTCTGTGGCTCTTTAGTTCTTGTCAAACTCCTATATTCATGCTGCTGCTTCCATCTGACAAGGAGCACAGCCTTCTGACAGCAGCTTTCAACTTGTCTAAGAAAGAGCTTGGCCATTTAGATGTGATGCAAATCTGTGTGTGTCTACGGTGCAGGTGAAAGCTCCTGACAAAGGTGTTCTCCAGGTTCAGTTTCTCCCTGCCAGACACATTGGAAATGTTTTCCTCTATCATTCGCACCAAGAGTTGCAGATTACTTAACTCAGGAGCTCTGAGAATGGAACGGCAAGAGGTGTTCCGCTTACGTCATAAACAGTGCTCCAGAGCGCTTAGCAACGGGCAAAACGAAACGTGTGTGCGGGATAGTGACCATTCCCGCCTAGTGCTGGCAATGCACGAGCACTGACCGAAAGGCAAAGGAAGGCGCTTAACATCCGGCTTGTGCGCAAAGCTTTCAGACTGCCAGAGGACCGCAGCTGTGGTAAGCCCGTTTGCTCATTTGACGTTAGATGTCGCCAGCAAGATCTTCACCCGCATCTGGTTTATGCTGCTACCTGTTGTTAGGCGACAACAAGGACACATGTAGCGATATGCTTTTTCCTGACTCATTTTGCTAGACCACGCTCTTCTGTGGCTCTTTAGTTCTTGCCAACCTCCTATGTGCATGCTGCTGCTTCCATCTGACAAGGAGCACAGCCTTCTGACAGCAGCTTTCAACTTGTCTAAGAAAGAGCTTGGCCATTAAGATGTGATGCAAATCTGTGTGTGTCTACGGTGCAGGTGAAAGCTCCTGACAAAGGTGTTCTCCAGGTTCAGTTTCTATATGCCAGACACATTAGAAATGTTTTCCCCTGGCATTCGCACCAAGAGTCTCAGTTTGATTAACTCAGGAGCTCTGAGAATGGAACGGCAAGAGGTGTTCCGCTTACGTCATAAACAGTGCTCCAGAGCGCTTAGCAACGGGCACAACGAAACGTGTGTGCGGGATAGTGACCATTCCCGCCTAGTGCTGGCAATGCACGAGCACTGCCAAAAGGCAAAGGAAGGCGCTTAGCATCCGGCTTGTGCGTAAAGCTTTCAGACTGCGAGAGGACCGCAGCTGTGGTAAGCCCGTTTGCTCATTTGACGTTAGATGTCGCCAGCAAGAACTTCACCCGCATCTGGTTTATGCTGCTACCTGTTGTTAGGCGACAACAAGGACACATGTAGCGATATGCTTTTTCCTGACTCATTTTGCTAGACCACGCTCTTCTGTGGCTCTTTAGTTCTTGCCAAACTCCTATGTGCATGCTGCTGCTTCCATCTGACAAGGAGCACAGCCTTCTGACAGCAGCTTTCAACTTGTCTAAGAAAGAGCTTGGCCATTTAGATGTGATGCAAATCTGTGTGTGTGTAAGGTGCAGGTGAAAGCTCCTGACAAAGGTGTTCTCCAGGTTCAGTTTCTATATGCCAGACACATTGGAAATGTTTTCCTCTATCATTCGCACCAAGAGTCGCAGATTACTTAACTCAGGAGCTCTGAGAATGGAACGGCAAGAGGTGTTCCGCTTACGTCATAAACAGTGCTCCAGAGCGCTTAGCAACGGGCACAACGAAACGTGTGTGCGGGATAGTGACCATTCCCGCCTAGTGCTGGCAATGCACGAGCACTGCCAAAAGGCAAAGGAAGGCGCTTAGCATCCGGCTTGTGCGCAAAGCTTTCAGACTGCCAGAGGACCGCAGTTGTGGTAAGCCCGTTTGCTCATTTGACGTTAGATGTCGCCAGCAAGAACTTCACCCGCATCTGGTTTATGCTGCTACCTGTTGTTAGGTGACAACAAGGACACATGTAGCGATATGCTTTTTCCTGACTCATTTTCCTAGGCCACGCTCTTCTGTGGCTCTTTAGTTCTTGTCAAACTCCTATGTTCATGCTGCTGCTTCCATCTGACAAGGAGCACAGCCTTCTGACAGCAGCTTTCAACTTGTCTAAGAAAGAGCTTGGCCATTTAGATGTGATGCAAATCTGTGTGTGTCTACGGTGCAGGTGAAAGCTCCTGACAAAAGTGTTCTCCAGGTTCAGTTTCTATATGCCAGACACATTAGAAATGTTTTCCTCTATCATTCGCACCAAGAGTCTCAGTTTGATTAACTCAGGAGCTCTGAGAATGGAACGGCAAGAGGTGTTCCGCTTACGTCATAAACAGTGCTCCAGAGCGCTTAGCAACGGGCACAACGAAACGTTTGTGCGGGATAGTGACCATTCCCGCCTAGTGCTGGCAATGCACGAGCACTGCCAAAAGGCAAAGGAAGGCGCTTAGCATCCGGCTTGTGCGCAAAGCTTTCAGACTGCCAGAGGACCGCAGTTGTGGTAAGCCCGTTTGCTCATTTGACGTTAGATGTCGCCAGCAAGAACTTCACCCGCATCTGGTTTATGCTGCTACCTGTTGTTAGGCGACAACAAGGACACATGTAGCGATATGCTTTTTCCTGACTCATTTTCCTAGGCCATGCTCTTCTGTGGCTCTTTAGTTCTTGTCAAACTCCTATGTTCATGCTGCTGCTTCCATCTGACAAGGAGCACAGCCTTCTGACAGCAGCTTTCAACTTGTCTAAGAAAGAGCTTGGTTATTTAGATGTGATGCAAATCTGTGTGTGTGTAAGGTGCAGGTGAAAGCTCCTGACAAAGGTGTTCTCCAGGTTCAGTTTCTATATGCCAGACACATTGGAAATGTTTTCCTCTATCATTCGCACCAAGAGTTGCAGATTACTTAACTCAGGAGCTCTGAGAATGGAACGGCAAGAGGTGTTCCGCTTACGTCATAAACAGTGCTCCAGAGCGCTTAGCAACGGGCAAAACGAAACGTGTGTGCGGGATAGTGACCATTCCCGCCTAGTGCTGGCAATGCACGAGCACTGACCGAAAGGCAAAGGAAGGCGCTTAACATCCGGCTTGTGCGCAAAGCTTTCAGACTGCCAGAGGACCGCAGCTGTGGTAAGCCCGTTTGCTCATTTGACGTTAGATGTCGCCAGCAAGAACTTCACCCGCATCTGGTTTATGCTGCTACCTGTTGTTAGGCGACAACAAGGACACATGTAGCGATATGCTTTTTCCTGACTCATTTTGCTAGACCACGCTCTTCTGTGACTCTTTAGTTCTTGCCAAACTCCTATATGCATGCTGCTGCTTCCATCTGACAAGGAGCACAGCCTTCTGACAGCAGCTTTCAACTTGTCTAAGAAAGAGCTTGACCATTTAGATGTGATGCAAATCTGTGTGTGTCTACGGTGCAGGTGAAATCTCCTGACAAAGGTGTTCTCCAGGTTCAGTTTCTATATGCCAGACACATTAGAAATGTTTTCCCCTGGCATTCGCACCAAGAGTCTCAGTTTGATTAACTCAGGAGCTCTGAGAATGGAACGGCAAGAGGTGTTCCGCTTACGTCATAAACAGTGCTCCAGAGCGCTTAGCAACGGGCACAACGAAACGTGTGTGCGGGATAGTGACCATTCCCGCCTAGTGCTGGCAATGCACGAGCACTGCCAAAAGGCAAAGGAAGGCGCTTAGCATCCGGCTTGTGCGTAAAGCTTTCAGACTGCCAGAGGACCGCAGCTGTGGTAAGCCCGTTTGCTCATTTGACGTTAGATGTCGCCAGCAAGAACTTCACCCGCATCTGGTTTATGCTGCTACCTGTTGTTAGGCGACAACAAGGACACATGTAGCGATATGCTTTTTCCTGACTCATTTTGCTAGACCACGCTCTTCTGTGGCTCTTTAGTTCTTGCCAAACTCCTATGTGCATGCTGCTGCTTCCATCTGACAAGGAGCACAGCCTTCTGACAGCAGCTTTCAACTTGTCTAAGAAAGAGCTTGGCCATTTAGATGTGATGCAAATCTGTGTGTGTGTAAGGTGCAGGTGAAAGCTCCTGACAAAGGTGTTCTCCAGGTTCAGTTTCTCCCTGCCAGACACATTGGAAATGTTTTCCTCTATCATTCGCACCAAGAGTCGCAGATTACTTAACTCAGGAGCTCTGAGAATGGAACGGCAAGAGGTGTTCCGCTTACGTCATAAACAGTGCTCCAGAGCGCTTAGCAACGGGAACAACGAAACGTGTGTGCGGGATAGTGAGCATTCACGCCTAGTGCTGGCAAGGCACGAGCACTGCCAAAAGGCAAAGGAAGGCGCTTAGCATCCGGCTTGTGCGCAAAGCTTTCAGACTGCCAGAGGACCGCAGCTGTGGTAAGCCCGTTTGCTCATTTGACGTTAGATGTCGCCAGCAAGAACTTCACCCGCATCTGGTTTATGCTGCTACCTGTTGTTAGGTGACAACAAGGACACATGTAGCGATATGCTTTTTCCTGACTCATTTTCCTAGGCCACGCTCTTCTGTGGCTCTTTAGTTCTTGTCAAACTCCTATGTTCATGCTGCTGCTTCCATCTGACAAGGAGCACAGCCTTCTGACAGCAGCTTTCAACTTGTCTAAGAAAGAGCTTGGCCATTTAGATGTGATGCAAATCTGTGTGTGTCTACGGTGCAGGTGAAAGCTCCTGACAAAGGTGTTCTCCAGGTTCAGTTTCTATATGCCAGACACATTGGAAATGTTTTCCTCTATCATTCGCACCAAGAGTCTCAGTTTGATTAACTCAGGAGCTCTGAGAATGGAACGGCAAGAGGTGTTCCGCTTACGTCATAAACAGTGCTCCAGAGCGCTTAGCAACGGGCACAACGAAACGTGTGTGCGGGATAGTGACCATTCCCGCCTAGTGCTGGCAATGCACGAGCACTGACCGAAAGGCAAAGGAAGGCGCTTAACATCCGGCTTGTGCGCAAAGCTTTCAGACTGCCAGAGGACCGCAGCTGTGGTAAGCCCGTTTGCTCATTTGACGTTAGATGTCGCCAGCAAGAACTTCACCCGCATCTGGTTTATGCTGCTACCTGTTGTTAGGCGACAACAAGGACACATGTAGCGATATGCTTTTTCCTGACTCATTTTCCTAGGCCACGCTCTTCTGTGACTCTTTAGTTCTTGCCAAACTCCTATGTTCATGCTGCTGCTTCCATCTGACAAGGAGCACAGCCTTCTGACAGCAGCTTTCAACTTGTCTAAGAAAGAGCTTGGCCATTTAGATGTGATGCAAATCTGTGTGTGTGTAAGGTGCAGGTGAAAGCTCCTGACAAAGGTGTTCTCCAGGTTCAGTTTCTCCCTGCCAGACACATTGGAAATGTTTTCCTCTATCATTCGCACCAAGAGTCTCAGTTTGATTAACTCAGGAGCTCTGAGAATGGAACGGCAAGAGGTGTTCCGCTTACGTCATAAACAGTGCTCCAGAGCGCTTAGCAACGGGCACAACGAAACGTGTGTGCGGGATAGTGACCATTCCCGCCTAGTGCTGGCAATGCACGAGCACTGACCGAAAGGCAAAGGAAGGCGCTTAACATCCGGCTTGTGCGCAAAGCTTTCAGACTGCCAGAGGACCGCAGCTGTGGTAAGCCCGTTTGCTCATTTGACGTTAGATGTCGCCAGCAAGAACTTCACCCGCATCTGGTTTATGCTGCTACCTGTTGTTAGGCGACAACAAGGACACATGTAGCGATATGCTTTTTCCTGACTCATTTTCCTAGGCCACGCTCTTCTGTGGCTCTTTAGTTCTTGTCAAACTCCTATGTTCATGCTGCTGCTTCCATCTGACAAGGAGCACAGCCTTCTGACAGCAGCTTTCAACTTGTCTAAGAAAGAGCTTGGCCATTTAGATGTGATGCAAATCTGTGTGTGTCTACGGTGCAGGTGAAAGCTCCTGACAATGGTGTTCTCCAGGTTCAGTTTCTCCCTGCCAGACACATTGGAAATGTTTTCCTCTATCATTCGCACCAAGAGTCGCAGATTACTTAACTCAGGAGCTCTGAGAATGGAACGGCAAGAGGTGTTCCGCTTACGTCATAAACAGTGCTCCAGAGCGCTTAGCAACGGGCACAACGAAACGTGTGTGCGGGATAGTGACCATTCCCGCCTAGTGCTGGCAATGCACGAGCACTGCCAAAAGGCAAAGGAAGGCGCTTAGCATGCGGCTTGTGCGCAAAGCTTTCAGACTGCCAGAGGACCGCAGCTGTGGTAAGCCCGTTTGCTCATTTGACGTTAGATGTCGCCAGCAAGAACTTCACCCGCATCTGGTTTATGCTGCTACCTGTTGTTAGGCGACAACAAGGACACATGTAGCGATATGCTTTTTCCTGACTCATTTTCCTAGGCCACGCTCTTCTGTGGCTCTTTAGTTCTTGTCAAACTCCTATGTTCATGCTGCTGCTTCCATCTGACAAGGAGCACAGCCTTCTGACAGCAGCTTTCTACTTGTCTAAGAAAGAGCTTGGCCATTTAGATGTGATGCAAATCTGTGTGTGTCTACGGTGCAGGTGAAAGCTCCTGACAAAGGTGTTCTCCAGGTTCAGTTTCTATATGCCAGACACATTGGAAATGTTTTCCTCTGGCATTCGCACCAAGAATCGCAGATTACTTAACTCAGGAGCTCTGAGAATGGAACGGCAAGAGGTGTTCCGCTTACGTCATAAACAGTGCTCCAGAGCGCTTAGCAACGGGCACAACGAAACGTGTGTGCGGGATAGTGACCATTCCCGCCTAGTGCTGGCAATGCACGAGCACTGCCAAAAGGCAAAGGAAGGCGCTTAGCATCCGGCTTGTGCGCAAAGCTTTCAGACTGCCAGAGGACCGCAGTTGTGGTAAGCCCGTTTGCTCATTTGACGTTAGATGTCGCCAGCAAGAACTTCACCCGCATCTGGTTTATGCTGCTACCTGTTGTTAGGCGACAACAAGGACACATGTAGCGATATGCTTTTTCCTGACTCATTTTCCTAGGCCACGCTCTTCTGTGGCTCTTTAGTTCTTGTGAAACTCCTATGTTCATGCTGCTGCTTCCATCTGACAAGGAGCACAGCCTTCTGACAGCAGCTTTCAACTTGTCTAAGAAAGAGCTTGGCCATTTAGATGTGATGCAAATCTGTGTGTGTGTAAGGTGCAGGTGAAAGCTCCTGACAATGGTGTTCTCCAGGTTCAGTTTCTCCCTGCCAGACACATTGGAAATGTTTTCCTCTATCATTCGCACCAAGAGTCGCAGATTACTTAACTCAGGAGCTCTGAGAATGGAACGGCAAGAGGTGTTCCGCTTACGTCATAAACAGTGCTCCAGAGCGCTTAGCAACGGGCACAACGAAACGTGTGTGCGGGATAGTGACCATTCCCGCCTAGTGCTGGCAATGTACGAGCACTGCCAAAAGGCAAAGGAAGGCGCTTAGCATCCGGCTTGTGCGCAAAGCTTTCAGACTGCCAGAGGACCGCAGCTGTGGTAAGCCCGTTTGCTCATTTGACGTTAGATGTCGCCAGCAAGAACTTCACCCGCATCTGGTTTATGCTGCTACCTGTTGTTAGGCGACAACAAGGACACATGTAGCGATATGCTTTTTCCTGACTCATTTTCCTAGGCCACGCTCTTCTGTGGCTCTTTAGTTCTTGTCAAACTCCTATGTTCATGCTGCTGCTTCCATCTGACAAGGAGCACGGCCTTCTGACAGCAGCTTTCAACTTGTCTAAGAAAGAGCTTGGCCATTTAGATGTGATGCAAATCTGTGTGTGTGTAAGGTGCAGGTGAAAGCTCCTGACAATGGTGTTCTCCAGGTTCAGTTTCTATATGCCAGACACATTGGAAATGTTTTCCTCTATCATTCGCAATAAGAGTTGCAGATTACTTAACTCAGGAGCTCTGAGAATGGAACGGCAAGAGGTGTTCCGCTTACGTCATAAACAGTGCTCCAGAGCGCTTAGCAACGGGCACAACGAAACGTGTGTGCGGGATAGTGACCATTCCCGCCTAGTGCTGGCAATGCACGAGCACTGCCAAAAGGCAAAGGAAGGCGCTTAGCATCCGGCTTATACGCAAAGCTTTCAGACTGCCAGAGGACCGCAGCTGTGGTAAGCCCGTTTGCTCATTTGACGTTAGATGTCGCCTGCAAGAACTTCACCCACATCTGGTTTATGCTGCTACCTGTTGTTAGGCGACAACAAGGACACATGTAGCGATATGCTTTTTCCTGACTCATTTTCCTAGGCCACGCTCTTCTGTGGCTCTTTAGTTCTTGTCAAACTCCTATGTTCATGCTGCTGCTTCCATCTGACAAGGAGCACAGCCTTCTGACATCAGCTTTCAACTTGTCTAAGAAAGAGCTTGGCCATTTAGATGTGATGCAAATCTGTGTGTGTGTAAGGTGCAGGTGAAAGCTCCTGACAATGGTGTTCTCCAGGTTCAGTTTCTCCCTGCCAGACACATTGGAAATTTTTTCCTCTATCATTCGCACCAAGAGTCGCAGATTACTTAACTCAGGAGCTCTGAGAATGGAACGGCAAGAGGTGTTCCGCTTACGTCATAAACAGTGCTCCAGAGCGCTTAGCAACGGGCACAACGAAACGTGTGTGCGGGATAGTGACCATTCCCGCCTAGTGCTGGCAATGCACGAGCAGTGACCGAAAGGCAAAGGAAGGCGCTTAACATCCGGCTTGTGCGCAAAGCTTTCAGACTGCCAGAGGACCGCAGCTGTGGTAAGCCCGTTTGCTCATTTGACGTTAGATGTCGCCAGCAAGAACTTCACCCGCATCTGGTTTATGCTGCTACCTGTTGTTAGGCGACAACAAGGACACATGTAGCGATATGCTTTTTCCTGACTCATTTTCCTAGGCCACGCTCTTCTGTGACTCTTTAGTTCTTGTCAAACTCCTATGTTCATGCTGCTGCTTCCATCTGACAAGGAGCACAGCCTTCTGACAGCAGCTTTCAACTTGTCTAAGAAAGAGCTTGGCCATTTAGATGTGATGCAAATCTGTGTGTGTCTACGGTGCAGGTGAAAGCTCCTGACAAAGGTGTTCTCCAGGTTCAGTTTCTCCCTGCCAGACACATTGGAAATGTTTTCCTCTATCATTCGCACCAAGAGTCGCAGATTACTTAACTCAGGAGCTCTGAGAATGGAACGGCAAGAGGTGTTCCGCTTACGTCATAAACAGTGCTCCAGAGCGCTTAGCAACGGGCACAACGAAACGTGTGTGCGGGATAGTGACCATTCCCGCCTAGTGCTGGCAATGCACGAGCACTGCCAAAAGGCAAAGGAAGGCGCTTAGCATCCGGCTTGTGCGCAAAGCTTTCAGACTGCCAGAGGACCGCAGTTGTGGTAAGCCCGTTTGCTCATTTGACGTTAGATGTCGCCAGCAAGAACTTCACCCGCATCTGGTTTATGCTGCTACCTGTTGTTAGGCGACAACAAGGACACATGTAGCGATATGCTTTTTCCTGACTCATTTTCCTAGGCCACGCTCTTCTGTGACTCTTTAGATCTTGTCAAACTCCTATGTTCATGCTGCTGCTTCCATCTGACAAGGAGCACAGCCTTCTGACAGCAGCTTTCAACTTGTCTAAGAAAGAGCTTGGCCATTTAGATGTGATGCAAATCTGTGTGTGTCTACGGTGCAGGTGAAAGCTCCTGACAAAGGTGTTCTCCAGGTTCAGTTTCTCCCTGCCAGACACATTGGAAATGTTTTCCTCTATCATTCGCACCAAGAGTCGCAGATTACTTAACTCAGGAGCTCTGAGAATGGAACGGCAAGAGGTGTTCCGCTTACGTCATAAACAGTGCTCCAGAGCGCTTAGCAACGGGCACAACGAAACGTGTGTGCGGGATAGTGACCATTCCCGCCTAGTGCTGGCAATGCACGAGCACTGCCAAAAGGCAAAGGAAGGCGCTTAGCATCCGGCTTGTGCGCAAAGCTTTCAGACTGCCAGGGGACCGCAGCTGTGGTAAGCCCGTTTGCTCATTTGACGTTAGATGTCGCCAGCAAGAACTTCACCCGCATCTGGTTTATGCTGCTACCTGTTGTTAGGCGACAACAAGGACACATGTAGCGATATGCTTTTTCCTGACTCATTTTCCTAGGCCACGCTCTTCTGTGGCTCTTTAGTTCTTGTCAAACTCCTATGTTCATGCTGCTGCTTCCATCTGACAAGGAGCACGGCCTTCTGACAGCAGCTTTCAACTTGTCTAAGAAAGAGCTTGGCCATTTAGATGTGATGCAAATCTGTGTGTGTGTAAGGTGCAGGTGAAAGCTCCTGACAATGGTGTTCTCCAGGTTCAGTTTCTCCCTGCCAGACACATTGGAAATGTTTTCCTCTATCATTCGCACCAAGAGTCGCAGATTACTTAACTCAGGAGCTCTGAGAATGGAACGGCAAGAGGTGTTCCGCTTACGTCATAAACAGTGCTCCAGAGCGCTTAGCAACGGGCACAACGAAACGTGTGTGCGGGATAGTGACCATTCCCGCCTAGTGCTGGCAATGCACGAGCACTGCCAAAAGGCAAAGGAAGGCGCTTAGCATCCGGCTTGTGCGCAAAGCTTTCAGACTGCCAGAGGACCGCAGCTGTGGTAAGCCCGTTTGCTCATTTGACGTTAGATGTCGCCAGCAAGAACTTCACCCGCATCTGGTTTATGCTGCTACCTGTTGTTAGGCGACAACAAGGACACATGTAGCGATATGCTTTTTCCTGACTCATTTTCCTAGGCCACGCTCTTCTGTGACTCTTTAGTTCTTGTCAAACTCCTATGTTCATGCTGCTGCTTCCATCTGACAAGGAGCACAGCCTTCTGACAGCAGCTTTCAACTTGTCTAAGAAAGAGCTTGGCCATTTAGATGTGATGCAAATCTGTGTGTGTCTACGGTGCAGGTGAAAGCTCCTGACAAAGGTGTTCTCCAGGTTCAGTTTCTATATGCCAGACACATTGGAAATGTTTTCCTCTATCATTCGCACCAAGAGTCGCAGATTACTTAACTCAGGAGCTCTGAGAATGGAACGGCAAGAGGTGTTCCGCTTACGTCATAAACAGTGCTCCAGAGCGCTTAGCAACGGGCACAACGAAACGTGTGTGCGGGATAGTGACCATTCCCGCCTAGTGCTGGCAATGCACGAGCAGTGACCGAAAGGCAAAGGAAGGCGCTTAGCATCCGGCTTGTGCGCAAAGCTTTCAGACTGCCAGAGGACCGCAGCTGTGGTAAGCCCGTTTGCTCATTTGACGTTAGATGTCGCCAGCAAGAACTTCACCCGCATCTGGTTTATGCTGCTACCTGTTGTTAGGCGACAACAAGGACACATGTAGCGATATGCTTTTTCCTGACTCATTTTCCTAGGCCACGCTCTTCTGTGACTCTTTAGTTCTTGTCAAACTCCTATGTTCATGCTGCTGCTTCCATCTGACAAGGAGCACAGCCTTCTGACAGCAGCTTTCAACTTGTCTAAGAAAGAGCTTGGCCATTTAGATGTGATGCAAATCTGTGTGTGTCTACGGTGCAGGTGAAAGCTCCTGACAAAGGTGTTCTCCAGGTTCAGTTTCTATATGCCAGACACATTGGAAATGTTTTCCTCTGGCATTCGCACCAAGAGTCGCAGATTACTTAACTCAGGAGCTCTGAGAATGGAACGGCAAGAGGTGTTCCGCTTACGTCATAAACAGTGCTCCAGAGCGCTTAGCAACGGGCACAACGAAACGTGTGTGCGGGATAGTGACCATTCCCGCCTAGTGCTGGCAATGCACGAGCAGTGACCGAAAGGCAAAGGAAGGCGCTTAGCATCCGGCTTGTGCGCAAAGCTTTCAGACTGCCAGAGGACCGCAGCTGTGGTAAGCCCGTTTGCTCATTTGACGTTAGATGTCGCCAGCAAGAACTTCACCCGCATCTGGTTTATGCTGCTACCTGTTGTTAGGCGACAACAAGGACACATGTAGCGATATGCTTTTTCCTGACTCATTTTCCTAGGCCACGCTCTTCTGTGACTCTTTAGTTCTTGTCAAACTCCTATGTTCATGCTGCTGCTTCCATCTGACAAGGAGCACAGCCTTCTGACAGCAGCTTTCAACTTGTCTAAGAAAGAGCTTGGCCATTTAGATGTGATGCAAATCTGTGTGTGTCTACGGTGCAGGTGAAAGCTCCTGACAAAGGTGTTCTCCAGGTTCAGTTTCTCCCTGCCAGACACATTGGAAATGTTTTCCTCTATCATTCGCACCAAGAGTCGCAGATTACTTAACTCAGGAGCTCTGAGAATGGAACGGCAAGAGGTGTTCCGCTTACGTCATAAACAGTGCTCCAGAGCGCTTAGCAACGGGCACAACGAAACGTGTGTGCGGGATAGTGACCATTCCCGCCTAGTGCTGGCAATGCACGAGCACTGCCAAAAGGCAAAGGAAGGCGCTTAGCATCCGGCTTGTGCGCAAAGCTTTCAGACTGCCAGAGGACCGCAGTTGTGGTAAGCCCGTTTGCTCATTTGACGTTAGATGTCGCCAGCAAGAACTTCACCCGCATCTGGTTTATGCTGCTACCTGTTGTTAGGCGACAACAAGGACACATGTAGCGATATGCTTTTTCCTGACTCATTTTCCTAGGCCACGCTCTTCTGTGACTCTTTAGATCTTGTCAAACTCCTATGTTCATGCTGCTGCTTCCATCTGACAAGGAGCACAGCCTTCTGACAGCAGCTTTCAACTTGTCTAAGAAAGAGCTTGGCCATTTAGATGTGATGCAAATCTGTGTGTGTCTACGGTGCAGGTGAAAGCTCCTGACAAAGGTGTTCTCCAGGTTCAGTTTCTCCCTGCCAGACACATTGGAAATGTTTTCCTCTATCATTCGCACCAAGAGTCGCAGATTACTTAACTCAGGAGCTCTGAGAATGGAACGGCAAGAGGTGTTCCGCTTACGTCATAAACAGTGCTCCAGAGCGCTTAGCAACGGGCACAACGAAACGTGTGTGCGGGATAGTGACCATTCCCGCCTAGTGCTGGCAATGCACGAGCACTGCCAAAAGGCAAAGGAAGGCGCTTAGCATCCGGCTTGTGCGCAAAGCTTTCAGACTGCCAGGGGACCACAGCTGTGGTAAGCCCGTTTGCTCATTTGACGTTAGATGTTGCCAGCAAGAACTTCACCCGCATCTGGTTTATGCTGCTACCTGTTGTTAGGCGACAACAAGGACACATGTAGCGATATGCTTTTTCCTGACTCATTTTCCTAGGCCACGCTCTTCTGTGGCTCTTTAGTTCTTGTCAAACTCCTATGTTCATGCTGCTGCTTCCATCTGACAAGGAGCACGGCCTTCTGACAGCAGCTTTCAACTTGTCTAAGAAAGAGCTTGGCCATTTAGATGTGATGCAAATCTGTGTGTGTGTAAGGTGCAGGTGAAAGCTCCTGACAATGGTGTTCTCCAGGTTCAGTTTCTCCCTGCCAGACACATTGGAAATGTTTTCCTCTATCATTCGCACCAAGAGTCGCAGATTACTTAACTCAGGAGCTCTGAGAATGGAACGGCAAGAGGTGTTCCGCTTACGTCATAAACAGTGCTCCAGAGCGCTTAGCAACGGGCACAACGAAACGTGTGTGCGGGATAGTGACCATTCCCGCCTAGTGCTGGCAATGCACGAGCACTGCCAAAAGGCAAAGGAAGGCGCTTAGCATCCGGCTTGTGCGCAAAGCTTTCAGACTGCCAGAGGACCGCAGCTGTGGTAAGCCCGTTTGCTCATTTGACGTTAGATGTCGCCAGCAAGAACTTCACCCGCATCTGGTTTATGCTGCTACCTGTTGTTAGGCGACAACAAGGACACATGTAGCGATATGCTTTTTCCTGACTCATTTTCCTAGGCCACGCTCTTCTGTGACTCTTTAGTTCTTGTCAAACTCCTATGTTCATGCTGCTGCTTCCATCTGACAAGGAGCACAGCCTTCTGACAGCAGCTTTCAACTTGTCTAAGAAAGAGCTTGGCCATTTAGATGTGATGCAAATCTGTGTGTGTCTACGGTGCAGGTGAAAGCTCCTGACAAAGGTGTTCTCCAGGTTCAGTTTCTATATGCCAGACACATTGGAAATGTTTTCCTCTGGCATTCGCACCAAGAGTCGCAGATTACTTAACTCAGGAGCTCTGAGAATGGAACGGCAAGAGGTGTTCCGCTTACGTCATAAACAGTGCTCCAGAGCGCTTAGCAACGGGCACAACGAAACGTGTGTGCGGGATAGTGACCATTCCCGCCTAGTGCTGGCAATGCACGAGCACTGCCAAAAGGCAAAGGAAGGCGCTTAGCATCCGGCTTGTGCGCAAAGCTTTCAGACTGCCAGAGGACCACAGTTGTGGTAAGCCCGTTTGCTCATTTGACGTTAGATGTCGCCAGCAAGAACTTCACCCGCATCTGGTTTATGCTGCTACCTGTTGTTAGGCGACAACAAGGACACATGTAGCGATATGCTTTTTCCTGACTCATTTTCCTAGGCCACGCTCTTCTGTGACTCTTTAGATCTTGTCAAACTCCTATGTTCATGCTGCTGCTTCCATCTGACAAGGAGCACAGCCTTCTGACAGCAGCTTTCAACTTGTCTAAGAAAGAGCTTGGCCATTTAGATGTGATGCAAATCTGTGTGTGTCTACGGTGCAGGTGAAAGCTCCTGACAAAGGTGTTCTCCAGGTTCAGTTTCTCCCTGCCAGACACATTGGAAATGTTTTCCTCTATCATTCGCACCAAGAATCGCAGATTACTTAACTGAGGAGCTCTGAGAATGGAACGGCAAGAGGTGTTCCGCTTACGTCATAAACAGTGCTCCAGAGCGCTTAGCAACGGGCACAACGAAACGTGTGTGCGGGATAGTGAGCATTCCCGCCTAGTGCTGGCAATGCACGAGCACTGCCAAAAGGCAAAGGAAGGCGCTTAGCATCCGGCTTGTGCGCAAAGCTTTCAGACTGCCAGAGGACCGCAGCTGTGGTAAGCCCGTTTGCTCATTTGACGTTAGATGTCGCCAGCAAGAACTTCACCCGCATCTGGTTTATGCTGCTACCTGTTGTTAGGCGACAACAAGGACACATGTAGCGATATGCTTTTTCCTGACTCATTTTCCTAGGCCACGCTCTTCTGTGGCTCTTTAGTTCTTGTCAAACTCCTATGTTCATGCTGCTGCTTCCATCTGACAAGGAGCACGGCCTTCTGACAGCAGCTTTCAACTTGTCTAAGAAAGAGCTTGGCCATTTAGATGTGATGCAAATCTGTGTGTGTGTAAGGTGCAGGTGAAAGCTCCTGACAAAGGTGTTCTCCAGGTTCAGTTTCTCCCTGCCAGACACATTGGAAATGTTTTCCTCTGGCATTCGCACCAAGAATCGCAGATTACTTAACTCAGGAGCTCTGAGAATGGAACGGCAAGAGGTGTTCCGCTTACGTCATAAACAGTGCTCCAGAGCGCTTAGCAACGGGCACAACGAAACGTGTGTGCGGGATAGTGACCATTCCCGCCTAGTGCTGGCAATGCACGAGCACTGCCAAAAGGCAAAGGAAGGCGCTTAGCATCCGGCTTGTGCGCAAAGCTTTCAGACTGCCAGAGGACCGCAGCTGTGGTAAGCCCGTTTGCTCATTTGACGTTAGATGTCGCCAGCAAGAACTTCACCCGCATCTGGTTAATGCTGCTACCTGTTGTTAGGCGACAACAAGGACACATGTAGCGATATGCTTTTTCCTGACTCATTTTCCTAGGCCACGCTCTTCTGTGGCTCTTTAGTTCATGTCAAACTCCTATGTTCATGCTGCTGCTTCCATCTGACAAGGAGCACGGCCTTCTGACAGCAGCTTTCAACTTGTCTAAGAAAGAGCTTGGCCATTTAGATGTGATGCAAATCTGTGTGTGTGTAAGGTGCAGGTGAAAGCTCCTGACAATGGTGTTCTCCAGGTTCAGTTTCTCCCTGCCAGACACATTGGAAATGTTTTCCTCTATCATTCGCACCAAGAGTTTCAGATTACTTAACTCAGGAGCTCTGAGAATGGAATGGCAAGAGGTGTTCCGCTTACGTCATAAACAGTGCTCCAGAGCGCTTAGCAACGGGCACAACGAAACGTGTGTGCGGGATAGTGACCATTCCCGCCTAGTGCTGGCAATGCACGAGCACTGACCGAAAGGCAAAGGAAGGCGCTTAACATCCGGCTTGTGCGCAAAGCTTTCAGACTGCCAGAGGACCGCAGCTGTGGTAAGCCCGTTTGCTCATTTGACGTTAGATGTCGCCAGCAAGAACTTCACCCGCATCTGGTTTATGCTGCTACCTGTTGTTAGGCGACAACAAGGACACATGTAGCGATATGCTTTTTCCTGACTCATTTTCCTAGGCCACGCTCTTCTGTGACTCTTTAGTTCTTGTCAAACTCCTATGTTCATGCTGCTGCTTCCATCTGACAAGGAGCACAGCCTTCTGACAGCAGCTTTCAACTTGTCTAAGAAAGAGCTTGGCCATTTAGATGTGATGCAAATCTGTGTGTGTGTAAGGTGCAGGTGAAAGCTCCTGACAAAGGTGTTCTCCAGGTTCAGTTTCTATATGCCAGACACATTGGAAATGTTTTCCTCTATCATTCGCACCAAGAATCGCAGATTACTTAACTGAGGAGCTCTGAGAATGGAACGGCAAGAGGTGTTCCGCTTACGTCATAAACAGTGCTCCAGAGCGCTTAGCAACGGGCACAACGAAACGTGTGTGCGGGATAGTGACCATTCCCGCCTAGTGCGGGCAATGCACGAGCCCTGACCGAAAGGCAAAGGTAGGCGCTTAACATCCGGCTTGTGCGCAAAGCTTTCAGACTGCCAGAGGACCGCAGCTGTGGTAAGCCCGTTTGCTCATTTGACGTTAGATGTCGCCAGCAAGAACTTCACCCGCATCTGGTTTATGCTGCTACCTGTTGTTAGGCGACAACAAGGACACATGTAGCGATATGCTTTTTCCTGACTCATTTTCCTAGGCCACGCTCTTCTGTGACTCTTTAGTTCTTGTCAAACTCCTATGTTCACGCTGCTGCTTCCATCTGACAAGGAGCACAGCCTTCTGACAGCAGCTTTCAACTTGTCTAAGAAAGAGCTTGGCCATTTAGATGTGATGCAAATCTGTGTGTGTGTAAGGTGCAGGTGAAAGCTCCTGACAAAGGTGTTCTCCAGGTTCAGTTTCTCCCTGCCAGACACATTGGAAATGTTTTCCTCTATCATTCGCACCAAGAGTCGCAGATTACTTAACTGAGGAGCTCTGAGAATGGAACGGCAAGAGGTGTTCCGCTTACGTCATAAACAGTGCTCCAGAGCGCTTAGCAACGGGCACAACAAAACGTGTGTGCGGGATAGTGACCATTCCCGCCTAGTGCTGGCAATGCACGAGCACTGCCAAAAGGCAAAGGAAGGCGCTTAGCATCCGGCTTGTGCGCAAAGCTTTCAGACTGCCAGAGGACCGCAGCTGTGGTAAGCCCGTTTGCTCATTTGACGTTAGATGTCGCCAGCAAGAACTTCACCCGCATCTGGTTTATGCTGCTACCTGTTGTTAGGCGACAACAAGGACACATGTAGCGATATGCTTTTTCCTGACTCATTTTCCTAGGCCACGCTCTTCTGTGACTCTTTAGTTCTTGTCAAACTCCTATGTTCATGCTGCTGCTTCCATCTGACAAGGAGCACAGCCTTCTGACAGCAGCTTTCAACTTGTCTAAGAAAGAGCTTGGCCATTTAGATGTGATGCAAATCTGTGTGTGTCTACGGTGCAGGTGAAAGCTCCTGACAAAGGTGTTCTCCAGGTTCAGTTTCTATATGCCAGACACATTGGAAATGTTTTCCTCTATCATTCGCACCAAGAGTCGCAGATTACTTAACTCAGGAGCTCTGAGAATGGAACGGCAAGAGGTGTTCCGCTTACGTCATAAACAGTGCTCCAGAGCGCTTAGCAACGGGCACAACGAAACGTGTGTGCGGGATAGTGACCATTCCCGCCTAGTGCTGGCAATGCACGAGCAGTGACCGAAAGGCAAAGGAAGGCGCTTAGCATCCGGCTTGTGCGCAAAGCTTTCAGACTGCCAGAGGACCGCAGCTGTGGTAAGCCCGTTTGCTCATTTGACGTTAGATGTCGCCAGCAAGAACTTCACCCGCATCTGGTTTATGCTGCTACCTGTTGTTAGGCGACAACAAGGACACATGTAGCGATATGCTTTTTCCTGACTCATTTTCCTAGGCCACGCTCTTCTGTGACTCTTTAGTTCTTGTCAAACTCCTATGTTCATGCTGCTGCTTCCATCTGACAAGGAGCACAGCCTTCTGACAGCAGCTTTCAACTTGTCTAAGAAAGAGCTTGGCCATTTAGATGTGATGCAAATCTGTGTGTGTCTACGGTGCAGGTGAAAGCTCCTGACAAAGGTGTTCTCCAGGTTCAGTTTCTATATGCCAGACACATTGGAAATGTTTTCCTCTGGCATTCGCACCAAGAGTCGCAGATTACTTAACTCAGGAGCTCTGAGAATGGAACGGCAAGAGGTGTTCCGCTTACGTCATAAACAGTGCTCCAGAGCGCTTAGCAACGGGCACAACGAAACGTGTGTGCGGGATAGTGACCATTCCCGCCTAGTGCTGGCAATGCACGAGCAGTGACCGAAAGGCAAAGGAAGGCGCTTAGCATCCGGCTTGTGCGCAAAGCTTTCAGACTGCCAGAGGACCGCAGCTGTGGTAAGCCCGTTTGCTCATTTGACGTTAGATGTCGCCAGCAAGAACTTCACCCGCATCTGGTTTATGCTGCTACCTGTTGTTAGGCGACAACAAGGACACATGTAGCGATATGCTTTTTCCTGACTCATTTTCCTAGGCCACGCTCTTCTGTGACTCTTTAGTTCTTGTCAAACTCCTATGTTCATGCTGCTGCTTCCATCTGACAAGGAGCACAGCCTTCTGACAGCAGCTTTCAACTTGTCTAAGAAAGAGCTTGGCCATTTAGATGTGATGCAAATCTGTGTGTGTCTACGGTGCAGGTGAAAGCTCCTGACAAAGGTGTTCTCCAGGTTCAGTTTCTCCCTGCCAGACACATTGGAAATGTTTTCCTCTATCATTCGCACCAAGAGTCGCAGATTACTTAACTCAGGAGCTCTGAGAATGGAACGGCAAGAGGTGTTCCGCTTACGTCATAAACAGTGCTCCAGAGTGCTTAGCAACGGGCACAACGAAACGTGTGTGCGGGATAGTGACCATTCCCGCCTAGTGCTGGCAATGCACGAGCACTGCCAAAAGGCAAAGGAAGGCGCTTAGCATCCGGCTTGTGCGCAAAGCTTTCAGACTGCCAGAGGACCGCAGTTGTGGTAAGCCCGTTTGCTCATTTGACGTTAGATGTCGCCAGCAAGAACTTCACCCGCATCTGGTTTATGCTGCTACCTGTTGTTAGGCGACAACAAGGACACATGTAGCGATATGCTTTTTCCTGACTCATTTTCCTAGGCCACGCTCTTCTGTGACTCTTTAGATCTTGTCAAACTCCTATGTTCATGCTGCTGCTTCCATCTGACAAGGAGCACAGCCTTCTGACAGCAGCTTTCAACTTGTCTAAGAAAGAGCTTGGCCATTTAGATGTGATGCAAATCTGTGTGTGTCTACGGTGCAGGTGAAAGCTCCTGACAAAGGTGTTCTCCAGGTTCAGTTTCTCCCTGCCAGACACATTGGAAATGTTTTCCTCTATCATTCGCACCAAGAGTCGCAGATTACTTAACTCAGGAGCTCTGAGAATGGAACGGCAAGAGGTGTTCCGCTTACGTCATAAACAGTGCTCCAGAGCGCTTAGCAACGGGCACAACGAAACGTGTGTGCGGGATAGTGACCATTCCCGCCTAGTGCTGGCAATGCACGAGCACTGCCAAAAGGCAAAGGAAGGCGCTTAGCATCCGGCTTGTGCGCAAAGCTTTCAGACTGCCAGGGGACCACAGCTGTGGTAAGCCCGTTTGCTCATTTGACGTTAGATGTTGCCAGCAAGAACTTCACCCGCATCTGGTTTATGCTGCTACCTGTTGTTAGGCGACAACAAGGACACATGTAGCGATATGCTTTTTCCTGACTCATTTTCCTAGGCCACGCTCTTCTGTGGCTCTTTAGTTCTTGTCAAACTCCTATGTTCATGCTGCTGCTTCCATCTGACAAGGAGCACGGCCTTCTGACAGCAGCTTTCAACTTGTCTAAGAAAGAGCTTGGCCATTTAGATGTGATGCAAATCTGTGTGTGTGTAAGGTGCAGGTGAAAGCTCCTGACAATGGTGTTCTCCAGGTTCAGTTTCTCCCTGCCAGACACATTGGAAATGTTTTCCTCTATCATTCGCACCAAG
This sequence comes from Poecile atricapillus, assembly GCF_030490865.1. NCBI lineage: Eukaryota > Metazoa > Chordata > Aves > Passeriformes > Paridae > Poecile > Poecile atricapillus. The sequence continues at coordinate 85,562 of NW_026709233.1, read as the reverse complement.
AGTCGCAGATTACTTAACTCAGGAGCTCTGAGAATGGAACGGCAAGAGGTGTTCCGCTTACGTCATAAACAGTGCTCCAGAGCGCTTAGCAACGGGCACAACGAAACGTGTGTGCGGGATAGTGACCATTCCCGCCTAGTGCTGGCAATGCACGAGCACTGCCAAAAGGCAAAGGAAGGCGCTTAGCATCCGGCTTGTGCGCAAAGCTTTCAGACTGCCAGAGGACCGCAGCTGTGGTAAGCCCGTTTGCTCATTTGACGTTAGATGTCGCCAGCAAGAACTTCACCCGCATCTGGTTTATGCTGCTACCTGTTGTTAGGCGACAACAAGGACACATGTAGCGATATGCTTTTTCCTGACTCATTTTCCTAGGCCACGCTCTTCTGTGACTCTTTAGTTCTTGTCAAACTCCTATGTTCATGCTGCTGCTTCCATCTGACAAGGAGCACAGCCTTCTGACAGCAGCTTTCAACTTGTCTAAGAAAGAGCTTGGCCATTTAGATGTGATGCAAATCTGTGTGTGTCTACGGTGCAGGTGAAAGCTCCTGACAAAGGTGTTCTCCAGGTTCAGTTTCTATATGCCAGACACATTGGAAATGTTTTCCTCTGGCATTCGCACCAAGAGTCGCAGATTACTTAACTCAGGAGCTCTGAGAATGGAACGGCAAGAGGTGTTCCGCTTACGTCATAAACAGTGCTCCAGAGCGCTTAGCAACGGGCACAACGAAACGTGTGTGCGGGATAGTGACCATTCCCGCCTAGTGCTGGCAATGCACGAGCACTGCCAAAAGGCAAAGGAAGGCGCTTAGCATCCGGCTTGTGCGCAAAGCTTTCAGACTGCCAGAGGACCACAGTTGTGGTAAGCCCGTTTGCTCATTTGACGTTAGATGTCGCCAGCAAGAACTTCACCCGCATCTGGTTTATGCTGCTACCTGTTGTTAGGCGACAACAAGGACACATGTAGCGATATGCTTTTTCCTGACTCATTTTCCTAGGCCACGCTCTTCTGTGACTCTTTAGATCTTGTCAAACTCCTATGTTCATGCTGCTGCTTCCATCTGACAAGGAGCACAGCCTTCTGACAGCAGCTTTCAACTTGTCTAAGAAAGAGCTTGGCCATTTAGATGTGATGCAAATCTGTGTGTGTCTACGGTGCAGGTGAAAGCTCCTGACAAAGGTGTTCTCCAGGTTCAGTTTCTCCCTGCCAGACACATTGGAAATGTTTTCCTCTATCATTCGCACCAAGAATCGCAGATTACTTAACTGAGGAGCTCTGAGAATGGAACGGCAAGAGGTGTTCCGCTTACGTCATAAACAGTGCTCCAGAGCGCTTAGCAACGGGCACAACGAAACGTGTGTGCGGGATAGTGAGCATTCCCGCCTAGTGCTGGCAATGCACGAGCACTGCCAAAAGGCAAAGGAAGGCGCTTAGCATCCGGCTTGTGCGCAAAGCTTTCAGACTGCCAGAGGACCGCAGCTGTGGTAAGCCCGTTTGCTCATTTGACGTTAGATGTCGCCAGCAAGAACTTCACCCGCATCTGGTTTATGCTGCTACCTGTTGTTAGGCGACAACAAGGACACATGTAGCGATATGCTTTTTCCTGACTCATTTTCCTAGGCCACGCTCTTCTGTGGCTCTTTAGTTCTTGTCAAACTCCTATGTTCATGCTGCTGCTTCCATCTGACAAGGAGCACGGCCTTCTGACAGCAGCTTTCAACTTGTCTAAGAAAGAGCTTGGCCATTTAGATGTGATGCAAATCTGTGTGTGTGTAAGGTGCAGGTGAAAGCTCCTGACAAAGGTGTTCTCCAGGTTCAGTTTCTCCCTGCCAGACACATTGGAAATGTTTTCCTCTGGCATTCGCACCAAGAATCGCAGATTACTTAACTCAGGAGCTCTGAGAATGGAACGGCAAGAGGTGTTCCGCTTACGTCATAAACAGTGCTCCAGAGCGCTTAGCAACGGGCACAACGAAACGTGTGTGCGGGATAGTGACCATTCCCGCCTAGTGCTGGCAATGCACGAGCACTGCCAAAAGGCAAAGGAAGGCGCTTAGCATCCGGCTTGTGCGCAAAGCTTTCAGACTGCCAGAGGACCGCAGCTGTGGTAAGCCCGTTTGCTCATTTGACGTTAGATGTCGCCAGCAAGAACTTCACCCGCATCTGGTTAATGCTGCTACCTGTTGTTAGGCGACAACAAGGACACATGTAGCGATATGCTTTTTCCTGACTCATTTTCCTAGGCCACGCTCTTCTGTGGCTCTTTAGTTCATGTCAAACTCCTATGTTCATGCTGCTGCTTCCATCTGACAAGGAGCACGGCCTTCTGACAGCAGCTTTCAACTTGTCTAAGAAAGAGCTTGGCCATTTAGATGTGATGCAAATCTGTGTGTGTGTAAGGTGCAGGTGAAAGCTCCTGACAATGGTGTTCTCCAGGTTCAGTTTCTCCCTGCCAGACACATTGGAAATGTTTTCCTCTATCATTCGCACCAAGAGTCGCAGATTACTTAACTCAGGAGCTCTGAGAATGGAACGGCAAGAGGTGTTCCGCTTACGTCATAAACAGTGCTCCAGAGCGCTTAGCAACGGGCACAACGAAACGTGTGTGCGGGATAGTGACCATTCCCGCCTAGTGCTGGCAATGCACGAGCACTGACCGAAAGGCAAAGGAAGGCGCTTAACATCCGGCTTGTGCGCAAAGCTTTCAGACTGCCAGAGGACCGCAGCTGTGGTAAGCCCGTTTGCTCATTTGACGTTAGATGTCGCCAGCAAGAACTTCACCCGCATCTGGTTTATGCTGCTACCTGTTGTTAGGCGACAACAAGGACACATGTAGCGATATGCTTTTTCCTGACTCATTTTCCTAGGCCACGCTCTTCTGTGACTCTTTAGTTCTTGTCAAACTCCTATGTTCATGCTGCTGCTTCCATCTGACAAGGAGCACAGCCTTCTGACAGCAGCTTTCAACTTGTCTAAGAAAGAGCTTGGCCATTTAGATGTGATGCAAATCTGTGTGTGTGTAAGGTGCAGGTGAAAGCTCCTGACAAAGGTGTTCTCCAGGTTCAGTTTCTATATGCCAGACACATTGGAAATGTTTTCCTCTGGCATTCGCACCAAGAATCGCAGATTACTTAACTCAGGAGCTCTGAGAATGGAACGGCAAGAGGTGTTCCGCTTACGTCATAAACAGTGCTCCAGAGCGCTTAGCAACGGGCACAACGAAACGTGTGTGCGGGATAGTGACCATTCCCGCCTAGTGCGGGCAATGCACGAGCCCTGACCGAAAGGCAAAGGAAGGCGCTTAACATCCGGCTTGTGCGCAAAGCTTTCAGACTGCCAGAGGACCGCAGCTGTGGTAAGCCCGTTTGCTCATTTGACGTTAGATGTCGCCAGCAAGAACTTCACCCGCATCTGGTTTATGCTGCTACCTGTTGTTAGGCGACAACAAGGACACATGTAGCGATATGCTTTTTCCTGACTCATTTTCCTAGGCCACGCTCTTCTGTGACTCTTTAGTTCTTGTCAAACTCCTATGTTCACGCTGCTGCTTCCATCTGACAAGGAGCACAGCCTTCTGACAGCAGCTTTCAACTTGTCTAAGAAAGAGCTTGGCCATTTAGATGTGATGCAAATCTGTGTGTGTGTAAGGTGCAGGTGAAAGCTCCTGACAAAGGTGTTCTCCAGGTTCAGTTTCTCCCTGCCAGACACATTGGAAATGTTTTCCTCTATCATTCGCACCAAGAGTCGCAGATTACTTAACTGAGGAGCTCTGAGAATGGAACGGCAAGAGGTGTTCCGCTTACGTCATAAACAGTGCTCCAGAGCGCTTAGCAACGGGCACAACAAAACGTGTGTGCGGGATAGTGACCATTCCCGCCTAGTGCTGGCAATGCACGAGCACTGCCAAAAGGCAAAGGAAGGCGCTTAGCATCCGGCTTGTGCGCAAAGCTTTCAGACTGCCAGAGGACCGCAGCTGTGGTAAGCCCGTTTGCTCATTTGACGTTAGATGTCGCCAGCAAGAACTTCACCCGCATCTGGTTTATGCTGCTACCTGTTGTTAGGCGACAACAAGGACACATGTAGCGATATGCTTTTTCCTGACTCATTTTCCTAGGCCACGCTCTTCTGTGACTCTTTAGATCTTGTCAAACTCCTATGTTCATGCTGCTGCTTCCATCTGACAAGGAGCACAGCCTTCTGACAGCAGCTTTCAACTTGTCTAAGAAAGAGCTTGGCCATTTAGATGTGATGCAAATCTGTGTGTGTCTACGGTGCAGGTGAAAGCTCCTGACAAAGGTGTTCTCCAGGTTCAGTTTCTCCCTGCCAGACACATTGGAAATGTTTTCCTCTGGCATTTGCACCAAGAGTCGCAGATTACTTAACTCAGGAGCTCTGAGAATGGAACGGCAAGAGGTGTTCCGCTTACGTCATAAACAGTGCTCCAGAGCGCTTAGCAACGGGCACAACGAAACGTGTGTGCGGGATAGTGACCATTCCCGCCTAGTGCTGGCAATGCACGAGCACTGCCAAAAGGCAAAGGAAGGCGCTTAGCATCCGGCTTGTGCGCAAAGCTTTCAGACTGCGAGAGGACCGCAGTTGTGGTAAGCCCGTTTGCTCATTTGACGTTAGATGTCGCCAGCAAGAACTTCACCCACATCTGGTTTATGCTGCTACCTGTTGTTAGGCGACAACAAGGACACATGTAGCGATATGCTTTTTCCTGACTCATTTTCCTAGGCCACGCTCTTCTGTGACTCTTTAGTTCTTGTCAAACTCCTATGTTCATGCTGCTGCTTCCATCTGACAAGGAGCACAGCCTTCTGACAGCAGCTTTCAACTTGTCTAAGAAAGAGCTTGGCCATTTAGATGTGATGCAAATCTGTGTGTGTGTAAGGTGCAGGTGAAAGCTCCTGACAAAGGTGTTCTCCAGGTTCAGTTTCTATATGCCAGACACATTGGAAATGTTTTCCTCTATCATTCGCACCAAGAATCGCAGATTACTTAACTGAGGAGCTCTGAGAATGGAACGGCAAGAGGTGTTCCGCTTACGTCATAAACAGTGCTCCAGAGCGCTTAGCAACGGGCACAACGAAACGTGTGTGCGGGATAGTGACCATTCCCGCCTAGTGCGGGCAATGCACGAGCCCTGACCGAAAGGCAAAGGAAGGCGCTTAACATCCGGCTTGTGCGCAAAGCTTTCAGACTGCCAGAGGACCGCAGCTGTGGTAAGCCCGTTTGCTCATTTGACGTTAGATGTCGCCAGCAAGAACTTCACCCGCATCTGGTTTATGCTGCTACCTGTTGTTAGGCGACAACAAGGACACATGTAGCGATATGCTTTTTCCTGACTCATTTTCCTAGGCCACGCTCTTCTGTGACTCTTTAGTTCTTGTCAAACTCCTATGTTCATGCTGCTGCTTCCATCTGACAAGGAGCACAGCCTTCTGACAGCAGCTTTCAACTTGTCTAAGAAAGAGCTTGGCCATTTAGATGTGATGCAAATCTGTGTGTGTGTAAGGTGCAGGTGAAAGCTCCTGACAAAGGTGTTCTCCAGGTTCAGTTTCTCCCTGCCAGACACATTGGAAATGTTTTCCTCTATCATTCGCACCAAGAGTCGCAGATTACTTAACTGAGGAGCTCTGAGAATGGAACGGCAAGAGGTGTTCCGCTTACGTCATAAACAGTGCTCCAGAGCGCTTAGCAACGGGCACAACAAAACGTGTGTGCGGGATAGTGACCATTCCCGCCTAGTGCTGGCAATGCACGAGCACTGCCAAAAGGCAAAGGAAGGCGCTTAGCATCCGGCTTGTGCGCAAAGCTTTCAGACTGCCAGAGGACCGCAGCTGTGGTAAGCCCGTTTGCTCATTTGACGTTAGATGTCGCCAGCAAGAACTTCACCCGCTTCTGGTTTATGCTGCTACCTGTTGTTAGGCGACAACAAGGACACATGTAGCGATATGCTTTTTCCTGACTCATTTTCCTAGGCCACGCTCTTCTGTGACTCTTTAGATCTTGTCAAACTCCTATGTTCATGCTGCTGCTTCCATCTGACAAGGAGCACAGCCTTCTGACAGCAGCTTTCAACTTGTCTAAGAAAGAGCTTGGCCATTTAGATGTGATGCAAATCTGTGTGTGTCTACGGTGCAGGTGAAAGCTCCTGACAAAGGTGTTCTCCAGGTTCAGTTTCTATATGCCAGACACATTGGAAATGTTTTCCTCTATCATTCGCACCAAGAGTCGCAGATTACTTAACTCAGGAGCTCTGAGAATGGAATGGCAAGAGGTGTTCCGCTTACGTCATAAACAGTGCTCCAGAGCGCTTAGCAACGGGCACAACGAAACGTGTGTGCGGGATAGTGACCATTCCCGCCTAGTGCTGGCAATGCACGAGCACTGCCAAAAGGCAAAGGAAGGCGCTTAGCATCCGGCTTGTGCGCAAAGCTTTCAGACTGCCAGAGGACCGCAGCTGTGGTAAGCCCGTTTGCTCATTTGACGTTAGATGTCGCCAGCAAGAACTTCACCCGCATCTGGTTTATGCTGCTACCTGTTGTTAGGCGACAACAAGGACACATGTAGCGATATGCTTTTTCCTGACTCATTTTCCTAGGCCACGCTCTTCTGTGGCTCTTTAGTTCTTGTCAAACTCCTATGTTCATGCTGCTGCTTCCATCTGACAAGGAGCACGGCCTTCTGACAGCAGCTTTCAAGTTGTCTAAGAAAGAGCTTGGCCATTTAGATGTGATGCAAATCTGTGTGTGTGTAAGGTGCAGGTGAAAGCTCCTGACAATGGTGTTCTCCAGGTTCAGTTTCTCCCTGCCAGACACATTGGAAATGTTTTCCTCTATCATTCGCACCAAGAGTCGCAGATTACTTAACTGAGGAGCTCTGAGAATGGAACGGCAAGAGGTGTTCCGCTTACGTCATAAACAGTGCTCCAGAGCGCTTAGCAACGGGCACAACGAAACGTGTGTGCGGGATAGTGACCATTCCCGCCTAGTGCTGGCAATGCACGAGCACTGACCGAAAGGCAAAGGAAGGCGCTTAGCATCCGGCTTGTGCGCAAAGCTTTCAGACTGCCAGAGGACCGCAGCTGTGGTAAGCCCGTTTGCTCATTTGACGTTAGATGTCGCCAGCAAGAACTTCACCCGCATCTGGTTTATGCTGCTACCTGTTGTTAGGCGACAACAAGGACACATGTAGCGATATGCTTTTTCCTGACTCATTTTCCTAGGCCACGCTCTTCTGTGGCTCTTTAGTTCTTGTCAAACTCCTATGTTCATGCTGCTGCTTCCATCTGACAAGGAGCACGGCCTTCTGACAGCAGCTTTCAACTTGTCTAAGAAAGAGCTTGGCCATTTAGATGTGATGCAAATCTGTGTGTGTGTAAGGTGCAGGTGAAAGCTCCTGACAATGGTGTTCTCCAGGTTCAGTTTCTCCCTGCCAGACACATTGGAAATGTTTTCCTCTATCATTCGCACCAAGAATCGCAGATTACTTAACTCAGGAGCTCTGAGAATGGAACGGCAAGAGGTGTTCCGCTTACGTCATAAACAGTGCTCCAGAGCGCTTAGCAACGGGCACAACGAAACGTGTGTGCGGGATAGTGACCATTCCCGCCTAGTGCTGGCAATGCACGAGCACTGACCGAAAGGCAAAGGAAGGCGCTTAACATCCGGCTTGTGCGCAAAGCTTTCAGACTGCCAGAGGACCGCAGCTGTGGTAAGCCCGTTTGCTCATTTGACGTTAGATGTCGCCAGCAAGATCTTCACCCGCATCTGGTTTATGCTGCTACCTGTTGTTAGGCGACAACAAGGACACATGTAGCGATATGCTTTTTCCTGACTCATTTTCCTAGGCCACGCTCTTCTGTGACTCTTTAGTTCTTGCCAAACTCCTATGTTCATGCTGCTGCTTCCATCTGACAAGGAGCACAGCCTTCTGACAGCAGCTTTCAACTTGTCTAAGAAAGAGCTTGGCCATTTAGATGTGATGCAAATCTGTGTGTGTCTAAGGTGCAGGTGCAAGCTCCTGACAAAGGTGTTCTCCAGGTTCAGTTTCTATATGCCAGACAAATTGGAAATGTTTTCCTCTATCATTCGCACCAAGAGTCGCAGATTACTTAACTCAGGAGCTCTGAGAATGGAACGGCAAGAGGTGTTCCGCTTACGTCATAAACAGTGCTCCAGAGCGCTTAGCAACGGGCACAACGAAACGTGTGTGCGGGATAGTGACCATTCCCGCCTAGTGCTGGCAATGCACGAGCACTGCCAAAAGGCAAAGGAAGGCGCTTAGCATCCGGCTTGTGCGCAAAGCTTTCAGACTGCCAGAGGACCGCAGTTGTGGTAAGCCCGTTTGCTCATTTGACGTTAGATGTCGCCAGCAAGAACTTCACCCGCATCTGGTTTATGCTGCTACCTGTTGTTAGGCGACAACAAGGACACATGTAGCGATATGCTTTTTCCTGACTCATTTTCCTAGGCCACGCTCTTCTGTGACTCCTTAGATCTTGTCAAACTCCTATGTTCATGCTGCTGCTTCCATCTGACAAGGAGCACAGCCTTCTGACAGCAGCTTTCAACTTGTCTAAGAAAGAGCTTGGCCATTTAGATGTGATGCAAGTCTGTGTGTGTGTAAGGTGCAGGTGCAAGCTCGTGACAAAGGTGTTCTCCAGGTTCAGTTTCTCCCTGCCAGACACATTGGAAATGTTTTCCTCTGGCATTCGCACCAAGAGTCGCAGATTACTTAACTCAGGAGCTCTGAGAATGGAACGGCAAGAGGTGTTCCGCTTACGTCATAAACAGTGCTCCAGAGCGCTTAGCAACGGGCACAACAAAACGTGTGTGCGGGATAGTGACCATTCCCGCCTAGTGCTGGCAATGCACGAGCACTGACCGAAAGGCAAAGGAAGGCGCATAGCATCCGGCTTGTGCGCAAAGCTTTCAGACTGCCAGAGGACCGCAGCTGTGGTAAGCCCGTTTGCTCATTTGACGTTAGATGTCGCCAGCAAGAACTTCACCCGCATCTGGTTTATGCTGCTACCTGTTGTTAGGCGACAACAAGGACACATGTAGCGATATGCTTTTTCCTGACTCATTTTCCTAGGCCACGCTCTTCTGTGACTCTTTAGTTCTTGTCAAACTCCTATGTTCATGCTGCTGCTTCCATCTGACAAGGAGCACAGCCTTCTGATAGCAGCTTTCAACTTGTCTAAGAAAGAGCTTGGCCATTTAGATGTGATGCAAATCTGTGTGTGTCTACGGTGCAGGTGAAAGCTCCTGACAAAGGTGTTCTCCAGGTTCAGTTTCTCCCTGCCAGACACATTGGAAATGTTTTCCTCTGGCATTCGCACCAAGAGTCGCAGATTACTTAACTCAGGAGCTCTGAGAATGGAATGGCAAGAGGTGTTCCGCTTACGTCATAAACAGTGCTCCAGAGCGCTTAGCAACGGGCACAACGAAACGTGTGTGCGGGATAGTGACCATTCCCGCCTAGTGCTGGCAATGCACGAGCACTGCCAAAAGGCAAAGGAAGGCGCTTAGCATGCGGCTTGTGCGCAAAGCTTTCAGACTGCGAGAGGACCGCAGCTGTGGTAAGCCCGTTTGCTCATTTGACGTTAGATGTCGCCAGCAAGAACTTCACCCGCATCTGGTTTATGCTGCTACCTGTTGTTAGGCGACAACAAGGACACATGTAGCGATATGCTTTTTCCTGACTCATTTTCCTAGGCCACGCTCTTCTGTGGCTCTTTAGTTCTTGTGAAACTCCTATGTTCATGCTGCTGCTTCCATCTGACAAGGAGCACGGCCTTCTGACAGCAGCTTTCAACTTGTCTAAGAAAGAGCTTGGCCATTTAGATGTGATGCAAATCTGTGTGTGTGTAAGGTGCAGGTGCAAGCTCCTGACAAAGGTGTTCTCCAGGTTCAGTTTCTCCCTGCCAGACACATTGGAAATGTTTTCCTCTATCATTCGCACCAAGAGTCGCAGATTACTTAACTGAGGAGCTCGGAGAATGGAACGGCAAGAGGTGTTCCGCTTACGTCATAAACAGTGCTCCAGAGCGCTTAGCAACGGGCACAACGAAACGTGTGTGCGGGATAGTGACCATTCCCGCCTAGTGCTGGCAATGCACGAGCACTGCCAAAAGGCAAAGGAAGGCGCTTAGCATCCGGCTTGTGCGCAAAGCTTTCAGACTGCCAGAGGACCGCAGCTGTGGTAAGCCCGCTTGCTCATTTGACGTTAGATGTCGCCTGCAAGAACTTCAACCACATCTGGTTTATGCTGCTACCTGTTGTTAGGCGACAACAAGGACACATGTAGTAAATGCTTTTTCCTGCCTCATTTTGCTAGACTACGCTCTTCTGTGGCTCTTTAGTTCTTGTCAAACTCCTATGTTCATGCTGCTGCTTCCATCTGACAAGGAGCACAGCCTTCTGACAGCAGCTTTCAACTTGTCTAAGAAAGAGCTTGGCCATTTAGATGTGATGCAAATCTGTGTGTGTCTACGGTGCAGGTGAAAGCTCCTGACAAAGGTGTTCTCCAGGTTCAGTTTCTATATGCCAGACACATTGGAAATGTTTTCCTCTGGCATTCGCACCAAGAGTCGCAGATTACTTAACTCAGGAGCTCTGAGAATGGAATGGCAAGAGGTGTTCCGCTTACGTCATAAACAGTGCTCCAGAGCGCTTAGCAACGGGCACAACGAAACGTGTGTGCGGGATAGTGACCATTCCCGCCTAGTGCTGGCAATGCACGAGCACTGACCAAAAGGCAAAGGAAGGCGCTTAACATCCGGCTTGTGCGCAAAGCTTTCAGACTGCCAGAGGACCGCAGCTGTGGTAAGCCCGTTTGCTCATTTGACGTTAGATGTCGCCAGCAAGATCTTCACCCGCATCTGGTTTATGCTGCTACCTGTTGTTAGGCGACAACAAGGACACATGTAGCGATATGCTTTTTCCTGACTCATTTTCCTAGGCCACGCTCTTCTGTGACTCCTTAGATCTTGTCAAACTCCTATGTTCATGCTGCTGCTTCCATCTGACAAGGAGCACAGCCTTCTGACAGCAGCTTTCAACTTGTCTAAGAAAGAGCTTGGCCATTTAGATGTGATGCAAATCTGTGTGTGTCTAAGGTGCAGGTGCAAGCTCCTGACAAAGGTGTTCTCCAGGTTCAGTTTCTATATGCCAGACAAATTGGAAATGTTTTCCTCTATCATTCGCACCAAGAGTCGCAGATTACTTAACTCAGGAGCTCTGAGAATGGAACGGCAAGAGGTGTTCCGCTTACGTCATAAACAGTGCTCCAGAGCGCTTAGCAACGGGCACAACGAAACGTGTGTGCGGGATAGTGACCATTCCCGCCTAGTGCTGGCAATGCACGAGCACTGCCAAAAGGCAAAGGAAGGCGCTTAGCATCCGGCTTGTGCGCAAAGCTTTCAGACTGCCAGAGGACCGCAGTTGTGGTAAGCCCGTTTGCTCATTTGACGTTAGATGTCGCCAGCAAGAACTTCACCCGCATCTGGTTTATGCTGCTACCTGTTGTTAGGCGACAACAAGGACACATGTAGCGATATGCTTTTTCCTGACTCATTTTCCTAGGCCACGCTCTTCTGTGACTCCTTAGATCTTGTCAAACTCCTATGTTCATGCTGCTGCTTCCATCTGACAAGGAGCACAGCCTTCTGACAGCAGCTTTCAACTTGTCTAAGAAAGAGCTTGGCCATTTAGATGTGATGCAAATCTGTGTGTGTCTACGGTGCAGGTGAAAGCTCCTGACAAAGGTGTTCTCCAGGTTCAGTTTCTATATGCCAGACACATTGGAAATGTTTTCCTCTGGCATTCGCACCAAGAGTCGCAGATTACTTAACTCAGGAGCTCTGAGAATGGAACGGCAAGAGGTGTTCCGCTTACGTCATAAACAGTGCTCCAGAGCGCTTAGCAACGGGCACAACGAAACGTGTGTGCGGGATAGTGACCATTCCCGCCTAGTGCTGGCAATGCACGAGCACTGCCAAAAGGCAAAGGAAGGCGCTTAGCATCCGGCTTGTGCGCAAAGCTTTCAGACTGCCAGAGGACCGCAGTTGTGGTAAGCCCGTTTGCTCATTTGACGTTAGATGTCGCCAGCAAGAACTTCACCCGCATCTGGTTTATGCTGCTACCTGTTGTTAGGCGACAACAAGGACACATGTAGCGATATGCTTTTTCCTGACTCATTTTCCTAGGCCACGCTCTTCTGTGACTCCTTAGATCTTGTCAAACTCCTATGTTCATGCTGCTGCTTCCATCTGACAAGGAGCACAGCCTTCTGACAGCAGCTTTCAACTTGTCTAAGAAAGAGCTTGGCCATTTAGATGTGATGCAAATCTGTGTGTGTCTACGGTGCAGGTGAAAGCTCCTGACAAAGGTGTTCTCCAGGTTCAGTTTCTCCCTGCCAGACACATTGGAAATGTTTTCCTCTGGCATTCGCACCAAGAGTCGCAGATTACTTAACTCAGGAGCTCTGAGAATGGAACGGCAAGAGGTGTTCCGCTTACGTCATAAACAGTGCTCCAGAGCGCTTAGCAACGGGCACAACAAAACGTGTGTGCGGGATAGTGACCATTCCCGCCTAGTGCTGGCAATGCACGAGCACTGCCAAAAGGCAAAGGAAGGCGCTTAGCATCCGGCTTGTGCGCAAAGCTTTCAGACTGCCAGAGGACCGTAGCTGTGGTAAGCCCGCTTGCTCATTTGACGTTAGATGTCGCCTGCAAGAACTTCAACCACATCTGGTTTATGCTGCTACCTGTTGTTAGGCGACAACAAGGACACATGTAGCGATATGCTTTTTCCTGCCTCATTTTGCTAGACTACGCTCTTCTGTGGCTCTTTAGTTCTTGTCAAACTCCTATGTTCATGCTGCTGCTTCCATCTGACAAGGAGCACAGCCTTCTGACAGCAGCTTTCAACTTGTCTAAGAAAGAGCTTGGCCATTTAGATGTGATGCAAATCTGTGTGTGTCTACGGTGCAGGTGAAAGCTCCTGACAAAGGTGTTCTCCAGGTTCAGTTTCTATATGCCAGACACATTGGAAATGTTTTCCTCTGGCATTCGCACCAAGAGTCGCAGATTACTTAACTCAGGAGCTCTGAGAATGGAACGGCAAGAGGTGTTCCGCTTACGTCATAAACAGTGCTCCAGAGCGCTTAGCAACGGGCACAACGAAACGTGTGTGCGGGATAGTGACCATTCCCACCTAGTGCTGGCAATGCACGAGCACTGACCGAAAGGCAAAGGAAGGCGCTTAGCATGCGGCTTGTGCGCAAAGCTTTCAGACTGCCAGAGGACCGCAGCTGTGGTAAGCCCGTTTGCTCATTTGACGTTAGATGTCGCCAGCAAGAACTTCACCCGCATCTGGTTTATGCTGCTACCTGTTGTTAGGCGACAACAAGGACACATGTAGCGATATGCTTTTTCCTGACTCATTTTCCTAGGCCACGCTCTTCTGTGGCTCTTTAGTTCTTGTCAAACTCCTATGTTCATGCTGCTGCTTCCATCTGACAAGGAGCACGGCCTTCTGACAGCAGCTTTCAACTTGTCTAAGAAAGAGCTTGGCCATTTAGATGTGATGCAAATCTGTGTGTGTCTACGGTGCAGGTGAAAGCTCCTGACAAAGATGTTCTCCAGGTTCAGTTTCTCCCTGCCAGACACATTGGAAATGTTTTCCTCTATCATTCGCACCAAGAGTCGCAGATTACTTAACTGAGGAGCTCTGAGAATGGAACGGCAAGAGGTGTTCCGCTTACGTCATAAACAGTGCTCCAGAGCGCTTAGCAACGGGCACAACGAAACGTGTGTGCGGGATAGTGACCATTCCCGCCTAGTGCTGGCAATGCACGAGCACTGACCGAAAGGCAAAGGAAGGCGCTTAGCATCCGGCTTGTGCGCAAAGCTTTCAGACTGCCAGAGGACCGCAGTTGTGGTAAGCCCGTTTGCTCATTTGACGTTAGATGTCGCCAGCAAGAACTTCACCCGCATCTGGTTTATGCTGCTACCTGTTGTTAGGCGACAACAAGGACACATGTAGCGATATGCTTTTTCCTGACTCATTTTCCTAGGCCACGCTCTTCTGTGGCTCTTTAGTTCTTGTCAAACTCCTATGTTCATGCTGCTGCTTCCATCTGACAAGGAGCACGGCCTTCTGACAGCAGCTTTCAACTTGTCTAAGAAAGAGCTTGGCCATTTAGATGTGATGCAAATCTGTGTGTGTCTACGGTGCAGGTGAAAGCTCCTGACAATGGTGTTCTCCAGGTTCAGTTTCTCCCTGCCAGACACATTGGAAATGTTTTCCTCTATCATTCGCACCAAGAATCGCAGATTACTTAACTCAGGAGCTCTGAGAATGGAACGGCAAGAGGTGTTCCGCTTACGTCATAAACAGTGCTCCAGAGCGCTTAGCAACGGGCACAACGAAACGTGTGTGCGGGATAGTGACCATTCCCGCCTAGTGCTGGCAATGCACGAGCACTGACCGAAAGGCAAAGGAAGGCGCTTAACATCCGGCTTGTGCGCAAAGCTTTCAGACTGCCAGAGGACCGCAGCTGTGGTAAGCCCGTTTGCTCATTTGACGTTAGATGTCGCCAGCAAGAACTTCACCCGCATCTGGTTTATGCTGCTACCTGTTGTTAGGCGACAACAAGGACACATGTAGCGATATGCTTTTTCCTGACTCATTTTCCTAGGCCACGCTCTTCTGTGACTCTTTAGTTCTTGTCAAACTCCTATGTTCATGCTGCTGCTTCCATCTGACAAGGAGCACAGCCTTCTGACAGCAGCTTTCAACTTGTCTAAGAAAGAGCTTGGCCATTTAGATGTGATGCAAATCTGTGTGTGTCTACGGTGCAGGTGAAAGCTCGTGACAAAGGTGTTCTCCAGGTTCAGTTTCTATATGCCAGACACATTGGAAATGTTTTCCTCTATCATTCGCACCAAGAATCGCAGATTACTTAACTGAGGAGCTCTGAGAATGGAACGGCAAGAGGTGTTCCGCTTACGTCATAAACAGTGCTCCAGAGCGCTTAGCAACGGGCACAACGAAACGTGTGTGCGGGATAGTGACCATTCCCGCCTAGTGCTGGCAATGCACGAGCACTGCCAAAAGGCAAAGGAAGGCGCTTAGCATCCGGCTTGTGCGCAAAGCTTTCAGACTGCCAGAGGACCGCAGCTGTGGTAAGCCCGTTTGCTCATTTGACGTTAGATGTCGCCAGCAAGAACTTCACCCGCATCTGGTTTATGCTGCTACCTGTTGTTAGGCGACAACAAGGACACATGTAGCGATATGCTTTTTCCTGACTCATTTTCCTAGGCCACGCTCTTCTGTGGCTCTTTAGTTCTTGTGAAACTCCTATGTTCATGCTGCTGCTTCCATCTGACAAGGAGCACGGCCTTCTGACAGCAGCTTTCAACTTGTCTAAGAAAGAGCTTGGCCATTTAGATGTGATGCAAATCTGTGTGTGTGTAAGGTGCAGGTGAAAGCTCCTGACAATGGTGTTCCCCAGATTCAGTTTCTCCCTGCCAGACACATTGGAAATGTTTTCCTCTATCATTCGCACCAAGAGTCGCAGATTACTTAACTGAGGAGCTCTGAGAATGGAACGGCAAGAGGTGTTCCGCTTACGTCATAAACAGTGCTCCAGAGCGCTTAGCAACGGGCACAACGAAACGTGTGTGCGGGATAGTGACCATTCCCGCCTAGTGCTGGCAATGCACGAGCACTGACCGAAAGGCAAAGGAAGGCGCTTAACATCCGGCTTGTGCGCAAAGCTTTCAGACTGCCAGAGGACCGCAGCTGTGGTAAGCCCGTTTGCTCATTTGACGTTAGATGTCGCCAGCAAGAACTTCACCCGCATCTGGTTTATGCTGCTACCTGTTGTTAGGCGACAACAAGGACACATGTAGCGATATGCTTTTTCCTGATTCATTTTCCTAGGCCACGCTCTTCTGTGACTCTTTAGTTCTTGTCAAACTCCTATGTTCATGCTGCTGCTTCCATCTGACAAGGAGCACAGCCTTCTGACAGCAGCTTTCAACTTGTCTAAGAAAGAGCTTGGCCATTTAGATGTGATGCAAATCTGTGTGTGTCTACGGTGCAGGTGAAAGCTCCTGTCAAAGGTGTTCTCCAGGTTCAGTTTCTATATGCCAGACACATTGGAAATGTTTTCCTCTATCATTCGCACCAAGAATCGCAGATTACTTAACTGAGGAGCTCTGAGAATGGAACGGCAAGAGGTGTTCCGCTTACGTCATAAACAGTGCTCCAGAGCGCTTAGCAACGGGCACAACGAAACGTGTGTGCGGGATAGTGACCATTCCCGCCTAGTGCTGGCAATGCACGAGCACTGACCAAAAGGCAAAGGAAGGCGCTTAACATCCGGCTTGTGCGCAAAGCTTTCAGACTGCCAGAGGACCGCAGCTGTGGTAAGCCCGTTTGCTCATTTGACGTTAGATGTCGCCAGCAAGAACTTCACCCGCATCTGGTTTATGCTGCTACCTGTTGTTAGGCGACAACAAGGACACATGTAGCGATATGCTTTTTCCTGACTCATTTTCCTAGGCCACGCTCTTCTGTGACTCTTTAGTTCTTGCCAAACTCCTATGTTCATGCTGCTGCTTCCATCTGACAAGGAGCACAGCCTTCTGACAGCAGCTTTCAACTTGTCTAAGAAAGAGCTTGGCCATTTAGATGTGATGCAAATCTGTGTGTGTCTACGGTGCAGGTGAAAGCTCCTGACAAAGATGTTCTCCAGGTTCAGTTTCTCCCTGCCAGACACATTGGAAATGTTTTCCTCTATCATTCGCACCAAGAGTCGCAGATTACTTAACTGAGGAGCTCTGAGAATGGAACGGCAAGAGGTGTTCCGCTTACGTCATAAACAGTGCTCCAGAGCGCTTAGCAACGGGCACAACGAAACGTGTGTGCGGGATAGTGACCATTCCCGCCTAGTGCTGGCAATGCACGAGCACTGACCGAAAGGCAAAGGAAGGCGCTTAGCATCCGGCTTGTGCACAAAGCTTTCAGACTGCCAGAGGACCGCAGTTGTGGTAAGCCCGTTTGCTCATTTGACGTTAGATGTCGCCAGCAAGAACTTCACCCGCATCTGGTTTATGCTGCTACCTGTTGTTAGGCGACAACAAGGACACATGTAGCGATATGCTTTTTCCTGACTCATTTTCCTAGGCCACGCTCTTCTGTGGCTCTTTAGTTCTTGTCAAACTCCTATGTTCATGCTGCTGCTTCCATCTGACAAGGAGCACGGCCTTCTGACAGCAGCTTTCAACTTGTCTAAGAAAGAGCTTGGCCATTTAGATGTGATGCAAATCTGTGTGTGTCTACGGTGCAGGTGAAAGCTCCTGACAATGGTGTTCTCCAGGTTCAGTTTCTCCCTGCCAGACACATTGGAAATGTTTTCCTCTATCATTCGCACCAAGAATCGCAGATTACTTAACTCAGGAGCTCTGAGAATGGAACGGCAAGAGGTGTTCCGCTTACGTCATAAACAGTGCTCCAGAGCGCTTAGCAACGGGCACAACGAAACGTGTGTGCGGGATAGTGACCATTCCCGCCTAGTGCTGGCAATGCACGAGCACTGACCGAAAGGCAAAGGAAGGCGCTTAACATCCGGCTTGTGCGCAAAGCTTTCAGACTGCCAGAGGACCGCAGCTGTGGTAAGCCCGTTTGCTCATTTGACGTTAGATGTCGCCAGCAAGAACTTCACCCGCATCTGGTTTATGCTGCTACCTGTTGTTAGGCGACAACAAGGACACATGTAGCGATATGCTTTTTCCTGACTCATTTTCCTAGGCCACGCTCTTCTGTGACTCTTTAGTTCTTGTCAAACTCCTATGTTCATGCTGCTGCTTCCATCTGACAAGGAGCACAGCCTTCTGACAGCAGCTTTCAACTTGTCTAAGAAAGAGCTTGGCCATTTAGATGTGATGCAAATCTGTGTGTGTCTACGGTGCAGGTGAAAGCTCGTGACAAAGGTGTTCTCCAGGTTCAGTTTCTATATGCCAGACACATTGGAAATGTTTTCCTCTATCATTCGCACCAAGAATCGCAGATTACTTAACTGAGGAGCTCTGAGAATGGAACGGCAAGAGGTGTTCCGCTTACGTCATAAACAGTGCTCCAGAGCGCTTAGCAACGGGCACAACGAAACGTGTGTGCGGGATAGTGACCATTCCCGCCTAGTGCTGGCAATGCACGAGCACTGCCAAAAGGCAAAGGAAGGCGCTTAGCATCCGGCTTGTGCGCAAAGCTTTCAGACTGCCAGAGGACCGCAGCTGTGGTAAGCCCGTTTGCTCATTTGACGTTAGATGTCGCCAGCAAGAACTTCACCCGCATCTGGTTTATGCTGCTACCTGTTGTTAGGCGACAACAAGGACACATGTAGCGATATGCTTTTTCCTGACTCATTTTCCTAGGCCACGCTCTTCTGTGGCTCTTTAGTTCTTGTGAAACTCCTATGTTCATGCTGCTGCTTCCATCTGACAAGGAGCACGGCCTTCTGACAGCAGCTTTCAACTTGTCTAAGAAAGAGCTTGGCCATTTAGATGTGATGCAAATCTGTGTGTGTGTAAGGTGCAGGTGAAAGCTCCTGACAATGGTGTTCCCCAGATTCAGTTTCTCCCTGCCAGACACATTGGAAATGTTTTCCTCTATCATTCGCACCAAGAGTCGCAGATTACTTAACTGAGGAGCTCTGAGAATGGAACGGCAAGAGGTGTTCCGCTTACGTCATAAACAGTGCTCCAGAGCGCTTAGCAACGGGCACAACGAAACGTGTGTGCGGGATAGTGACCATTCCCGCCTAGTGCTGGCAATGCACGAGCACTGACCGAAAGGCAAAGGAAGGCGCTTAACATCCGGCTTGTGCGCAAAGCTTTCAGACTGCCAGAGGACCGCAGCTGTGGTAAGCCCGTTTGCTCATTTGACGTTAGATGTCGCCAGCAAGAACTTCACCCGCATCTGGTTTATGCTGCTACCTGTTGTTAGGCGACAACAAGGACACATGTAGCGATATGCTTTTTCCTGACTCATTTTCCTAGGCCACGCTCTTCTGTGACTCTTTAGTTCTTGCCAAACTCCTATGTTCATGCTGCTGCTTCCATCTGACAAGGAGCACAGCCTTCTGACAGCAGCTTTCAACTTGTCTAAGAAAGAGCTTGGCCATTTAGATGTGATGCAAATCTGTGTGTGTCTACGGTGCAGGTGAAAGCTCCTGACAAAGATGTTCTCCAGGTTCAGTTTCTCCCTGCCAGACACATTGGAAATGTTTTCCTCTATCATTCGCACCAAGAGTCGCAGATTACTTAACTGAGGAGCTCTGAGAATGGAACGGCAAGAGGTGTTCCGCTTACGTCATAAACAGTGCTCCAGAGCGCTTAGCAACGGGCACAACGAAACGTGTGTGCGGGATAGTGACCATTCCCGCCTAGTGCTGGCAATGCACGAGCACTGACCGAAAGGCAAAGGAAGGCGCTTAGCATCCGGCTTGTGCACAAAGCTTTCAGACTGCCAGAGGACCGCAGTTGTGGTAAGCCCGTTTGCTCATTTGACGTTAGATGTCGCCAGCAAGAACTTCACCCGCATCTGGTTTATGCTGCTACCTGTTGTTAGGCGACAACAAGGACACATGTAGCGATATGCTTTTTCCTGACTCATTTTCCTAGGCCACGCTCTTCTGTGGCTCTTTAGTTCTTGTCAAACTCCTATGTTCATGCTGCTGCTTCCATCTGACAAGGAGCACGGCCTTCTGACAGCAGCTTTCAACTTGTCTAAGAAAGAGCTTGGCCATTTAGATGTGATGCAAATCTGTGTGTGTCTACGGTGCAGGTGAAAGCTCCTGACAATGGTGTTCTCCAGGTTCAGTTTCTCCCTGCCAGACACATTGGAAATGTTTTCCTCTATCATTCGCACCAAGAATCGCAGATTACTTAACTCAGGAGCTCTGAGAATGGAACGGCAAGAGGTGTTCCGCTTACGTCATAAACAGTGCTCCAGAGCGCTTAGCAACGGGCACAACGAAACGTGTGTGCGGGATAGTGACCATTCCCGCCTAGTGCTGGCAATGCACGAGCACTGACCGAAAGGCAAAGGAAGGCGCTTAACATCCGGCTTGTGCGCAAAGCTTTCAGACTGCCAGAGGACCGCAGCTGTGGTAAGCCCGTTTGCTCATTTGACGTTAGATGTCGCCAGCAAGAACTTCACCCGCATCTGGTTTATGCTGCTACCTGTTGTTAGGCGACAACAAGGACACATGTAGCGATATGCTTTTTCCTGACTCATTTTCCTAGGCCACGCTCTTCTGTGACTCTTTAGTTCTTGTCAAACTCCTATGTTCATGCTGCTGCTTCCATCTGACAAGGAGCACAGCCTTCTGACAGCAGCTTTCAACTTGTCTAAGAAAGAGCTTGGCCATTTAGATGTGATGCAAATCTGTGTGTGTCTACGGTGCAGGTGAAAGCTCCTGACAAAGGTGTTCTCCAGTTTCAGTTTCTATATGCCAGACACATTGGAAATGTTTTCCTCTATCATTCGCACCAAGAATCGCAGATTACTTAACTGAGGAGCTCTGAGAATGGAACGGCAAGAGGTGTTCCGCTTACGTCATAAACAGTGCTCCAGAGCGCTTAGCAACGGGCACAACGAAACGTGTGTGCGGGATAGTGACCATTCCCGCCTAGTGCTGGCAATGCACGAGCACTGACCAAAAGGCAAAGGAAGGCGCTTAACATCCGGCTTGTGCGCAAAGCTTTCAGACTGCCAGAGGACCGCAGCTGTGGTAAGCCCGTTTGCTCATTTGACGTTAGATGTCGCCAGCAAGAACTTCACCCGCATCTGGTTTATGCTGCTACCTGTTGTTAGGCGACAACAAGGACACATGTAGCGATATGCTTTTTCCTGACTCATTTTCCTAGGCCACGCTCTTCTGTGACTCCTTAGATCTTGTCAAACTCCTATGTTCATGCTGCTGCTTCCATCTGACAAGGAGCACGGCCTTCTGACAGCAGCTTTCAACTTGTCTAAGAAAGAGCTTGGCCATTTAGATGTGATGCAAATCTGTGTGTGTCTACGGTGCAGGTGAAAGCTCCTGACAATGGTGTTCTCCAGGTTCAGTTTCTCCCTGCCAGACACATTGGAAATGTTTTCCTCTATCATTCGCACCAAGAATCGCAGATTACTTAACTCAGGAGCTCTGAGAATGGAACGGCAAGAGGTGTTCCGCTTACGTCATAAACAGTGCTCCAGAGCGCTTAGCAACGGGCACAACGAAACGTGTGTGCGGGATAGTGACCATTCCCGCCTAGTGCTGGCAATGCACGAGCACTGACCGAAAGGCAAAGGAAGGCGCTTAACATCCGGCTTGTGCGCAAAGCTTTCAGACTGCCAGAGGACCGCAGCTGTGGTAAGCCCGTTTGCTCATTTGACGTTAGATGTCGCCAGCAAGAACTTCACCCGCATCTGGTTTATGCTGCTACCTGTTGTTAGGCGACAACAAGGACACATGTAGCGATATGCTTTTTCCTGACTCATTTTCCTAGGCCACGCTCTTCTGTGACTCTTTAGATCTTGTCAAACTCCTATGTTCATGCTGCTGCTTCCATCTGACAAGGAGCACAGCCTTCTGACAGCAGCTTTCAACTTGTCTAAGAAAGAGCTTGGCCATTTAGATGTGATGCAAATCTGTGTGTGTCTACGGTGCAGGTGAAAGCTCCTGACAAAGGTGTTCTCCAGGTTCAGTTTCTATATGCCAGACACATTGGAAATGTTTTCCTCTATCATTCGCACCAAGAATCGCAGATTACTTAACTGAGGAGCTCTGAGAATGGAACGGCAAGAGGTGTTCCGCTTACGTCATAAACAGTGCTCCAGAGCGCTTAGCAACGGGCACAACGAAACGTGTGTGCGGGATAGTGACCATTCCCGCCTAGTGCTGGCAATGCACGAGCACTGCCAAAAGGCAAAGGAAGGCGCTTAGCATCCGGCTTGTGCGCAAAGCTTTCAGACTGCCAGAGGACCGCAGCTGTGGTAAGCCCGTTTGCTCATTTGACGTTAGATGTCGCCAGCAAGAACTTCACCCGCATCTGGTTTATGCTGCTACCTGTTGTTAGGCGACAACAAGGACACATGTAGCGATATGCTTTTTCCTGACTCATTTTCCTAGGCCACGCTCTTCTGTGGCTCTTTAGTTCTTGTGAAACTCCTATGTTCATGCTGCTGCTTCCATCTGACAAGGAGCACGGCCTTCTGACAGCAGCTTTCAACTTGTCTAAGAAAGAGCTTGGCCATTTAGATGTGATGCAAATCTGTGTGTGTGTAAGGTGCAGGTGAAAGCTCCTGACAATGGTGTTCCCCAGGTTCAGTTTCTCCCTGCCAGACACATTGGAAATGTTTTCCTCTATCATTCGCACCAAGAGTCGCAGATTACTTAACTGAGGAGCTCTGAGAATGGAACGGCAAGAGGTGTTCCGCTTACGTCATAAACAGTGCTCCAGAGCGCTTAGCAACGGGCACAACGAAACGTGTGTGCGGGATAGTGACCATTCCCGCCTAGTGCTGGCAATGCACGAGCACTGACCGAAAGGCAAAGGAAGGCGCTTAACATCCGGCTTGTGCGCAAAGCTTTCAGACTGCCAGAGGACCGCAGCTGTGGTAAGCCCGTTTGCTCATTTGACGTTAGATGTCGCCAGCAAGAACTTCACCCGCATCTGGTTTATGCTGCTACCTGTTGTTAGGCGACAACAAGGACACATGTAGCGATATGCTTTTTCCTGATTCATTTTCCTAGGCCACGCTCTTCTGTGACTCTTTAGTTCTTGTCAAACTCCTATGTTCATGCTGCTGCTTCCATCTGACAAGGAGCACAGCCTTCTGACAGCAGCTTTCAACTTGTCTAAGAAAGAGCTTGGCCATTTAGATGTGATGCAAATCTGTGTGTGTCTACGGTGCAGGTGAAAGCTCCTGACAAAGGTGTTCTCCAGGTTCAGTTTCTATATGCCAGACACATTGGAAATGTTTTCCTCTATCATTCGCACCAAGAATCGCAGATTACTTAACTGAGGAGCTCTGAGAATGGAACGGCAAGAGGTGTTCCGCTTACGTCATAAACAGTGCTCCAGAGCGCTTAGCAACGGGCACAACGAAACGTGTGTGCGGGATAGTGACCATTCCCGCCTAGTGCTGGCAATGCACGAGCCCTGACCAAAAGGCAAAGGAAGGCGCTTAACATCCGGCTTGTGCGCAAAGCTTTCAGACTGCCAGAGGACCGCAGCTGTGGTAAGCCCGTTTGCTCATTTGACGTTAGATGTCGCCAGCAAGAACTTCACCCGCATCTGGTTTATGCTGCTACCTGTTGTTAGGCGACAACAAGGACACATGTAGCGATATGCTTTTTCCTGACTCATTTTCCTAGGCCACGCTCTTCTGTGACTCTTTAGTTCTTGCCAAACTCCTATGTTCATGCTGCTGCTTCCATCTGACAAGGAGCACAGCCTTCTGACAGCAGCTTTCAACTTGTCTAAGAAAGAGCTTGGCCATTTAGATGTGATGCAAATCTGTGTGTGTCTACGGTGCAGGTGAAAGCTCCTGACAAAGGTGTTCTCCAGGTTCAGTTTCTATATGCCAGACACATTGGAAATGTTTTCCTCTGGCATTCGCACCAAGAGTCGCAGATTACTTAACTGAGGAGCTCTGAGAATGGAACGGCAAGAGGTGTTCCGCTTACGTCATAAACAGTGCTCCAGAGCGCTTAGCAACGGGCACAACGAAACGTGTGTGCGGGATAGTGACCATTCCCGCCTAGTGCTGGCAATGCACGAGCACTGCCAAAAGGCAAAGGAAGGCGCTTAGCATCCGGCTTGTGCGCAAAGCTTTCAGACTGCCAGAGGACCGCAGTTGTGGTAAGCCCGTTTGCTCATTTGACGTTAGATGTCGCCTGCAAGAACTTCACCCGCATCTGGTTTATGCTGCTACCTGTTGTTAGGCGACAACAAGGACACATGTAGCGATATGCTTTTTCCTGACTCATTTTCCTAGGCCACGCTCTTCTGTGACTCCTTAGATCTTGTCAAACTCCTATGTTCATGCTGCTGCTTCCATCTGACAAGGAGCACAGCCTTCTGACAGCAGCTTTCAACTTGTCTAAGAAAGAGCTTGGCCATTTAGATGTGATGCAAATCTGTGTGTGTCTACGGTGCAGGTGAAAGCTCCTGACAAAGGTGTTCTCCAGGTTCAGTTTCTATATGCCAGACACATTGGAAATGTTTTCCTCTGGCATTCGCACCAAGAGTCGCAGATTACTTAACTCAGGAGCTCTGAGAATGGAACGGCAAGAGGTGTTCCGCTTACGTCATAAACAGTGCTCCAGAGCGCTTAGCAACGGGCACAACGAAACGTGTGTGCGGGATAGTGACCATTCCCGCCTAGTGCTGGCAATGCACGAGCACTGCCAAAAGGCAAAGGAAGGCGCTTAGCATCCGGCTTGTGCGCAAAGCTTTCAGACTGCCAGAGGACCGCAGTTGTGGTAAGCCCGTTTGCTCATTTGACGTTAGATGTCGCCAGCAAGAACTTCACCCGCATCTGGTTTATGCTGCTACCTGTTGTTAGGCGACAACAAGGACACATGTAGCGATATGCTTTTTCCTGACTCATTTTCCTAGGCCACGCTCTTCTGTGACTCCTTAGATCTTGTCAAACTCCTATGTTCATGCTGCTGCTTCCATCTGACAAGGAGCACAGCCTTCTGACAGCAGCTTTCAACTTGTCTAAGAAAGAGCTTGGCCATTTAGATGTGATGCAAATCTGTGTGTGTCTACGGTGCAGGTGAAAGCTCCTGACAAAGGTGTTCTCCAGGTTCAGTTTCTCCCTGCCAGACACATTGGAAATGTTTTCCTCTGGCATTCGCACCAAGAGTCGCAGATTACTTAACTCAGGAGCTCTGAGAATGGAACGGCAAGAGGTGTTCCGCTTACGTCATAAACAGTGCTCCAGAGCGCTTAGCAACGGGCACAACAAAACGTGTGTGCGGGATAGTGACCATTCCCGCCTAGTGCTGGCAATGCACGAGCACTGCCAAAAGGCAAAGGAAGGCGCTTAGCATCCGGCTTGTGCGCAAAGCTTTCAGACTGCCAGAGGACCGCAGCTGTGGTAAGCCCGTTTGCTCATTTGACGTTAGATGTCGCCAGCA
This sequence comes from Poecile atricapillus, assembly GCF_030490865.1. Lineage (NCBI taxonomy): Eukaryota > Metazoa > Chordata > Aves > Passeriformes > Paridae > Poecile > Poecile atricapillus. Next base: position 60,346 of record NW_026709233.1, on the reverse strand, counting down.
AGAACTTCACCCGCATCTGGTTTATGCTGCTACCTGTTGTTAGGCGACAACAAGGACACATGTAGCGATATGCTTTTTCCTGACTCATTTTCCTAGGCCACGCTCTTCTGTGACTCTTTAGTTCTTGTCAAACTCCTATGTTCATGCTGCTGCTTCCATCTGACAAGGAGCACAGCCTTCTGACAGCAGCTTTCAACTTGTCTAAGAAAGAGCTTGGCCATTTAGATGTGATGCAAATCTGTGTGTGTCTACGGTGCAGGTGAAAGCTCCTGACAAAGGTGTTCTCCAGGTTCAGTTTCTATATGCCAGACACATTGGAAATGTTTTCCTCTGGCATTCGCACCAAGAGTCGCAGATTACTTAACTCAGGAGCTCTGAGAATGGAACGGCAAGAGGTGTTCCGCTTACGTCATAAACAGTGCTCCAGAGCGCTTAGCAACGGGCACAACGAAACGTGTGTGCGGGATAGTGACCATTCCCGCCTAGTGCTGGCAATGCACGAGCACTGACCAAAAGGCAAAGGAAGGCGCTTAACATCCGGCTTGTGCGCAAAGCTTTCAGACTGCCAGAGGACCGCAGCTGTGGTAAGCCCGTTTGCTCATTTGACGTTAGATGTCGCCAGCAAGAACTTCACCCGCATCTGGTTTATGCTGCTACCTGTTGTTAGGCGACAACAAGGACACATGTAGCGATATGCTTTTTCCTGACTCATTTTCCTAGGCCACGCTCTTCTGTGGCTCTTTAGTTCTTGCCAAACTCCTATGTTCATGCTGCTGCTTCCATCTGACAAGGAGCACAGGCTTCTGACAGCAGCTTTCAACTTGTCTAAGAAAGAGCTTGGCCATTTAGATGTGATGCAAATCTGTGTGTGTCTACGGTGCAGGTGAAAGCTCCTGACAAAGGTGTTCTCCAGGTTCAGTTTCTATATGCCAGACACATTGGAAATGTTTTCCTCTGGCATTCGCACCAAGAGTCGCAGATTACTTAACTCAGGAGCTCTGAGAATGGAACGGCAAGAGGTGTTCCGCTTACGTCATAAACAGTGCTCCAGAGCGCTTAGCAACGGGCACAACGAAACGTGTGTGCGGGATAGTGACCATTCCCGCCTAGTGCTGGCAATGCACGAGCACTGCCAAAAGGCAAAGGAAGGCGCTTAGCATCCGGCTTGTGCGCAAAGCTTTCAGACTGCCAGAGGACCGCAGCTGTGGTAAGCCCGTTTGCTCATTTGACGTTAGATGTCGCCAGCAAGAACTTCACCCGCATCTGGTTTATGCTGCTACCTGTTGTTAGGCGACAACAAGGACACATGTAGCGATATGCTTTTTCCTGACTCATTTTCCTAGGCCACGCTCTTCTGTGACTCCTTAGATCTTGTCAAACTCCTATGTTCATGCTGCTGCTTCCATCTGACAAGGAGCACAGCCTTCTGACAGCAGCTTTCAACTTGTCTAAGAAAGAGCTTGGCCATTTAGATGTGATGCAAATCTGTGTGTGTCTACGGTGCAGGTGAAAGCTCCTGACAAAGGTGTTCTCCAGGTTCAGTTTCTCCCTGCCAGACACATTGGAAATGTTTTCCTCTGGCATTCGCACCAAGAGTCGCAGATTACTTAACTCAGGAGCTCTGAGAATGGAACGGCAAGAGGTGTTCCGCTTACGTCATAAACAGTGCTCCAGAGCGCTTAGCAACGGGCACAACGAAACGTGTGTGCGGGATAGTGACCATTCCCGCCTAGTGCTGGCAATGCACGAGCACTGCCAAAAGGCAAAGGAAGGCGCTTAGCATCCGGCTTGTGCGCAAAGCTTTCAGACTGCCAGAGGACCGCAGCTGTGGTAAGCCCGTTTGCTCATTTGACGTTAGATGTCGCCAGCAAGAACTTCACCCGCATCTGGTTTATGCTGCTACCTGTTGTTAGGCGACAACAAGGACACATGTAGCGATATGCTTTTTCCTGACTCATTTTCCTAGGCCACGCTCTTCTGTGACTCTTTAGTTCTTGTCAAACTCCTATGTTCATGCTGCTGCTTCCATCTGACAAGGAGCACAGCCTTCTGACAGCAGCTTTCAACTTGTCTAAGAAAGAGCTTGGCCATTTAGATGTGATGCAAATCTGTGTGTGTCTACGGTGCAGGTGAAAGCTCCTGACAAAGGTGTTCTCCAGGTTCAGTTTCTCCCTGCCAGACACATTGGAAATGTTTTCCTCTATCATTCGCACCAAGAATCGCAGATTACTTAACTGAGGAGCTCTGAGAATGGAACGGCAAGAGGTGTTCCGCTTACGTCATAAACAGTGCTCCAGAGCGCTTAGCAACGGGCACAACGAAACGTGTGTGCGGGATAGTGAGCATTCATGCCTAGTGCTGGCAATGCACGAGCACTGCCAAAAGGCAAAGGAAGGCGCTTAGCATGCGGCTTGTGCGCAAAGCTTTCAGACTGCCAGAGGACCGCAGCTGTGGTAAGCCCGTTTGCTCATTTGACGTTAGATGTCGCCAGCAAGAACTTCACCCGCATCTGGTTTATGCTGCTACCTGTTGTTAGGCGACAACAAGGACACATGTAGCGATATGCTTTTTCCTGACTCATTTTCCTAGGCCACGCTCTTCTGTGACTCTTTAGTTCTTGTCAAACTCCTATGTTCATGCTGCTGCTTCCATCTGACAAGGAGCACAGCCTTCTGACAGCAGCTTTCAACTTGTCTAAGAAAGAGCTTGGCCATTTAGATGTGATGCAAATCTGTGTGTGTGTAAGGTGCAGGTGAAAGCTCCTGACAAAGGTGTTCTCCAGGTTCAGTTTCTCCCTGCCAGACACATTGGAAATGTTTTCCTCTATCATTCGCACCAAGAGTCGCAGATTACTTAACTGAGGAGCTCTGAGAATGGAACGGCAAGAGGTGTTCCGCTTACGTCATAAACAGTGCTCCAGAGCGCTTAGCAACGGGCACAACAAAACGTGTGTGCGGGATAGTGACCATTCCCGCCTAGTGCTGGCAATGCACGAGCACTGCCAAAAGGCAAAGGAAGGCGCTTAGCATCCGGCTTGTGCGCAAAGCTTTCAGACTGCCAGAGGACCGCAGCTGTGGTAAGCCCGTTTGCTCATTTGACGTTAGATGTCGCCAGCAAGAACTTCACCCGCATCTGGTTTATGCTGCTACCTGTTGTTAGGCGACAACAAGGACACATGTAGCGATATGCTTTTTCCTGACTCATTTTCCTAGGCCACGCTCTTCTGTGACTCTTTAGATCTTGTCAAACTCCTATGTTCATGCTGCTGCTTCCATCTGACAAGGAGCACAGCCTTCTGACAGCAGCTTTCAACTTGTCTAAGAAAGAGCTTGGCCATTTAGATGTGATGCAAATCTGTGTGTGTCTACGGTGCAGGTGAAAGCTCCTGACAAAGGTGTTCTCCAGGTTCAGTTTCTATATGCCAGACACATTGGAAATGTTTTCCTCTATCATTCGCACCAAGAGTCGCAGATTACTTAACTCAGGAGCTCTGAGAATGGAATGGCAAGAGGTGTTCCGCTTACGTCATAAACAGTGCTCCAGAGCGCTTAGCAACGGGCACAACGAAACGTGTGTGCGGGATAGTGACCATTCCCGCCTAGTGCTGGCAATGCACGAGCACTGCCAAAAGGCAAAGGAAGGCGCTTAGCATCCGGCTTGTGCGCAAAGCTTTCAGACTGCCAGAGGACCGCAGCTGTGGTAAGCCCGTTTGCTCATTTGACGTTAGATGTCGCCAGCAAGAACTTCACCCGCATCTGGTTTATGCTGCTACCTGTTGTTAGGCGACAACAAGGACACATGTAGCGATATGCTTTTTCCTGACTCATTTTCCTAGGCCACGCTCTTCTGTGGCTCTTTAGTTCTTGTCAAACTCCTATGTTCATGCTGCTGCTTCCATCTGACAAGGAGCACGGCCTTCTGACAGCAGCTTTCAACTTGTCTAAGAAAGAGCTTGCCATTTAGATGTGATGCAAATCTGTGTGTGTGTAAGGTGCAGGTGAAAGCTCCTGACAATGGTGTTCTCCAGGTTCAGTTTCTCCCTGCCAGACACATTGGAAATGTTTTCCTCTATCATTCGCACCAAGAGTCGCAGATTACTTAACTGAGGAGCTCTGAGAATGGAACGGCAAGAGGTGTTCCGCTTACGTCATAAACAGTGCTCCAGAGCGCTTAGCAACGGGCACAACGAAACGTGTGTGCGGGATAGTGACCATTCCCGCCTAGTGCTGGCAATGCACGAGCACTGACCGAAAGGCAAAGGAAGGCGCTTAGCATCCGGCTTGTGCGCAAAGCTTTCAGACTGCCAGAGGACCGCAGCTGTGGTAAGCCCGTTTGCTCATTTGACGTTAGATGTCGCCAGCAAGAACTTCACCCGCATCTGGTTTATGCTGCTACCTGTTGTTAGGCGACAACAAGGACACATGTAGCGATATGCTTTTTCCTGACTCATTTTCCTAGGCCACGCTCTTCTGTGGCTCTTTAGTTCTTGTCAAACTCCTATGTTCATGCTGCTGCTTCCATCTGACAAGGAGCACGGCCTTCTGACAGCAGCTTTCAACTTGTCTAAGAAAGAGCTTGGCCATTTAGATGTGATGCAAATCTGTGTGTGTGTAAGGTGCAGGTGAAAGCTCCTGACAATGGTGTTCTCCAGGTTCAGTTTCTCCCTGCCAGACACATTGGAAATGTTTTCCTCTATCATTCGCACCAAGAGTCGCAGATTACTTAACTCAGGAGCTCTGAGAATGGAACGGCAAGAGGTGTTCCGCTTACGTCATAAACAGTGCTCCAGAGCGCTTAGCAACGGGCACAACGAAACGTGTGTGCGGGATAGTGACCATTCCCGCCTAGTGCTGGCAATGCACGAGCACTGACCAAAAGGCAAAGGAAGGCGCTTAACATCCGGCTTGTGCGCAAAGCTTTCAGACTGCCAGAGGACCGCAGCTGTGGTAAGCCCGTTTGCTCATTTGACGTTAGATGTCGCCAGCAAGATCTTCACCCGCATCTGGTTTATGCTGCTACCTGTTGTTAGGCGACAACAAGGACACATGTAGCGATATGCTTTTTCCTGACTCATTTTCCTAGGCCACGCTCTTCTGTGACTCTTTAGTTCTTGCCAAACTCCTATGTTCATGCTGCTGCTTCCATCTGACAAGGAGCACAGCCTTCTGACAGCAGCTTTCAACTTGTCTAAGAAAGAGCTTGGCCATTTAGATGTGATGCAAATCTGTGTGTGTCTAAGGTGCAGGTGCAAGCTCCTGACAAAGGTGTTCTCCAGGTTCAGTTTCTATATGCCAGACAAATTGGAAATGTTTTCCTCTATCATTCGCACCAAGAGTCGCAGATTACTTAACTCAGGAGCTCTGAGAATGGAACGGCAAGAGGTGTTCCGCTTACGTCATAAACAGTGCTCCAGAGCGCTTAGCAACGGGCACAACGAAACGTGTGTGCGGGATAGTGACCATTCCCGCCTAGTGCTGGCAATGCACGAGCACTGCCAAAAGGCAAAGGAAGGCGCTTAGCATCCGGCTTGTGCGCAAAGCTTTCAGACTGCCAGAGGACCGCAGTTGTGGTAAGCCCGTTTGCTCATTTGACGTTAGATGTCGCCAGCAAGAACTTCACCCGCATCTGGTTTATGCTGCTACCTGTTGTTAGGCGACAACAAGGACACATGTAGCGATATGCTTTTTCCTGACTCATTTTCCTAGGCCACGCTCTTCTGTGACTCCTTAGATCTTGTCAAACTCCTATGTTCATGCTGCTGCTTCCATCTGACAAGGAGCACAGCCTTCTGACAGCAGCTTTCAACTTGTCTAAGAAAGAGCTTGGCCATTTAGATGTGATGCAAGTCTGTGTGTGTGTAAGGTGCAGGTGCAAGCTCGTGACAAAGGTGTTCTCCAGGTTCAGTTTCTCCCTGCCAGACACATTGGAAATGTTTTCCTCTGGCATTCGCACCAAGAGTCGCAGATTACTTAACTCAGGAGCTCTGAGAATGGAACGGCAAGAGGTGTTCCGCTTACGTCATAAACAGTGCTCCAGAGCGCTTAGCAACGGGCACAACAAAACGTGTGTGCGGGATAGTGACCATTCCCGCCTAGTGCTGGCAATGCACGAGCACTGCCAAAAGGCAAAGGAAGGCGCTTAGCATCCGGCTTGTGCGCAAAGCTTTCAGACTGCCAGAGGACCGCAGCTGTGGTAAGCCCGTTTGCTCATTTGACGTTAGATGTCGCCAGCAAGAACTTCACCCGCATCTGGTTTATGCTGCTACCTGTTGTTAGGCGACAACAAGGACACATGTAGCGATATGCTTTTTCCTGACTCATTTTCCTAGGCCACGCTCTTCTGTGACTCTTTAGTTCTTGTCAAACTCCTATGTTCATGCTGCTGCTTCCATCTGACAAGGAGCACAGCCTTCTGATAGCAGCTTTCAACTTGTCTAAGAAAGAGCTTGGCCATTTAGATGTGATGCAAATCTGTGTGTGTCTACGGTGCAGGTGAAAGCTCCTGACAAAGGTGTTCTCCAGGTTCAGTTTCTCCCTGCCAGACACATTGGAAATGTTTTCCTCTGGCATTCGCACCATGAGTCGCAGATTACTTAACTCAGGAGCTCTGAGAATGGAATGGCAAGAGGTGTTCCGCTTACGTCATAAACAGTGCTCCAGAGCGCTTAGCAACGGGCACAACGAAACGTGTGTGCGGGATAGTGACCATTCCCGCCTAGTGCTGGCAATGCACGAGCACTGCCAAAAGGCAAAGGAAGGCGCTTAGCATGCGGCTTGTGCGCAAAGCTTTCAGACTGCGAGAGGACCGCAGCTGTGGTAAGCCCGTTTGCTCATTTGACGTTAGATGTCGCCAGCAAGAACTTCACCCGCATCTGGTTTATGCTGCTACCTGTTGTTAGGCGACAACAAGGACACATGTAGCGATATGCTTTTTCCTGACTCATTTTCCTAGGCCACGCTCTTCTGTGGCTCTTTAGTTCTTGTGAAACTCCTATGTTCATGCTGCTGCTTCCATCTGACAAGGAGCACGGCCTTCTGACAGCAGCTTTCAACTTGTCTAAGAAAGAGCTTGGCCATTTAGATGTGATGCAAATCTGTGTGTGTGTAAGGTGCAGGTGCAAGCTCCTGACAAAGGTGTTCTCCAGGTTCAGTTTCTCCCTGCCAGACACATTGGAAATGTTTTCCTCTATCATTCGCACCAAGAGTCGCAGATTACTTAACTGAGGAGCTCGGAGAATGGAACGGCAAGAGGTGTTCCGCTTACGTCATAAACAGTGCTCCAGAGCGCTTAGCAACGGGCACAACGAAACGTGTGTGCGGGATAGTGACCATTCCCGCCTAGTGCTGGCAATGCACGAGCACTGCCAAAAGGCAAAGGAAGGCGCTTAGCATCCGGCTTGTGCGCAAAGCTTTCAGACTGCCAGAGGACCGTAGCTGTGGTAAGCCCGCTTGCTCATTTGACGTTAGATGTCGCCTGCAAGAACTTCAACCACATCTGGTTTATGCTGCTACCTGTTGTTAGGCGACAACAAGGACACATGTAGTAAATGCTTTTTCCTGCCTCATTTTGCTAGACTACGCTCTTCTGTGGCTCTTTAGTTCTTGTCAAACTCCTATGTTCATGCTGCTGCTTCCATCTGACAAGGAGCACAGCCTTCTGACAGCAGCTTTCAACTTGTCTAAGAAAGAGCTTGGCCATTTAGATGTGATGCAAATCTGTGTGTGTCTACGGTGCAGGTGAAAGCTCCTGACAAAGGTGTTCTCCAGGTTCAGTTTCTATATGCCAGACACATTGGAAATGTTTTCCTCTGGCATTCGCACCAAGAGTCGCAGATTACTTAACTCAGGAGCTCTGAGAATGGAACGGCAAGAGGTGTTCCGCTTACGTCATAAACAGTGCTCCAGAGCGCTTAGCAACGGGCACAACGAAACGTGTGTGCGGGATAGTGACCATTCCCGCCTAGTGCTGGCAATGCACGAGCACTGCCAAAAGGCAAAGGAAGGCGCTTAGCATCCGGCTTGTGCGCAAAGCTTTCAGACTGCCAGAGGACCGCAGTTGTGGTAAGCCCGTTTGCTCATTTGACGTTAGATGTCGCCAGCAAGAACTTCACCCGCATCTGGTTTATGCTGCTACCTGTTGTTAGGCGACAACAAGGACACATGTAGCGATATGCTTTTTCCTGACTCATTTTCCTAGGCCACGCTCTTCTGTGACTCCTTAGATCTTGTCAAACTCCTATGTTCATGCTGCTGCTTCCATCTGACAAGGAGCACAGCCTTCTGACAGCAGCTTTCAACTTGTCTAAGAAAGAGCTTGGCCATTTAGATGTGATGCAAATCTGTGTGTGTCTACGGTGCAGGTGAAAGCTCCTGACAAAGGTGTTCTCCAGGTTCAGTTTCTCCCTGCCAGACACATTGGAAATGTTTTCCTCTGGCATTCGCACCAAGAGTCGCAGATTACTTAACTCAGGAGCTCTGAGAATGGAACGGCAAGAGGTGTTCCGCTTACGTCATAAACAGTGCTCCAGAGCGCTTAGCAACGGGCACAACGAAACGTGTGTGCGGGATAGTGACCATTCCCGCCTAGTGCTGGCAATGCACGAGCACTGCCAAAAGGCAAAGGAAGGCGCTTAGCATCCGGCTTGTGCGCAAAGCTTTCAGACTGCCAGAGGACCGCAGCTGTGGTAAGCCCGTTTGCTCATTTGACGTTAGATGTCGCCAGCAAGAACTTCACCCGCATCTGGTTTATGCTGCTACCTGTTGTTAGGCGACAACAAGGACACATGTAGCGATATGCTTTTTCCTGACTCATTTTCCTAGGCCACGCTCTTCTGTGACTCTTTAGATCTTGTCAAACTCCTATGTTCATGCTGCTGCTTCCATCTGACAAGGAGCACAGCCTTCTGACAGCAGCTTTCAACTTGTCTAAGAAAGAGCTTGGCCATTTAGATGTGATGCAAATCTGTGTGTGTCTACGGTGCAGGTGAAAGCTCCTGACAAAGGTGTTCTCCAGGTTCAGTTTCTCCCTGCCAGACACATTGGAAATGTTTTCCTCTGGCATTCGCACCAAGAGTCGCAGATTACTTAACTCAGGAGCTCTGAGAATGGAATGGCAAGAGGTGTTCCGCTTACGTCATAAACAGTGCTCCAGAGCGCTTAGCAACGGGCACAACGAAACGTGTGTGCGGGATAGTGACCATTCCCGCCTAGTGCTGGCAATGCACGAGCACTGCCAAAAGGCAAAGGAAGGCGCTTAGCATCCGGCTTGTGCGCAAAGCTTTCAGACTGCCAGAGGACCGCAGCTGTGGTAAGCCCGTTTGCTCATTTGACGTTAGATGTCGCCAGCAAGAACTTCACCCGCATCTGGTTTATGCTGCTACCTGTTGTTAGGCGACAACAAGGACACATGTAGCGATATGCTTTTTCCTGACTCATTTTCCTAGGCCACGCTCTTCTGTGGCTCTTTAGTTCTTGTGAAACTCCTATGTTCATGCTGCTGCTTCCATCTGACAAGGAGCACGGCCTTCTGACAGCAGCTTTCAACTTGTCTAAGAAAGAGCTTGGCCATTTAGATGTGATGCAAATCTGTGTGTGTGTAAGGTGCAGGTGCAAGCTCCTGACAAAGGTGTTCTCCAGGTTCAGTTTCTCCCTGCCAGACACATTGGAAATGTTTTCCTCTATCATTCGCACCAAGAATCGCAGATTACTTAACTGAGGAGCTCTGAGAATGGAACGGCAAGAGGTGTTCCGCTTACGTCATAAACAGTGCTCCAGAGCGCTTAGCAACGGGCACAACGAAACGTGTGTGCGGGATAGTGACCATTCCCGCCTAGTGCTGGCAATGCACGAGCACTGCCAAAAGGCAAAGGAAGGCGCTTAGCATCCGGCTTGTGCGCAAAGCTTTCAGACTGCCAGAGGACCGTAGCTGTGGTAAGGCCGCTTGCTCATTTGACGTTAGATGTCGCCAGCAAGAACTTCAACCACATCTGGTTTATGCTGCTACCTGTTGTTAGGCGACAACAAGGACACATGTAGTAAATGCTTTTTCCTGCCTCATTTTGCTAGACTACGCTCTTCTGTGGCTCTTTAGTTCTTGTCAAACTCCTATGTTCATGCTGCTGCTTCCATCTGACAAGGAGCACAGCCTTCTGACAGCAGCTTTCAACTTGTCTAAGAAAGAGCTTGGCCATTTAGATGTGATGCAAATCTGTGTGTGTCTACGGTGCAGGTGAAAGCTCCTGACAAAGGTGTTCTCCAGGTTCAGTTTCTATATGCCAGACACATTGGAAATGTTTTCCTCTGGCATTCGCACCAAGAGTCGCAGATTACTTAACTCAGGAGCTCTGAGAATGGAATGGCAAGAGGTGTTCCGCTTACGTCATAAACAGTGCTCCAGAGCGCTTAGCAACGGGCACAACGAAACGTGTGTGCGGGATAGTGACCATTCCCACCTAGTGCTGGCAATGCACGAGCACTGACCGAAAGGCAAAGGAAGGCGCTTAGCATGCGGCTTGTGCGCAAAGCTTTCAGACTGCCAGAGGACCGCAGCTGTGGTAAGCCCGTTTGCTCATTTGACGTTAGATGTCGCCAGCAAGAACTTCACCCGCATCTGGTTTATGCTGCTACCTGTTGTTAGGCGACAACAAGGACACATGTAGCGATATGCTTTTTCCTGACTCATTTTCCTAGGCCACGCTCTTCTGTGGCTCTTTAGTTCTTGTCAAACTCCTATGTGAGTGCTGCTGCTTCCATCTGACAAGGAGCACGGCCTTCTGACAGCAGCTTTCAACTTGTCTAAGAAAGAGCTTGGCCATTTAGATGTGATGCAAATCTGTGTGTGTGTAAGGTGCAGGTGAAAGCTCCTGACAATGGTGTTCTCCAGGTTCAGTTTCTCCCTGCCAGACACATTGGAAATGTTTTCCTCTATCATTCGCACCAAGAGTCGCAGATTACTTAACTGAGGAGCTCTGAGAATGGAACGGCAAGAGGTGTTCCGCTTACGTCAGAAACAGTGCTCCAGAGCGCTTAGCAACGGGCACAACGAAACGTGTGTGCGGGATAGTGACCATTCCCGCCTAGTGCTGGCAATGCACGAGCAGTGACCGAAAGGCAAAGGAAGGCGCTTAACATCCGGCTTGTGCGCAAAGCTTTCAGACTGCCAGAGGACCGCAGCTGTGGTAAGCCCGTTTGCTCATTTGACGTTAGATGTCGCCAGCAAGAACTTCACCCGCATCTGGTTTATGCTGCTACCTGTTGTTAGGCGACAACAAGGACACATGTAGCGATATGCTTTTTCCTGACTCATTTTCCTAGGCCACGCTCTTCTGTGGCTCTTTAGTTCTTGTCAAACTCCTATGTTCATGCTGCTGCTTCCATCTGACAAGGAGCACAGCCTTCTGACAGCAGCTTTCAACTTGTCTAAGAAAGAGCTTGGCCATTTAGATGTGATGCAAATCTGTGTGTGTCTACGGTGCAGGTGAAAGCTCCTGACAAAGATGTTCTCCAGGTTCAGTTTCTCCCTGCCAGACACATTGGAAATGTTTTCCTCTATCATTCGCACCAAGAGTCGCAGATTACTTAACTGAGGAGCTCTGAGAATGGAACGGCAAGAGGTGTTCCGCTTACGTCATAAACAGTGCTCCAGAGCGCTTAGCAACGGGCACAACGAAACGTGTGTGCGGGATAGTGACCATTCCCGCCTAGTGCTGGCAATGCACGAGCACTGACCGAAAGGCAAAGGAAGGCGCTTAGCATCCGGCTTGTGCGCAAAGCTTTCAGACTGCCAGAGGACCGCAGTTGTGGTAAGCCCGTTTGCTCATTTGACGTTAGATGTCGCCAGCAAGAACTTCACCCGCATCTGGTTTATGCTGCTACCTGTTGTTAGGCGACAACAAGGACACATGTAGCGATATGCTTTTTCCTGACTCATTTTCCTAGGCCACGCTCTTCTGTGGCTCTTTAGTTCTTGTCAAACTCCTATGTTCATGCTGCTGCTTCCATCTGACAAGGAGCACGGCCTTCTGACAGCAGCTTTCAACTTGTCTAAGAAAGCGCTTGGCCATTTAGATGTGATGCAAATCTGTGTGTGTCTACGGTGCAGGTGAAAGCTCCTGACAATGGTGTTCTCCAGGTTCAGTTTCTCCCTGCCAGACACATTGGAAATGTTTTCCTCTATCATTCGCACCAAGAATCGCAGATTACTTAACTCAGGAGCTCTGAGAATGGAACGGCAAGAGGTGTTCCGCTTACGTCATAAACAGTGCTCCAGAGCGCTTAGCAACGGGCACAACGAAACGTGTGTGCGGGATAGTGACCATTCCCGCCTAGTGCTGGCAATGCACGAGCACTGACCGAAAGGCAAAGGAAGGCGCTTAACATCCGGCTTGTGCGCAAAGCTTTCAGACTGCCAGAGGACCGCAGCTGTGGTAAGCCCGTTTGCTCATTTGACGTTAGATGTCGCCAGCAAGAACTTCACCCGCATCTGGTTTATGCTGCTACCTGTTGTTAGGCGACAACAAGGACACATGTAGCGATATGCTTTTTCCTGACTCATTTTCCTAGGCCACGCTCTTCTGTGACTCTTTAGTTCTTGTCAAACTCCTATGTTCATGCTGCTGCTTCCATCTGACAAGGAGCACAGCCTTCTGACAGCAGCTTTCAACTTGTCTAAGAAAGAGCTTGGCCATTTAGATGTGATGCAAATCTGTGTGTGTCTACGGTGCAGGTGAAAGCTCGTGACAAAGGTGTTCTCCAGGTTCAGTTTCTATATGCCAGACACATTGGAAATGTTTTCCTCTATCATTCGCACCAAGAATCGCAGATTACTTAACTGAGGAGCTCTGAGAATGGAACGGCAAGAGGTGTTCCGCTTACGTCATAAACAGTGCTCCAGAGCGCTTAGCAACGGGCACAACGAAACGTGTGTGCGGGATAGTGACCATTCCCGCCTAGTGCTGGCAATGCACGAGCACTGCCAAAAGGCAAAGGAAGGCGCTTAGCATCCGGCTTGTGCGCAAAGCTTTCAGACTGCCAGAGGACCGCAGCTGTGGTAAGCCCGTTTGCTCATTTGACGTTAGATGTCGCCAGCAAGAACTTCACCCGCATCTGGTTTATGCTGCTACCTGTTGTTAGGCGACAACAAGGACACATGTAGCGATATGCTTTTTCCTGACTCATTTTCCTAGGCCACGCTCTTCTGTGGCTCTTTAGTTCTTGTGAAACTCCTATGTTCATGCTGCTGCTTCCATCTGACAAGGAGCACGGCCTTCTGACAGCAGCTTTCAACTTGTCTAAGAAAGAGCTTGGCCATTTAGATGTGATGCAAATCTGTGTGTGTGTAAGGTGCAGGTGAAAGCTCCTGACAATGGTGTTCCCCAGGTTCAGTTTCTCCCTGCCAGACACATTGGAAATGTTTTCCTCTATCATTCGCACCAAGAGTCGCAGATTACTTAACTGAGGAGCTCTGAGAATGGAACGGCAAGAGGTGTTCCGCTTACGTCATAAACAGTGCTCCAGAGCGCTTAGCAACGGGCACAACGAAACGTGTGTGCGGGATAGTGACCATTCCCGCCTAGTGCTGGCAATGCACGAGCACTGACCGAAAGGCAAAGGAAGGCGCTTAACATCCGGCTTGTGCGCAAAGCTTTCAGACTGCCAGAGGACCGCAGCTGTGGTAAGCCCGTTTGCTCATTTGACGTTAGATGTCGCCAGCAAGAACTTCACCCGCATCTGGTTTATGCTGCTACCTGTTGTTAGGCGACAACAAGGACACATGTAGCGATATGCTTTTTCCTGATTCATTTTCCTAGGCCACGCTCTTCTGTGACTCTTTAGTTCTTGTCAAACTCCTATGTTCATGCTGCTGCTTCCATCTGACAAGGAGCACAGCCTTCTGACAGCAGCTTTCAACTTGTCTAAGAAAGAGCTTGGCCATTTAGATGTGATGCAAATCTGTGTGTGTCTACGGTGCAGGTGAAAGCTCCTGTCAAAGGTGTTCTCCAGGTTCAGTTTCTATATGCCAGACACATTGGAAATGTTTTCCTCTATCATTCGCACCAAGAATCGCAGATTACTTAACTGAGGAGCTCTGAGAATGGAACGGCAAGAGGTGTTCCGCTTACGTCATAAACAGTGCTCCAGAGCGCTTAGCAACGGGCACAACGAAACGTGTGTGCGGGATAGTGACCATTCCCGCCTAGTGCTGGCAATGCACGAGCACTGACCAAAAGGCAAAGGAAGGCGCTTAACATCCGGCTTGTGCGCAAAGCTTTCAGACTGCCAGAGGACCGCAGCTGTGGTAAGCCCGTTTGCTCATTTGACGTTAGATGTCGCCAGCAAGAACTTCACCCGCATCTGGTTTATGCTGCTACCTGTTGTTAGGCGACAACAAGGACACATGTAGCGATATGCTTTTTCCTGACTCATTTTCCTAGGCCACGCTCTTCTGTGACTCTTTAGTTCTTGCCAAACTCCTATGTTCATGCTGCTGCTTCCATCTGACAAGGAGCACAGCCTTCTGACAGCAGCTTTCAACTTGTCTAAGAAAGAGCTTGGCCATTTAGATGTGATGCAAATCTGTGTGTGTCTACGGTGCAGGTGAAAGCTCCTGACAAAGATGTTCTCCAGGTTCAGTTTCTCCCTGCCAGACACATTGGAAATGTTTTCCTCTATCATTCGCACCAAGAGTCGCAGATTACTTAACTGAGGAGCTCTGAGAATGGAACGGCAAGAGGTGTTCCGCTTACGTCATAAACAGTGCTCCAGAGCGCTTAGCAACGGGCACAACGAAACGTGTGTGCGGGATAGTGACCATTCCCGCCTAGTGCTGGCAATGCACGAGCACTGACCGAAAGGCAAAGGAAGGCGCTTAGCATCCGGCTTGTGCACAAAGCTTTCAGACTGCCAGAGGACCGCAGTTGTGGTAAGCCCGTTTGCTCATTTGACGTTAGATGTCGCCAGCAAGAACTTCACCCGCATCTGGTTTATGCTGCTACCTGTTGTTAGGCGACAACAAGGACACATGTAGCGATATGCTTTTTCCTGACTCATTTTCCTAGGCCACGCTCTTCTGTGGCTCTTTAGTTCTTGTCAAACTCCTATGTTCATGCTGCTGCTTCCATCTGACAAGGAGCACGGCCTTCTGACAGCAGCTTTCAACTTGTCTAAGAAAGAGCTTGGCCATTTAGATGTGATGCAAATCTGTGTGTGTCTACGGTGCAGGTGAAAGCTCCTGACAATGGTGTTCTCCAGGTTCAGTTTCTCCCTGCCAGACACATTGGAAATGTTTTCCTCTATCATTCGCACCAAGAATCGCAGATTACTTAACTCAGGAGCTCTGAGAATGGAACGGCAAGAGGTGTTCCGCTTACGTCATAAACAGTGCTCCAGAGCGCTTAGCAACGGGCACAACGAAACGTGTGTGCGGGATAGTGACCATTCCCGCCTAGTGCTGGCAATGCACGAGCAGTGACCGAAAGGCAAAGGAAGGCGCTTAACATCCGGCTTGTGCGCAAAGCTTTCAGACTGCCAGAGGACCGCAGCTGTGGTAAGCCCGTTTGCTCATTTGACGTTAGATGTCGCCAGCAAGAACTTCACCCGCATCTGGTTTATGCTGCTACCTGTTGTTAGGCGACAACAAGGACACATGTAGCGATATGCTTTTTCCTGACTCATTTTCCTAGGCCACGCTCTTCTGTGACTCTTTAGTTCTTGTCAAACTCCTATGTTCATGCTGCTGCTTCCATCTGACAAGGAGCACAGCCTTCTGACAGCAGCTTTCAACTTGTCTAAGAAAGAGCTTGGCCATTTAGATGTGATGCAAATCTGTGTGTGTCTACGGTGCAGGTGAAAGCTCCTGACAAAGGTGTTCTCCAGGTTCAGTTTCTATATGCCAGACACATTGGAAATGTTTTCCTCTATCATTCGCACCAAGAATCGCAGATTACTTAACTGAGGAGCTCTGAGAATGGAACGGCAAGAGGTGTTCCGCTTACGTCATAAACAGTGCTCCAGAGCGCTTAGCAACGGGCACAACGAAACGTGTGTGCGGGATAGTGACCATTCCCGCCTAGTGCTGGCAATGCACGAGCACTGACCAAAAGGCAAAGGAAGGCGCTTAACATCCGGCTTGTGCGCAAAGCTTTCAGACTGCCAGAGGACCGCAGCTGTGGTAAGCCCGTTTGCTCATTTGACGTTAGATGTCGCCAGCAAGAACTTCACCCGCATCTGGTTTATGCTGCTACCTGTTGTTAGGCGACAACAAGGACACATGTAGCGATATGCTTTTTCCTGACTCATTTTCCTAGGCCACGCTCTTCTGTGACTCTTTAGTTCTTGCCAAACTCCTATGTTCATGCTGCTGCTTCCATCTGACAAGGAGCACAGCCTTCTGACAGCAGCTTTCAACTTGTCTAAGAAAGAGCTTGGCCATTTAGATGTGATGCAAATCTGTGTGTGTCTACGGTGCAGGTGAAAGCTCCTGACAAAGGTGTTCTCCAGGTTCAGTTTCTATATGCCAGACACATTGGAAATGTTTTCCTCTGGCATTCGCACCAAGAGTCGCAGATTACTTAACTCAGGAGCTCTGAGAATGGAACGGCAAGAGGTGTTCCGCTTACGTCATAAACAGTGCTCCAGAGCGCTTAGCAACGGGCACAACGAAACGTGTGTGCGGGATAGTGACCATTCCCGCCTAGTGCTGGCAATGCACGAGCACTGCCAAAAGGCAAAGGAAGGCGCTTAGCATCCGGCTTGTGCGCAAAGCTTTCAGACTGCCAGAGGACCGCAGTTGTGGTAAGCCCGTTTGCTCATTTGACGTTAGATGTCGCCTGCAAGAACTTCACCCGCATCTGGTTTATGCTGCTACCTGTTGTTAGGCGACAACAAGGACACATGTAGCGATATGCTTTTTCCTGACTCATTTTCCTAGGCCACGCTCTTCTGTGACTCCTTAGATCTTGTCAAACTCCTATGTTCATGCTGCTGCTTCCATCTGACAAGGAGCACGGCCTTCTGACAGCAGCTTTCAACTTGTCTAAGAAAGAGCTTGGCCTTTTAGATGTGATGCAAATCTGTGTGTGTCTACGGTGCAGGTGAAAGCTCCTGACAATGGTGTTCTCCAGGTTCAGTTTCTCCCTGCCAGACACATTGGAAATGTTTTCCTCTATCATTCGCACCAAGAATCGCAGATTACTTAACTCAGGAGCTCTGAGAATGGAACGGCAAGAGGTGTTCCGCTTACGTCATAAACAGTGCTCCAGAGCGCTTAGCAACGGGCACAACGAAACGTGTGTGCGGGATAGTGACCATTCCCGCCTAGTGCTGGCAATGCACGAGCACTGACCGAAAGGCAAAGGAAGGCGCTTAACATCCGGCTTGTGCGCAAAGCTTTCAGACTGCCAGAGGACCGCAGCTGTGGTAAGCCCGTTTGCTCATTTGACGTTAGATGTCGCCAGCAAGAACTTCACCCGCATCTGGTTTATGCTGCTACCTGTTGTTAGGCGACAACAAGGACACATGTAGCGATATGCTTTTTCCTGACTCATTTTCCTAGGCCACGCTCTTCTGTGACTCTTTAGTTCTTGTCAAACTCCTATGTTCATGCTGCTGCTTCCATCTGACAAGGAGCACGGCCTTCTGACAGCAGCTTTCAACTTGTCTAAGAAAGAGCTTGGCCATTTAGATGTGATGCAAATCTGTGTGTGTCTACGGTGCAGGTGAAAGCTCGTGACAAAGGTGTTCTCCAGGTTCAGTTTCTATATGCCAGACACATTGGAAATGTTTTCCTCTATCATTCGCACCAAGAATCGCAGATTACTTAACTGAGGAGCTCTGAGAATGGAACGGCAAGAGGTGTTCCGCTTACGTCATAAACAGTGCTCCAGAGCGCTTAGCAACGGGCACAACGAAACGTGTGTGCGGGATAGTGACCATTCCCGCCTAGTGCTGGCAATGCACGAGCACTGCCAAAAGGCAAAGGAAGGCGCTTAGCATCCGGCTTGTGCGCAAAGCTTTCAGACTGCCAGAGGACCGCAGTTGTGGTAAGCCCGTTTGCTCATTTGACGTTAGATGTCGCCTGCAAGAACTTCACCCGCATCTGGTTTATGCTGCTACCTGTTGTTAGGCGACAACAAGGACACATGTAGCGATATGCTTTTTCCTGACTCATTTTCCTAGGCCACGCTCTTCTGTGACTCCTTAGATCTTGTCAAACTCCTATGTTCATGCTGCTGCTTCCATCTGACAAGGAGCACAGCCTTCTGACAGCAGCTTTCAACTTGTCTAAGAAAGAGCTTGGCCATTTAGATGTGATGCAAATCTGTGTGTGTCTACGGTGCAGGTGAAAGCTCCTGACAAAGGTGTTCTCCAGGTTCAGTTTCTATATGCCAGACACATTGGAAATGTTTTCCTCTGGCATTCGCACCAAGAGTCGCAGATTACTTAACTCAGGAGCTCTGAGAATGGAACGGCAAGAGGTGTTCCGCTTACGTCATAAACAGTGCTCCAGAGCGCTTAGCAACGGGCACAACGAAACGTGTGTGCGGGATAGTGACCATTCCCGCCTAGTGCTGGCAATGCACGAGCACTGCCAAAAGGCAAAGGAAGGCGCTTAGCATCCGGCTTGTGCGCAAAGCTTTCAGACTGCCAGAGGACCGCAGTTGTGGTAAGCCCGTTTGCTCATTTGACGTTAGATGTCGCCAGCAAGAACTTCACCCGCATCTGGTTTATGCTGCTACCTGTTGTTAGGCGACAACAAGGACACATGTAGCGATATGCTTTTTCCTGACTCATTTTCCTAGGCCACGCTCTTCTGTGACTCCTTAGATCTTGTCAAACTCCTATGTTCATGCTGCTGCTTCCATCTGACAAGGAGCACAGCCTTCTGACAGCAGCTTTCAACTTGTCTAAGAAAGAGCTTGGCCATTTAGATGTGATGCAAATCTGTGTGTGTCTACGGTGCAGGTGAAAGCTCCTGACAAAGGTGTTCTCCAGGTTCAGTTTCTCCCTGCCAGACACATTGGAAATGTTTTCCTCTGGCATTCGCACCAAGAGTCGCAGATTACTTAACTCAGGAGCTCTGAGAATGGAACGGCAAGAGGTGTTCCGCTTACGTCATAAACAGTGCTCCAGAGCGCTTAGCAACGGGCACAACAAAACGTGTGTGCGGGATAGTGACCATTCCCGCCTAGTGCTGGCAATGCACGAGCACTGCCAAAAGGCAAAGGAAGGCGCTTAGCATCCGGCTTGTGCGCAAAGCTTTCAGACTGCCAGAGGACCGCAGCTGTGGTAAGCCCGTTTGCTCATTTGACGTTAGATGTCGCCAGCAAGAACTTCACCCGCATCTGGTTTATGCTGCTACCTGTTGTTAGGCGACAACAAGGACACATGTAGCGATATGCTTTTTCCTGACTCATTTTCCTAGGCCACGCTCTTCTGTGACTCTTTAGTTCTTGTCAAACTCCTATGTTCATGCTGCTGCTTCCATCTGACAAGGAGCACAGCCTTCTGACAGCAGCTTTCAACTTGTCTAAGAAAGAGCTTGGCCATTTAGATGTGATGCAAATCTGTGTGTGTCTACGGTGCAGGTGAAAGCTCCTGACAAAGGTGTTCTCCAGGTTCAGTTTCTATATGCCAGACACATTGGAAATGTTTTCCTCTGGCATTCGCACCAAGAGTCGCAGATTACTTAACTCAGGAGCTCTGAGAATGGAACGGCAAGAGGTGTTCCGCTTACGTCATAAACAGTGCTCCAGAGCGCTTAGCAACGGGCACAACGAAACGTGTGTGCGGGATAGTGACCATTCCCGCCTAGTGCTGGCAATGCACGAGCACTGACCAAAAGGCAAAGGAAGGCGCTTAACATCCGGCTTGTGCGCAAAGCTTTCAGACTGCCAGAGGACCGCAGCTGTGGTAAGCCCGTTTGCTCATTTGACGTTAGATGTCGCCAGCAAGAACTTCACCCGCATCTGGTTTATGCTGCTACCTGTTGTTAGGCGACAACAAGGACACATGTAGCGATATGCTTTTTCCTGACTCATTTTCCTAGGCCACGCTCTTCTGTGGCTCTTTAGTTCTTGCCAAACTCCTATGTTCATGCTGCTGCTTCCATCTGACAAGGAGCACAGCCTTCTGACAGCAGCTTTCAACTTGTCTAAGAAAGAGCTTGGCCATTTAGATGTGATGCAAATCTGTGTGTGTCTACGGTGCAGGTGAAAGCTCCTGACAAAGGTGTTCTCCAGGTTCAGTTTCTATATGCCAGACACATTGGAAATGTTTTCCTCTGGCATTCGCACCAAGAGTCGCAGATTACTTAACTCAGGAGCTCTGAGAATGGAACGGCAAGAGGTGTTCCGCTTACGTCATAAACAGTGCTCCAGAGCGCTTAGCAACGGGCACAACGAAACGTGTGTGCGGGATAGTGACCATTCCCGCCTAGTGCTGGCAATGCACGAGCACTGCCAAAAGGCAAAGGAAGGCGCTTAGCATCCGGCTTGTGCGCAAAGCTTTCAGACTGCCAGAGGACCGCAGCTGTGGTAAGCCCGTTTGCTCATTTGACGTTAGATGTCGCCAGCAAGAACTTCACCCGCATCTGGTTTATGCTGCTACCTGTTGTTAGGCGACAACAAGGACACATGTAGCGATATGCTTTTTCCTGACTCATTTTCCTAGGCCACGCTCTTCTGTGACTCCTTAGATCTTGTCAAACTCCTATGTTCATGCTGCTGCTTCCATCTGACAAGGAGCACAGCCTTCTGACAGCAGCTTTCAACTTGTCTAAGAAAGAGCTTGGCCATTTAGATGTGATGCAAATCTGTGTGTGTCTACGGTGCAGGTGAAAGCTCCTGACAAAGGTGTTCTCCAGGTTCAGTTTCTCCCTGCCAGACACATTGGAAATGTTTTCCTCTGGCATTCGCACCAAGAGTCGCAGATTACTTAACTCAGGAGCTCTGAGAATGGAACGGCAAGAGGTGTTCCGCTTACGTCATAAACAGTGCTCCAGAGCGCTTAGCAACGGGCACAACGAAACGTGTGTGCGGGATAGTGACCATTCCCGCCTAGTGCTGGCAATGCACGAGCACTGCCAAAAGGCAAAGGAAGGCGCTTAGCATCCGGCTTGTGCGCAAAGCTTTCAGACTGCCAGAGGACCGCAGCTGTGGTAAGCCCGTTTGCTCATTTGACGTTAGATGTCGCCAGCAAGAACTTCACCCGCATCTGGTTTATGCTGCTACCTGTTGTTAGGCGACAACAAGGACACATGTAGCGATATGCTTTTTCCTGACTCATTTTCCTAGGCCACGCTCTTCTGTGACTCTTTAGTTCTTGTCAAACTCCTATGTTCATGCTGCTGCTTCCATCTGACAAGGAGCACAGCCTTCTGACAGCAGCTTTCAACTTGTCTAAGAAAGAGCTTGGCCATTTAGATGTGATGCAAATCTGTGTGTGTCTACGGTGCAGGTGAAAGCTCCTGACAAAGGTGTTCTCCAGGTTCAGTTTCTCCCTGCCAGACACATTGGAAATGTTTTCCTCTATCATTCGCACCAAGAATCGCAGATTACTTAACTGAGGAGCTCTGAGAATGGAACGGCAAGAGGTGTTCCGCTTACGTCATAAACAGTGCTCCAGAGCGCTTAGCAACGGGCACAACGAAACGTGTGTGCGGGATAGTGAGCATTCATGCCTAGTGCTGGCAATGCACGAGCACTGCCAAAAGGCAAAGGAAGGCGCTTAGCATGCGGCTTGTGCGCAAAGCTTTCAGACTGCCAGAGGACCGCAGCTGTGGTAAGCCCGTTTGCTCATTTGACGTTAGATGTCGCCAGCAAGAACTTCACCCGCATCTGGTTTATGCTGCTACCTGTTGTTAGGCGACAACAAGGACACATGTAGCGATATGCTTTTTCCTGACTCATTTTCCTAGGCCACGCTCTTCTGTGGCTCTTTAGTTCTTGTGAAACTCCTATGTTCATGCTGCTGCTTCCATCTGACAAGGAGCACGGCCTTCTGACAGCAGCTTTCAACTTGTCTAAGAAAGAGCTTGGCCATTTAGATGTGATGCAAATCTGTGTGTGTGTAAGGTGCAGGTGCAAGCTCCTGACAAAGGTGTTCTCCAGGTTCAGTTTCTCCCTGCCAGACACATTGGAAATGTTTTCCTCTATCATTCGCACCAAGAGTCGCAGATTACTTAACTGAGGAGCTCTGAGAATGGAACGGCAAGAGGTGTTCCGCTTACGTCATAAACAGTGCTCCAGAGCGCTTAGCAACGGGCACAACGAAACGTGTGTGCGGGATAGTGACCATTCCCGCCTAGTGCTGGCAATGCACGAGCACTGCCAAAAGGCAAAGGAAGGCGCTTAGCATCCGGCTTGTGCGCAAAGCTTTCAGACTGCCAGAGGACCGTAGCTGTGGTAAGCCCGCTTGCTCATTTGACGTTAGATGTCGCCTGCAAGAACTTCAACCACATCTGGTTTATGCTGCTACCTGTTGTTAGGCGACAACAAGGACACATGTAGTAAATGCTTTTTCCTGCCTCATTTTGCTAGACTACGCTCTTCTGTGGCTCTTTAGTTCTTGTCAAACTCCTATGTTCATGCTGCTGCTTCCATCTGACAAGGAGCACAGCCTTCTGACAGCAGCTTTCAACTTGTCTAAGAAAGAGCTTGGCCATTTAGATGTGATGCAAATCTGTGTGTGTCTACGGTGCAGGTGAAAGCTCCTGACAAAGGTGTTCTCCAGGTTCAGTTTCTATATGCCAGACACATTGGAAATGTTTTCCTCTGGCATTCGCACCAAGAGTCGCAGATTACTTAACTGAGGAGCTCTGAGAATGGAATGGCAAGAGGTGTTCCGCTTACGTCATAAACAGTGCTCCAGAGCGCTTAGCAACGGGCACAACGAAATGTGTGTGCGGGATAGTGACCATTCCCACCTAGTGCTGGCAATGCACGAGCACTGACCGAAAGGCAAAGGAAGGCGCTTAGCATGCGGCTTGTGCGCAAAGCTTTCAGACTGCCAGAGGACCGCAGCTGTGGTAAGCCCGTTTGCTCATTTGACGTTAGATGTCGCCAGCAAGAACTTCACCCGCATCTGGTTTATGCTGCTACCTGTTGTTAGGCGACAACAAGGACACATGTAGCGATATGCTTTTTCCTGACTCATTTTCCTAGGCCACGCTCTTCTGTGGCTCTTTAGTTCTTGTCAAACTCCTATGTTCATGCTGCTGCTTCCATCTGACAAGGAGCACGGCCTTCTGACAGCAGCTTTCAACTTGTCTAAGAAAGAGCTTGGCCATTTAGATGTGATGCAAATCTGTGTGTGTCTAAGGTGCAGGTGAAAGCTCCTGACAATGGTGTTCTCCAGGTTCAGTTTCTCCCTGCCAGACACATTGGAAATGTTTTCCTCTATCATTCGCACCAAGAGTCGCAGATTACTTAACTGAGGAGCTCTGAGAATGGAACGGCAAGAGGTGTTCCGCTTACGTCATAAACAGTGCTCCAGAGCGCTTAGCAACGGGCACAACGAAACGTGTGTGTGGGATAGTGACCATTCCCGCCTAGTGCTGGCAATGCACGAGCACTGACCGAAAGGCAAAGGAAGGCGCTTAACATCCGGCTTGTGCGCAAAGCTTTCAGACTGCCAGAGGACCGCAGCTGTGGTAAGCCCGTTTGCTCATTTGACGTTAGATGTCGCCAGCAAGAACTTCACCCGCATCTGGTTTATGCTGCTACCTGTTGTTAGGCGACAACAAGGACACATGTAGCGATATGCTTTTTCCTGACTCATTTTCCTAGGCCACGCTCTTCTGTGGCTCTTTAGTTCTTGTCAAACTCCTATGTGAGTGCTGCTGCTTCCATCTGACAAGGAGCACGGCCTTCTGACAGCAGCTTTCAACTTGTCTAAGAAAGAGCTTGGCCATTTAGATGTGATGCAAATCTGTGTGTGTCTACGGTGCAGGTGAAAGCTCCTGACAAAGATGTTCTCCAGGTTCAGTTTCTCCCGGCCAGACACATTGGAAATGTTTTCCTCTATCATTCGCACTAAGAGTCGCAGATTACTTAACTCAGGAGCTCTGAGAATGGAACGGCAAGAGGTGTTCCGCTTACGTCATAAACAGTGCTCCAGAGCGCTTAGCAACGGGCACAACGAAACGTGTGTGCGGGATAGTGAGCATTCATGCCTAGTGCTGGCAATGCACGAGCACTTCCAAAAGGCAAAGGAAGGCGCTTAGCATCCGGCTTGTGCGCAAAGCTTTCAGACTGCCAGAGGACCGTAGCTGTGGTAAGCCCGCTTGCTCATTTGACGTTAGATGTCGCCTGCAAGAACTTCAACCACATCTGGTTTATGCTGCTACCTGTTGTTAGGCGACAACAAGGACACATGTAGTAAATGCTTTTTCCTGCCTCATTTTGCTAGACTACGCTCTTCTGTGGCTCTTTAGTTCTTGTCAAACTCCTATGTTCATGCTGCTGCTTCCATCTGACAAGGAGCACAGCCTTCTGACAGCAGCTTTCAACTTGTCTAAGAAAGAGCTTGGCCATTTAGATGTGATGCAAATCTGTGTGTGTCTACGGTGCAGGTGAAAGCTCCTGACAAAGGTGTTCTCCAGGTTCAGTTTCTATATGCCAGACACATTGGAAATGTTTTCCTCTGGCATTCGCACCAAGAGTCGCAGATTACTTAACTCAGGAGCTCTGAGAATGGAATGGCAAGAGGTGTTCCGCTTACGTCATAAACAGTGCTCCAGAGCGCTTAGCAACGGGCACAACGAAACGTGTGTGCGGGATAGTGACCATTCCCACCTAGTGCTGGCAATGCACGAGCACTGCCAAAAGGCAAAGGAAGGCGCTTAGCATCCGGCTTGTGCGCAAAGCTTTCAGACTGCCAGAGGACCGCAGCTGTGGTAAGCCCGTTTGCTCATTTGACGTTAGATGTCGCCAGCAAGAACTTCACCCGCATCTGGTTTATGCTGCTACCTGTTGTTAGGCGACAACAAGGACACATGTAGCGATATGCTTTTTCCTGACTCATTTTCCTAGGCCACGCTCTTCTGTGGCTCTTTAGTTCTTGTCAAACTCCTATGTTCATGCTGCTGCTTCCATCTGACAAGGAGCACAGCCTTCTGACAGCAGCTTTCAACTTGTCTAAGAAAGAGCTTGGCCATTTAGATGTGATGCAAATCTGTGTGTGTCTACGGTGCAGGTGAAAGCTCCTGACAAAGGTGTTCTCCAGGTTCAGTTTCTATATGCCAGACACATTGGAAATGTTTTCCTCTGGCATTCGCACCAAGAGTCGCAGATTACTTAACTGAGGAGCTCTGAGAATGGAACGGCAAGAGGTGTTCCGCTTACGTCATAGACAGTGCTCCAGAGCGCTTAGCAACGGGCACAACGAAACGTGTGTGCGGGATAGTGACCATTCCCGCCTAGTGCTGGCAATGCACGAGCACTGCCAAAAGGCAAAGGAAGGCGCTTAGCATCCGGCTTGTGCGCAAAGCTTTCAGACTGCCAGAGGACCGCAGTTGTGGTAAGCCCGTTTGCTCATTTGACGTTAGATGTCGCCAGCAAGAACTTCACCCGCATCTGGTTTATGCTGCTACCTGTTGTTAGGCGACAACAAGGACACATGTAGCGATATGCTTTTTCCTGACTCATTTTCCTAGGCCACGCTCTTCTGTGGCTCTTTAGTTCTTGTCAAACTCCTATGTTCATGCTGCTGCTTCCATCTGACAAGGAGCACAGCCTTCTGACAGCAGCTTTCAACTTGTCTAAGAAAGAGCTTGGCCATTTAGATGTGATGCAAATCTGTGTGTGTGTAAGGTGCAGGTGAAAGCTCCTGACAAAGGTGTTCTCCAGGTTCAGTTTCTCCCTGCCAGACACATTGGAAATGTTTTCCTCTATCATTCGCACCAAGAGTCTCAGTTTGATTAACTCAGGAGCTCTGAGAATGGAATGGCAAGAGGTGTTCCGCTTACGTCATAAACAGTGCTCCAGAGCGCTTAGCAACGGGCACAACGAAACGTGTGTGCGGGATAGTGACCATTCCCGCCTAGTGCTGGCAATGCACGAGCACTGCCAAAAGGCAAAGGAAGGCGCTTAGCATGCGGCTTGTGCGCAAAGCTTTCAGACTGCCAGAGGACCGCAGCTGTGGTAAGCCCGTTTGCTCATTTGACGTTAGATGTCGCCAGCAAGAACTTCACCCGCATCTGGTTTATGCTGCTACCTGTTGTTAGGCGACAACAAGGACACATGTAGCGATATGCTTTTTCCTGACTCATTTTCCTAGGCCACGCTCTTCTGTGGCTCTTTAGTTCTTGTGAAACTCCTATGTTCATGCTGCTGCTTCCATCTGACAAGGAGCACGGCCTTCTGACAGCAGCTTTCAACTTGTCTAAGAAAGAGCTTGGCCATTTAGATGTGATGCAAATCTGTGTGTGTGTAAGGTGCAGGTGAAAGCTCCTGACAATGGTGTTCTCCAGGTTCAGTTTCTCCCTGCCAGACACATTGGAAATGTTTTCCTCTATCATTCGCACCAAGAGTCTCAGTTTGATTAACTCAGGAGCTCTGAGAATGGAACGGCAAGAGGTGTTCCGCTTACGTCATAAACAGTGCTCCAGAGCGCTTAGCAACGGGCACAACAAAACGTGTGTGCGGGATAGTGACCATTCCCGCCTAGTGCTGGCAATGCACGAGCACTGACCGAAAGGCAAAGGAAGGCGCTTAACATCCGGCTTGTGCGCAAAGCTTTCAGACTGCCAGAGGACCGCAGCTGTGGTAAGCCCGTTTGCTCATTTGACGTTAGATGTCGCCAGCAAGAACTTCACCCGCATCTGGTTTATGCTGCTACCTGTTGTTAGGCGACAACAAGGACACATGTAGCGATATGCTTTTTCCTGATTCATTTTCCTAGGCCACGCTCTTCTGTGACTCTTTAGTTCTTGTCAAACTCCTATGTTCATGCTGCTGCTTCCATCTGACAAGGAGCACAGCCTTCTGACAGCAGCTTTCAACTTGTCTAAGAAAGAGCTTGGCCATTTAGATGTGATGCAAATCTGTGTGTGTCTACGGTGCAGGTGAAAGCTCCTGACAAAGGTGTTCTCCAGGTTCAGTTTCTATATGCCAGACACATTGGAAATGTTTTCCTCTGGCATTCGCACCAAGAGTCGCAGATTACTTAACTCAGGAGCTCTGAGAATGGAACGGCAAGAGGTGTTCCGCTTACGTCATAAACAGTGCTCCAGAGCGCTTAGCAACGGGCACAACGAAACGTGTGTGCGGGATAGTGACCATTCCCGCCTAGTGCTGGCAATGCACGAGCACTGCCAAAAGGCAAAGGAAGGCGCTTAGCATGCGGCTTGTGCGCAAAGCTTTCAGACTGCCAGAGGACCGCAGCTGTGGTAAGCCCGTTTGCTCATTTGACGTTAGATGTCGCCAGCAAGAACTTCACCCGCATCTGGTTTATGCTGCTACCTGTTGTTAGGCGACAACAAGGACACATGTAGCGATATGCTTTTTCCTGACTCATTTTCCTAGGCCACGCTCTTCTGTGGCTCTTTAGTTCTTGTCAAACTCCTATGTTCATGCTGCTGCTTCCATCTGACGAGGAGCACGGCCTTCTGACAGCAGCTTTCAACTTGTCTAAGAAAGAGCTTGGCCATTTAGATGTGATGCAAATCTGTGTGTGTCTACGGTGCAGGTGAAAGCTCCTGACAAAGGTGTTCTCCAGGTTCAGTTTCTATTGGCCAGACACATTGGAAATGTTTTCCTCTATCATTCGCACCAAGAGTCGCAGATTACTTAACTGAGGAGCTCTGAGAATGGAACGGCAAGAGGTGTTCCGCTTACGTCATAAACAGTGCTCCAGAGCGCTTAGCAACGGGCACAACGAAACGTGTGTGCGGGATAGTGACCATTCCCGCCTAGTGCTGGCAATGCACGAGCACTGCCAAAAGGCAAAGGAAGGCGCTTAGCATCCGGCTTGTGCGCAAAGCTTTCAGACTGCCAGAGGACCGCAGTTGTGGTAAGCCCGTTTGCTCATTTGACGTTAGATGTCGCCAGCAAGAACTTCACCCGCATCTGGTTTATGCTGCTACCTGTTGTTAGGCGACAACAAGGACACATGTAGCGATATGCTTTTTCCTGACTCATTTTCCTAGGCCACGCTCTTCTGTGGCTCTTTAGTTCTTGTCAAACTCCTATGTTCATGCTGCTGCTTCCATCTGACAAGGAGCACAGCCTTCTGACAGCAGCTTTCAACTTGTCTAAGAAAGAGCTTGGCCATTTAGATGTGATGCAAATCTGTGTGTGTGTAAGGTGCAGGTGAAAGCTCCTGACAAAGGTGTTCTCCAGGTTCAGTTTCTCCCTGCCAGACACATTGGAAATGTTTTCCTCTATCATTCGCACCAAGAGTCTCAGTTTGATTAACTCAGGAGCTCTGAGAATGGAATGGCAAGAGGTGTTCCGCTTACGTCATAAACAGTGCTCCAGAGCGCTTAGCAACGGGCACAACGAAACGTGTGTGCGGGATAGTGACCATTCCCGCCTAGTGCTGGCAATGCACGAGCACTGCCAAAAGGCAAAGGAAGGCGCTTAGCATGCGGCTTGTGCGCAAAGCTTTCAGACTGCCAGAGGACCGCAGCTGTGGTAAGCCCGTTTGCTCATTTGACGTTAGATGTCGCCAGCAAGAACTTCACCCGCATCTGGTTTATGCTGCTACCTGTTGTTAGGCGACAACAAGGACACATGTAGCGATATGCTTTTTCCTGACTCATTTTCCTAGGCCACGCTCTTCTGTGGCTCTTTAGTTCTTGTGAAACTCCTATGTTCATGCTGCTGCTTCCATCTGACAAGGAGCACGGCCTTCTGACAGCAGCTTTCAACTTGTCTAAGAAAGAGCTTGGCCATTTAGATGTGATGCAAATCTGTGTGTGTGTAAGGTGCAGGTGAAAGCTCCTGACAATGGTGTTCTCCAGGTTCAGTTTCTCCCTGCCAGACACATTGGAAATGTTTTCCTCTATCATTCGCACCAAGAGTCGCAGATTACTTAACTGAGGAGCTCTGAGAATGGAACGGCAAGAGGTGTTCCGCTTACGTCATAAACAGTGCTCCAGAGCGCTTAGCAACGGGCACAACGAAACGTGTGTGCGGGATAGTGACCATTCCCGCCTAGTGCTGGCAATGCACGAGCACTGCCAAAAGGCAAAGGAAGGCGCTTAGCATCCGGCTTGTGCGCAAAGCTTTCAGACTGCCAGAGGACCGCAGCTGTGGTAAGCCCGCTTGCTCATTTGACGTTAGATGTCGCCTGCAAGAACTTCAACCACATCTGGTTTATGCTGCTACCTGTTGTTAGGCGACAACAAGGACACATGTAGTAAATGCTTTTTCCTGCCTCATTTTGCTAGACTACGCTCTTCTGTGGCTCTTTAGTTCTTGTCAAACTCCTATGTTCATGCTGCTGCTTCCATCTGACAAGGAGCACAGCCTTCTGACAGCAGCTTTCAACTTGTCTAAGAAAGAGCTTGGCCATTTAGATGTGATGCAAATCTGTGTGTGTCTACGGTGCAGGTGAAAGCTCCTGACAAAGGTGTTCTCCAGGTTCAGTTTCTATATGCCAGACACATTGGAAATGTTTTCCTCTGGCATTCGCACCAAGAGTCGCAGATTACTTAACTCAGGAGCTCTGAGAATGGAATGGCAAGAGGTGTTCCGCTTACGTCATAAACAGTGCTCCAGAGCGCTTAGCAACGGGCACAACGAAACGTGTGTGCGGGATAGTGACCATTCCCACCTAGTGCTGGCAATGCACGAGCACTGCCAAAAGGCAAAGGAAGGCGCTTAGCATCCGGCTTGTGCGCAAAGCTTTCAGACTGCCAGAGGACCGCAGCTGTGGTAAGCCCGTTTGCTCATTTGACGTTAGATGTCGCCAGCAAGAACTTCACCCGCATCTGGTTTATGCTGCTACCTGTTGTTAGGCGACAACAAGGACACATGTAGCGATATGCTTTTTCCTGACTCATTTTCCTAGGCCACGCTCTTCTGTGGCTCTTTAGTTCTTGTCAAACTCCTATGTTCATGCTGCTGCTTCCATCTGACAAGGAGCACGGCCTTCTGACAGCAGCTTTCAACTTGTCTAAGAAAGAGCTTGGCCATTTAGATGTGATGCAAATCTGTGTGTGTCTACGGTGCAGGTGAAAGCTCCTGACAAAGGTGTTCTCCAGGTTCAGTTTCTATTGGCCAGACACATTGGAAATGTTTTCCTCTATCATTCGCACCAAGAGTCGCAGATTACTTAACTGAGGAGCTCTGAGAATGGAACGGCAAGAGGTGTTCCGCTTACGTCATAAACAGTGCTCCAGAGCGCTTAGCAACGGGCACAACGAAACGTGTGTGCGGGATAGTGACCATTCCCGCCTAGTGCTGGCAATGCACGAGCACTGCCAAAAGGCAAAGGAAGGCGCTTAGCATCCGGCTTGTGCGCAAAGCTTTCAGACTGCCAGAGGACCGCAGCTGTGGTAAGCCCGTTTGCTCATTTGACGTTAGATGTCGCCAGCAAGAACTTCACCCGCATCTGGTTTATGCTGCTACCTGTTGTTAGGCGACAACAAGGACACATGTAGCGATATGCTTTTTCCTGACTCATTTTCCTAGGCCACGCTCTTCTGTGGCTCTTTAGTTCTTGTCAAACTCCTATGTTCATGCTGCTGCTTCCATCTGACAAGGAGCACAGCCTTCTGACAGCAGCTTTCAACTTGTCTAAGAAAGAGCTTGGCCATTTAGATGTGATGCAAATCTGTGTGTGTCTACGGTGCAGGTGAAAGCTCCTGACAAAGGTGTTCTCCAGGTTCAGTTTCTATATGCCAGACACATTGGAAATGTTTTCCTCTGGCATTCGCACCAAGAGTCGCAGATTACTTAACTGAGGAGCTCTGAGAATGGAACGGCAAGAGGTGTTCCGCTTACGTCATAAACAGTGCTCCAGAGCGCTTAGCAACGGGCACAACGAAACGTGTGTGCGGGATAGTGACCATTCCCGCCTAGTGCTGGCAATGCACGAGCACTGCCAAAAGGCAAAGGAAGGCGCTTAGCATCCGGCTTGTGCGCAAAGCTTTCAGACTGCCAGAGGACCGCAGTTGTGGTAAGCCCGTTTGCTCATTTGACGTTAGATGTCGCCTGCAAGAACTTCACCCGCATCTGGTTTATGCTGCTACCTGTTGTTAGGCGACAACAAGGACACATGTAGCGATATGCTTTTTCCTGACTCATTTTCCTAGGCCACGCTCTTCTGTGGCTCTTTAGTTCTTGTCAAACTCCTATGTTCATGCTGCTGCTTCCATCTGACAAGGAGCACGGCCTTCTGACAGCAGCTTTCAACTTGTCTAAGAAAGAGCTTGGCCATTTAGATGTGATGCAAATCTGTGTGTGTCTACGGTGCAGGTGAAAGCTCCTGACAAAGATGTTCTCCAGGTTCAGTTTCTCCCTGCCAGACACATTGGAAATGTTTTCCTCTATCATTCGCACCAAGAGTCGCAGATTACTTAACTGAGGAGCTCTGAGAATGGAACGGCAAGAGGTGTTCCGCTTACGTCATAAACAGTGCTCCAGAGCGCTTAGCAATGGGCACAACGAAACGTGTGTGCGGGATAGTGAGCATTCATGCCTAGTGCTGGCAATGCACGAGCACTTCCAAAAGGCAAAGGAAGGCGCTTAGCATCCGGCTTGTGCGCAAAGCTTTCAGACTGCCAGAGGACCGTAGCTGTGGTAAGCCCGCTTGCTCATTTGACGTTAGATGTCGCCTGCAAGAACTTCAACCACATCTGGTTTATGCTGCTACCTGTTGTTAGGCGACAACAAGGACACATGTAGTAAATGCTTTTTCCTGCCTCATTTTGCTAGACTACGCTCTTCTGTGGCTCTTTAGTTCTTGTCAAACTCCTATGTTCATGCTGCTGCTTCCATCTGACAAGGAGCACAGCCTTCTGACAGCAGCTTTCAACTTGTCTAAGAAAGAGCTTGGCCATTTAGATGTGATGCAAATCTGTGTGTGTCTACGGTGCAGGTGAAAGCTCCTGACAAAGGTGTTCTCCAGGTTCAGTTTCTATATGCCAGACACATTGGAAATGTTTTCCTCTGGCATTCGCACCAAGAGTCGCAGATTACTTAACTCAGGAGCTCTGAGAATGGAACGGCAAGAGGTGTTCCGCTTACGTCATAAACAGTGCTCCAGAGCGCTTAGCAACGGGCACAACGAAACGTGTGTGCGGGATAGTGACCATTCCCACCTAGTGCTGGCAATGCACGAGCACTGCCAAAAGGCAAAGGAAGGCGCTTAGCATCCGGCTTGTGCGCAAAGCTTTCAGACTGCCAGAGGACCGCAGCTGTGGTAAGCCCGTTTGCTCATTTGACGTTAGATGTCGCCAGCAAGAACTTCACCCGCATCTGGTTTATGCTGCTACCTGTTGTTAGGCGACAACAAGGACACATGTAGCGATATGCTTTTTCCTGACTCATTTTCCTAGGCCACGCTCTTCTGTGGCTCTTTAGTTCTTGTCAAACTCCTATGTTCATGCTGCTGCTTCCATCTGACAAGGAGCACGGCCTTCTGACAGCAGCTTTCAACTTGTCTAAGAAAGAGCTTGGCCATTTAGATGTGATGCAAATCTGTGTGTGTGTAAGGTGCAGGTGAAAGCTCCTGACAATGGTGTTCTCCAGGTTCAGTTTCTCCCTGCCAGACACATTGGAAATGTTTTCCTCTATCATTCGCACCAAGAGTCGCAGATTACTTAACTGAGGAGCTCTGAGAATGGAACGGCAAGAGGTGTTCCGCTTACGTCATAAACAGTGCTCCAGAGCGCTTAGCAACGGGCACAACAAAACGTGTGTGCGGGATAGTGACCATTCCCGCCTAGTGCTGGCAATGCACGAGCACTGACCGAAAGGCAAAGGAAGGCGCTTAACATCCGGCTTGTGCGCAAAGCTTTCAGACTGCCAGAGGACCGCAGCTGTGGTAAGCCCGTTTGCTCATTTGACGTTAGATGTCGCCAGCAAGAACTTCACCCGCATCTGGTTTATGCTGCTACCTGTTGTTAGGCGACAACAAGGACACATGTAGCGATATGCTTTTTCCTGATTCATTTTCCTAGGCCACGCTCTTCTGTGACTCTTTAGTTCTTGTCAAACTCCTATGTTCATGCTGCTGCTTCCATCTGACAAGGAGCACAGCCTTCTGACAGCAGCTTTCAACTTGTCTAAGAAAGAGCTTGGCCATTTAGATGTGATGCAAATCTGTGTGTGTCTACGGTGCAGGTGAAAGCTCCTGACAAAGGTGTTCTCCAGGTTCAGTTTCTATATGCCAGACACATTGGAAATGTTTTCCTCTGGCATTCGCACCAAGAGTCGCAGATTACTTAACTCAGGAGCTCTGAGAATGGAACGGCAAGAGGTGTTCCGCTTACGTCATAAACAGTGCTCCAGAGCGCTTAGCAACGGGCACAACGAAACGTGTGTGCGGGATAGTGACAATTCCCGCCTAGTGCTGGCAATGCACGAGCACTGACCGAAGGGCAAAGGAAGGCGCTTAACATCCGGCTTGTGCGCAAAGCTTTCAGACTGCCAGAGGACCGCAGCTGTGGTAAGCCCGTTTGCTCATTTGACGTTAGATGTCGCCAGCAAGAACTTCACCCGCATCTGGTTTATGCTGCTACCTGTTGTTAGGCGACAACAAGGACACATGTAGCGATATGCTTTTTCCTGACTCATTTTCCTAGGCCACGCTCTTCTGTGGCTCTTTAGTTCTTGTCAAACTCCTATGTTCATGCTGCTGCTTCCATCTGACAAGGAGCACGGCCTTCTGACAGCAGCTTTCAACTTGTCTAAGAAAGAGCTTGGCCATTTAGATGTGATGCAAATCTGTGTGTGTGTAAGGTGCAGGTGAAAGCTCCTGACAATGGTGTTCTCCAGGTTCAGTTTCTCCCTGCCAGACACATTGGAAATGTTTTCCTCTATCATTCGCACCAAGAGTCGCAGATTACTTAACTGAGGAGCTCTGAGAATGGAACGGCAAGAGGTGTTCCGCTTACGTCATAAACAGTGCTCCAGAGCGCTTAGCAACGGGCACAACGAAACGTGTGTGCGGGATAGTGACCATTCCCGCCTAGTGCTGGCAATGCACGAGCACTGACCGAAAGGCAAAGGAAGGCGCTTAACATCCGGCTTGTGCGCAAAGCTTTCAGACTGCCAGAGGACCGCAGCTGTGGTAAGCCCGTTTGCTCATTTGACGTTAGATGTCGCCAGCAAGAACTTCACCCGCATCTGGTTTATGCTGCTACCTGTTGTTAGGCGACAACAAGGACACATGTAGCGATATGCTTTTTCCTGACTCATTTTCCTAGGCCACGCTCTTCTGTGACTCTTTAGTTCTTGTCAAACTCCTATGTTCATGCTGCTGCTTCCATCTGACAAGGAGCACGGCCTTCTGACAGCAGCTTTCAACTTGTCTAAGAAAGAGCTTGGCCATTTAGATGTGATGCAAATCTGTGTGTGTCTACGGTGCAGGTGAAAGCTCCTGACAAAGGTGTTCTCCAGGTTCAGTTTCTCCCTGCCAGACACATTGGAAATGTTTTCCTCTATCATTCGCACCAAGAATCGCAGATTACTTAACTGAGGAGCTCTGAGAATGGAACGGCAAGAGGTGTTCCGCTTACGTCATAAACAGTGCTCCAGAGCGCTTAGCAACGGGCACAACGAAACGTGTGTGCGGGATAGTGAGCATTCATGCCTAGTGCTGGCAATGCACGAGCACTGCCGAAAGGCAAAGGAAGGCGCTTAGCATCCGGCTTGTGCGCAAAGCTTTCAGACTGCCAGAGGACCGTAGCTGTGGTAAGCCCGCTTGCTCATTTGACGTTAGATGTCGCCTGCAAGAACTTCAACCACATCTGGTTTATGCTGCTACCTGTTGTTAGGCGACAACAAGGACACATGTAGTAAATGCTTTTTCCTGCCTCATTTTGCTAGACTACGCTCTTCTGTGGCTCTTTATTTCTTGTCAAACTCCTATGTGAGTGCTGCTGCTTCCATCTGACAAGGAGCACAGCCTTCTGACAGCAGCTTTCAACTTGTCTAAGAAAGAGCTTGGCCATTTAGATGTGATGCAAATCTGTGTGTGTCTACGGTGCAGGTGAAAGCTCCTGACAAAGGTGTTCTCCAGGTTCAGTTTCTATATGCCAGACACATTGGAAATGTTTTCCTCTGGCATTCGCACCAAGAGTCGCAGATTACTTAACTCAGGAGCTCTGAGAATGGAATGGCAAGAGGTGTTCCGCTTACGTCATAAACAGTGCTCCAGAGCGCTTAGCAACGGGCACAACGAAACGTGTGTGCGGGATAGTGACCATTCCCGCCTAGTGCTGGCAATGCACGAGCACTGCCAAAAGGCAAAGGAAGGCGCTTAGCATCCGGCTTGTGCGCAAAGCTTTCAGACTGCCAGAGGACCGCAGCTGTGGTAAGCCCGTTTGCTCATTTGACGTTAGATGTCGCCAGCAAGAACTTCACCCGCATCTGGTTTATGCTGCTACCTGTTGTTAGGCGACAACAAGGACACATGTAGCAAATGCTTTTTCCTGCCTCATTTTGCTAGACTACGCTCTTCTGTGGCTCTTTAGTTCTTGTCAAACTCCTATGTTCGTGCTGCTGCTTCCATCTGACAAGGAGCACAGCCTTCTGACAGCAGCTTTCAACTTGTCTAAGAAAGAGCTTGGCCATTTAGATGTGATGCAAATCTGTGTGTGTCTACGGTGCAGGTGAAAGCTCCTGACAAAGGTGTTCTCCAGGTTCAGTTTCTCCCTGCCAGACACATTGGAAATGTTTTCCTCTGGCATTCGTACCAAGAGTCGCAGATTACTTAACTCAGGAGCTCTGAGAATGGAACGGCAAGAGGTGTTCCGCTTACGTCATAAACAGTGCTCCAGAGCGCTTAGCAACGGGCACAACGAAACGTGTGTGCGGGATAGTGACCATTCCCGCCTAGTGCTGGCAATGCACGAGCACTGCCAAAAGGCAAAGGAAGGCGCTTAGCATCCGGCTTGTGCGCAAAGCTTTCAGACTGCCAGAGGACCGCAGCTGTGGTAAGCCCGTTTGCTCATTTGACGTTAGATGTCGCCAGCAAGAACTTCACCCGCATCTGGTTTATGCTGCTACCTGTTGTTAGGCGACAACAAGGACACATGTAGCGATATGCTTTTTCCTGACTCATTTTCCTAGGCCACGCTCTTCTGTGGCTCTTTAGTTCTTGTCAAACTCCTATGTTCATGCTGCTGCTTCCATCTGACGAGGAGCACGGCCTTCTGACAGCAGCTTTCAACTTGTCTAAGAAAGAGCTTGGCCATTTAGATGTGATGCAAATCTGTGTGTGTGTAAGGTGCAGGTGAAAGCTCCTGACAAAGGTGTTCTCCAGGTTCAGTTTCTATATGCCAGACACATTGGAAATGTTTTCCTCTATCATTCGCACCAAGAGTCGCAGATTACTTAACTCAGGAGCTCTGAGAATGGAACGGCAAGAGGTGTTCCACTTACGTCATAAACAGTGCTCCAGAGCGCTTAGCAACGGGCACAACGAAACGTGTGTGCGGGATAGTGACCATACCCGCCTAGTGCTGGCAATGCACGAGCACTGCCAAAAGGCAAAGGAAGGCGCTTAGCATCCGGCTTGTGCGCAAAGCTTTCAGACTGCCAGAGGACCGCAGCTGTGGTAAGCCCGTTTGCTCATTTGACGTTAGATGTCGCCAGCAAGAACTTCACCCGCATCTGGTTTATGCTGCTACCTGTTGTTAGGCGACAACAAGGACACATGTAGCGATATGCTTTTTCCTGACTCATTTTCCTAGGCCACGCTCTTCTGTGGCTCTTTAGTTCTTGTCAAACTCCTATGTTCATGCTGCTGCTTCCATCTGACAAGGAGCACGGCCTTCTGACAGCAGCTTTCAACTTGTCTAAGAAAGAGCTTGGCCATTTAGATGTGATGCAAATCTGTGTGTGTCTACGGTGCAGGTGAAAGCTCCTGACAAAGGTGTTCTCCAGGTTCAGTTTCTCCCTGCCAGACACATTGGAAATGTTTTCCTCTATCATTCGCACCAAGAGTCGCAGATTACTTAACTCAGGAGCTCTGAGAATGGAACGGCAAGAGGTGTTCCGCTTACGTCATAAACAGTGCTCCAGAGCGCTTAGCAACGGGCACAATGAAACGTGTGTGCGGGATAGTGACCATTCCCGCCTAGTGCTGGCAATGCACGAGCACTGCCAAAAGGCAAAGGAAGGCGCTTAGCATCCGGCTTGTGCGCAAAGCTTTCAGACTGCCAGAGGACCGCAGCTGTGGTAAGCCCGTTTGCTCATTTGACGTTAGATGTCGCCAGCAAGAACTTCACCCGCATCTGGTTTATGCTGCTACCTGTTGTTAGGCGACAACAAGGACACATGTAGCGATATGCTTTTTCCTGACTCATTTTCCTAGGCCACGCTCTTCTGTGACTCTTTAGTTCTTGTCAAACTCCTATGTTCATGCTGCTGCTTCCATCTGACAAGGAGCACAGCCTTCTGACAGCAGCTTTCAACTTGTCTAAGAAAGAGCTTGGCCATTTAGATGTGATGCAAATCTGTGTGTGTCTACGGTGCAGGTGAAAGCTCCTGACAAAGGTGTTCTCCAGGTTCAGTTTCTCCCTGCCAGACACATTGGAAATGTTTTCCTCTATCATTCGCACCAAGAATCGCAGATTACTTAACTGAGGAGCTCTGAGAATGGAACGGCAAGAGGTGTTCCGCTTACGTCATAAACAGTGCTCCAGAGCGCTTAGCAACGGGCACAACGAAACGTGTGTGCGGGATAGTGACCATTCCCGCCTAGTGCTGGCAATGCACGAGCACTGCCAAAAGGCAAAGGAAGGCGCTTAGCATCCGGCTTGTGCGCAAAGCTTTCAGACTGCCAGAGGACCGTAGCTGTGGTAAGCCCGCTTGCTCATTTGACGTTAGATGTCGCCTGCAAGAACTTCAACCACATCTGGTTTATGCTGCTACCTGTTGTTAGGCGACAACAAGGACACATGTAGTAAATGCTTTTTCCTGCCTCATTTTGCTAGACTACGCTCTTCTGTGGCTCTTTAGTTCTTGTCAAACTCCTATGTGAGTGCTGCTGCTTCCATCTGACAAGGAGCACAGCCTTCTGACAGCAGCTTTCAACTTGTCTAAGAAAGAGCTTGGCCATTTAGATGTGATGCAAATCTGTGTGTGTCTACGGTGCAGGTGAAAGCTCCTGACAAAGGTGTTCTCCAGGTTCAGTTTCTATATGCCAGACACATTGGAAATGTTTTCCTCTGGCATTCGCACCAAGAGTCGCAGATTACTTAACTCAGGAGCTCTGAGAATGGAATGGCAAGAGGTGTTCCGCTTACGTCATAAACAGTGCTCCAGAGCGCTTAGCAACGGGCACAACGAAACGTGTGTGCGGGATAGTGACCATTCCCGCCTAGTGCTGGCAATGCACGAGCACTGCCAAAAGGCAAAGGAAGGCGCTTAGCATCCGGCTTGTGCGCAAAGCTTTCAGACTGCCAGAGGACCGCAGCTGTGGTAAGCCCGTTTGCTCATTTGACGTTAGATGTCGCCAGCAAGAACTTCACCCGCATCTGGTTTATGCTGCTACCTGTTGTTAGGCGACAACAAGGACACATGTAGCAAATGCTTTTTCCTGCCTCATTTTGCTAGACTACGCTCTTCTGTGGCTCTTTAGTTCTTGTCAAACTCCTATGTTCATGCTGCTGCTTCCATCTGACAAGGAGCACAGCCTTCTGACAGCAGCTTTCAACTTGTCTAAGAAAGAGCTTGGCCATTTAGATGTGATGCAAATCTGTGTGTGTCTACGGTGCAGGTGAAAGCTCCTGACAAAGGTGTTCTCCAGGTTCAGTTTCTATATGCCAGACACATTGGAAATGTTTTCCTCTATCATTCGCACCAAGAGTCTCAGTTTGATTAACTCAGGAGCTCTGAGAATGGAACGGCAAGAGGTGTTCCGCTTACGTCATAAACAGTGCTCCAGAGCGCTTAGCAACGGGCACAACGAAACGTGTGTGCGGGATAGTGACCATTCCCGCCTAGTGCTGGCAATGCACGAGCACTGCCAAAAGGCAAAGGAAGGCGCTTAGCATCCGGCTTGTGCGCAAAGCTTTCAGACTGCCAGAGGACTGCAGTTGTGGTAAGCCCGTTTGCTCATTTGACGTTAGATGTCGCCTGCAAGAACTTCACCCGCATCTGGTTTATGCTGCTACCTGTTGTTAGGCGACAACAAGGACACATGTAGCGATATGCTTTTTCCTGACTCATTTTCCTAGGCCACGCTCTTCTGTGGCTCTTTAGTTCTTGTCAAACTCCTATGTTCATGCTGCTGCTTCCATCTGACAAGGAGCACAGCCTTCTGACAGCAGCTTTCAACTTGTCTAAGAAAGAGCTTGGCCATTTAGATGTGATGCAAATCTGTGTGTGTGTAAGGTGCAGGTGAAACCTCCTGACAATGGTGTTCTCCAGGTTCAGTTTCTCCCTGCCAGACACATTGGAAATGTTTTTCTCTATCATTCACACCAAGAATCGCAGATTACTTAACTCAGGAGCTCTGAGAATGGAACGGCAAGAGGTGTTCCGCTTACGTCATAAACAGTGCTCCAGAGCGCTTAGCAACGGGCACAACGAAACGTGTCTGTGGGATAGTGACCATTCCCGCCTAGTGCTGGCAATGCACGAGCACTGCCAAAAGGCAAAGGAAGGCGCTTAGCATCCGGCTTGTGCGCAAAGCTTTCAGACTGCCAGAGGACCGCAGCTGTGGTAAGCCCGTTTGCTCATTTGACGTTAGATGTCGCCTGCAAGAACTTCACCCGCATCTGGTTTATGCTGCTACCTGTTGTTAGGCGACAACAAGGACACATGTAGCGATATGCTTTTTCCTGACTCATTTTCCTAGGCCACGCTCTTCTGTGGCTCTTTAGTGCTTTCCAAACTCCTATGTGTGTGCTGCTGCTTCCATCTGACAAGGAGCACAGCCTTCTGACAGCAGCTTTCAACTTGTCTAAGAAAGAGCTTGGTTATTTAGATGTGATGCAAATCTGTGTGTGTCTACGGTGCAGGTGAAAGCTCCTGACAAAGATGTTCTCCAGGTTCAGTTTCTCCCTGCCAGACACATTGGAAATGTTTTCCTCTATCATTCGCACCAAGAGTCGCAGATTACTTAACTGAGGAGCTCTGAGAATGGAACGGCAAGAGGTGTTCCGCTTACGTCATAAACAGTGCTCCAGAGCGCTTAGCAACGGGCACAACGAAACGTGTGTGCGGGATAGTGAGCATTCATGCCTAGTGCTGGCAATGCACGAGCACTTCCAAAAGGCAAAGGAAGGCGCTTAGCATCCGGCTTGTGCGCAAAGCTTTCAGACTGCCAGAGGACCGTAGCTGTGGTAAGCCCGCTTGCTCATTTGACGTTAGATGTCGCCTGCAAGAACTTCAACCACATCTGGTTTATGCTGCTACCTGTTGTTAGGCGACAACAAGGACACATGTAGTAAATGCTTTTTCCTGCCTCATTTTGCTAGACTACGCTCTTCTGTGGCTCTTTAGTTCTTGTCAAACTCCTATGTTCATGCTGCTGCTTCCATCTGACAAGGAGCACAGCCTTCTGACAGCAGCTTTCAACTTGTCTAAGAAAGAGCTTGGCCATTTAGATGTGATGCAAATCTGTGTGTGTGTAAGGTGCAGGTGAAAGCTCCTGACAAAGGTGTTCTCCAGGTTCAGTTTCTCCCTGCCAGACACATTGGAAATGTTTTCCTCTATCATTCGCACCAAGAGTCTCAGTTTGATTAACTCAGGAGCTCTGAGAATGGAATGGCAAGAGGTGTTCCGCTTACGTCATAAACAGTGCTCCAGAGCGCTTAGCAACGGGCACAACGAAACGTGTGTGCGGGATAGTGACCATTCCCGCCTAGTGCTGGCAATGCACGAGCACTGCCAAAAGGCAAAGGAAGGCGCTTAGCATGCGGCTTGTGCACAAAGCTTTCAGACTGCCAGAGGACCGCAGCTGTGGTAAGCCCGTTTGCTCATTTGACGTTAGATGTCGCCAGCAAGAACTTCACCCGCATCTGGTTTATGCTGCTACCTGTTGTTAGGCGACAACAAGGACACATGTAGCGATATGCTTTTTCCTGCCTCATTTTCCTAGGCCACGCTCTTCTGTGGCTCTTTAGTTCTTGTGAAACTCCTATGTTCATGCTGCTGCTTCCATCTGACAAGGAGCACGGCCTTCTGACAGCAGCTTTCAACTTGTCTAAGAAAGAGCTTGGCCATTTAGATGTGATGCAAATCTGTGTGTGTGTAAGGTGCAGGTGAAACCTCCTGACAATGGTGTTCTCCAGGTTCAGTTTCTCCCTGCCAGACACATTGGAAATGTTTTCCTCTATCATTCGCACCAAGAGTCGCAGATTACTTAACTCAGGAGCTCTGAGAATGGAACGGCAAGAGGTGTTCCACTTACGTCATAAACAGTGCTCCAGAGCGCTTAGCAACGGGCACAACGAAACGTGTGTGCGGGATAGTGACCATTCCCGCCTAGTGCTGGCAATGCACGAGCACTGCCAAAAGGCAAAGGAAGGCGCTTAGCATCCGGCTTGTGCGCAAAGCTTTCAGACTGCCAGAGGACCGCAGCTGTGGTAAGCCCGTTTGCTCATTTGACGTTAGATGTCGCCAGCAAGAACTTCACCCGCATCTGGTTTATGCTGCTACCTGTTGTTAGGCGACAACAAGGACACATGTAGCGATATGCTTTTTCCTGACTCATTTTCCTAGGCCA
The DNA here is from genome assembly GCF_030490865.1 of Poecile atricapillus. Taxonomy (NCBI): domain Eukaryota; kingdom Metazoa; phylum Chordata; class Aves; order Passeriformes; family Paridae; genus Poecile; species Poecile atricapillus. The sequence goes on along the minus strand of NW_026709233.1, from coordinate 18,497 downwards.
CGCTCTTCTGTGACTCTTTAGTTCTTGTCAAACTCCTATGTTCATGCTGCTGCTTCCATCTGACAAGGAGCACAGCCTTCTGACAGCAGCTTTCAACTTGTCTAAGAAAGAGCTTGGCCATTTAGATGTGATGCAAATCTGTGTGTGTCTACGGTGCAGGTGAAAGCTCCTGACAAAGGTGTTCTCCAGGTTCAGTTTCTATATGCCAGACACATTGGAAATGTTTTCCTCTGGCATTCGCACCAAGAGTCGCAGATTACTTAACTCAGGAGCTCTGAGAATGGAACGGCAAGAGGTGTTCCGCTTACGTCATAAACAGTGCTCCAGAGCGCTTAGCAACGGGCACAACGAAACGTGTGTGCGGGATAGTGACCATTCCCGCCTAGTGCTGGCAATGCACGAGCACTGCCAAAAGGCAAAGGAAGGTGCTTAGCATCCGGCTTGTGCGCAAAGCTTTCAGACTGCCAGAGGACCGCAGCTGTGGTAAGCCCGTTTGCTCATTTGACGTTAGATGTCGCCAGCAAGAACTTCACCCGCATCTGGTTTATGCTGCTACCTGTTGTTAGGCGACAACAAGGACACATGTAGCGATATGCTTTTTCCTGACTCATTTTCCTAGGCCACGCTCTTCTGTGACTCTTTAGTTCTTGTCAAACTCCTATGTTCATGCTGCTGCTTCCATCTGACAAGGAGCACAGCCTTCTGACAGCAGCTTTCAACTTGTCTAAGAAAGAGCTTGGCCATTTAGATGTGATGCAAATCTGTGTGTGTCTACGGTGCAGGTGAAAGCTCCTGACAAAGGTGTTCTCCAGGTTCAGTTTCTCCCTGCCAGACACATTGGAAATGTTTTCCTCTGGCATTCGCACCAAGAGTCGCAGATTACTTAACTCAGGAGCTCTGAGAATGGAACGGCAAGAGGTGTTCCGCTTACGTCATAAACAGTGCTCCAGAGCGCTTAGCAACGGGCACAACGAAACGTGTGTGCGGGATAGTGACCATTCCCGCCTAGTGCTGGCAATGCACGAGCACTGCCAAAAGGCAAAGGAAGGCGCTTAGCATCCGGCTTGTGCGCAAAGCTTTCAGACTGCCAGAGGACCGCAGCTGTGGTAAGCCCGTTTGCTCATTTGACGTTAGATGTCGCCAGCAAGAACTTCACCCGCATCTGGTTTATGCTGCTACCTGTTGTTAGGCGACAACAAGGACACATGTAGCGATATGCTTTTTCCTGACTCATTTTCCTAGGCCACGCTCTTCTGTGGCTCTTTAGTTCTTGTCAAACTCCTATGTTCATGCTGCTGCTTCCATCTGACGAGGAGCACGGCCTTCTGACAGCAGCTTTCAACTTGTCTAAGAAAGAGCTTGGCCATTTAGATGTGATGCAAATCTGTGTGTGTGTAAGGTGCAGGTGAAAGCTCCTGACAAAGGTGTTCTCCAGGTTCAGTTTCTATATGCCAGACACATTGGAAATGTTTTCCTCTATCATTCGCACCAAGAGTCGCAGATTACTTAACTCAGGAGCTCTGAGAATGGAACGGCAAGAGGTGTTCCACTTACGTCATAAACAGTGCTCCAGAGCGCTTAGCAACGGGCACAACAAAACGTGTGTGCGGGATAGTGACCATTCCCGCCTAGTGCTGGCAATGCACGAGCACTTCCAAAAGGCAAAGGAAGGCGCTTAGCATCCGGCTTGTGCGCAAAGCTTTCAGACTGCCAGAGGACCGTAGCTGTGGTAAGCCCGCTTGCTCATTTGACGTTAGATGTCGCCTGCAAGAACTTCAACCACATCTGGTTTATGCTGCTACCTGTTGTTAGGCGACAACAAGGACACATGTAGTAAATGCTTTTTCCTGCCTCATTTTGCTAGACTACGCTCTTCTGTGGCTCTTTAGTTCTTGTCAAACTCCTATGTTCATGCTGCTGCTTCCATCTGACAAGGAGCACAGCCTTCTGACAGCAGCTTTCAACTTGTCTAAGAAAGAGCTTGGCCATTTAGATGTGATGCAAATCTGTGTGTGTGTAAGGTGCAGGTGAAAGCTCCTGACAAAGGTGTTCTCCAGGTTCAGTTTCTCCCTGCCAGACACATTGGAAATGTTTTCCTCTATCATTCGCACCAAGAGTCTCAGTTTGATTAACTCAGGAGCTCTGAGAATGGAATGGCAAGAGGTGTTCCGCTTACGTCATAAACAGTGCTCCAGAGCGCTTAGCAACGGGCACAACGAAACGTGTGTGCGGGATAGTGACCATTCCCGCCTAGTGCTGGCAATGCACGAGCACTGCCAAAAGGCAAAGGAAGGCGCTTAGCATGCGGCTTGTGCGCAAAGCTTTCAGACTGCCAGAGGACCGCAGCTGTGGTAAGCCCGTTTGCTCATTTGACGTTAGATGTCGCCAGCAAGAACTTCACCCGCATCTGGTTTATGCTGCTACCTGTTGTTAGGCGACAACAAGGACACATGTAGCGATATGCTTTTTCCTGCCTCATTTTCCTAGGCCACGCTCTTCTGTGGCTCTTTAGTTCTTGTGAAACTCCTATGTTCATGCTGCTGCTTCCATCTGACAAGGAGCACGGCCTTCTGACAGCAGCTTTCAACTTGTCTAAGAAAGAGCTTGGCCATTTAGATGTGATGCAAATCTGTGTGTGTGTAAGGTGCAGGTGAAACCTCCTGACAATGGTGTTCTCCAGGTTCAGTTTCTCCCTGCCAGACACATTGGAAATGTTTTCCTCTATCATTCGCACCAAGAGTCGCAGATTACTTAACTCAGGAGCTCTGAGAATGGAACGGCAAGAGGTGTTCCACTTACGTCATAAACAGTGCTCCAGAGCGCTTAGCAACGGGCACAACGAAACGTGTGTGCGGGATAGTGACCATTCCCGCCTAGTGCTGGCAATGCACGAGCACTGCCAAAAGGCAAAGGAAGGCGCTTAGCATCCGGCTTGTGCGCAAAGCTTTCAGACTGCCAGAGGACCGCAGCTGTGGTAAGCCCGTTTGCTCATTTGACGTTAGATGTCGCCAGCAAGAACTTCACCCGCATCTGGTTTATGCTGCTACCTGTTGTTAGGCGACAACAAGGACACATGTAGCGATATGCTTTTTCCTGACTCATTTTCCTAGGCCACGCTCTTCTGTGACTCTTTAGTTCTTGTCAAACTCCTATGTTCATGCTGCTGCTTCCATCTGACAAGGAGCACAGCCTTCTGACAGCAGCTTTCAACTTGTCTAAGAAAGAGCTTGGCCATTTAGATGTGATGCAAATCTGTGTGTGTGTAAGGTGCAGGTGAAAGCTCCTGACAAAGGTGTTCTCCAGGTTCAGTTTCTATATGCCAGACACATTGGAAATGTTTTCCTCTGGCATTCGCACCAAGAGTCGCAGATTACTTAACTCAGGAGCTCTGAGAATGGAACGGCAAGAGGTGTTCCGCTTACGTCATAAACAGTGCTCCAGAGCGCTTAGCAACGGGCACAACGAAACGTGTGTGCGGGATAGTGACCATTCCCGCCTAGTGCTGGCAATGCACGAGCACTGCCAAAAGGCAAAGGAAGGTGCTTAGCATCCGGCTTGTGCGCAAAGCTTTCAGACTGCCAGAGGACCGCAGCTGTGGTAAGCCCGTTTGCTCATTTGACGTTAGATGTCGCCAGCAAGAACTTCACCCGCATCTGGTTTATGCTGCTACCTGTTGTTAGGCGACAACAAGGACACATGTAGCGATATGCTTTTTCCTGACTCATTTTCCTAGGCCACGCTCTTCTGTGACTCTTTAGTTCTTGTCAAACTCCTATGTTCATGCTGCTGCTTCCATCTGACAAGGAGCACGGCCTTCTGACAGCAGCTTTCAACTTGTCTAAGAAAGAGCTTGGCCATTTAGATGTGATGCAAATCTGTGTGTGTCTACGGTGCAGGTGAAAGCTCCTGACAAAGGTGTTCTCCAGGTTCAGTTTCTCCCTGCCAGACACATTGGAAATGTTTTCCTCTATCATTCGCACCAAGAATCGCAGATTACTTAACTGAGGAGCTCTGAGAATGGAACGGCAAGAGGTGTTCCGCTTACGTCATAAACAGTGCTCCAGAGCGCTTAGCAACGGGCACAACGAAACGTGTGTGCGGGATAGTGAGCATTCATGCCTAGTGCTGGCAATGCACGAGCACTGCCGAAAGGCAAAGGAAGGCGCTTAGCATCCGGCTTGTGCGCAAAGCTTTCAGACTGCCAGAGGACCGTAGCTGTGGTAAGCCCGCTTGCTCATTTGACGTTAGATGTCGCCTGCAAGAACTTCAACCACATCTGGTTTATGCTGCTACCTGTTGTTAGGCGACAACAAGGACACATGTAGCAAATGCTTTTTCCTGCCTCATTTTGCTAGACTACGCTCTTCTGTGGCTCTTTAGTTCTTGTCAAACTCCTATGTTCATGCTGCTGCTTCCATCTGACAAGGAGCACAGCCTTCTGACAGCAGCTTTCAACTTGTCTAAGAAAGAGCTTGGCCATTTAGATGTGATGCAAATCTGTGTGTGTCTACGGTGCAGGTGAAAGCTCCTGACAAAGGTGTTCTCCAGGTTCAGTTTCTCCCTGCCAGACACATTGGAAATGTTTTCCTCTGGCATTCGCACCAAGAGTCGCAGATTACTTAACTCAGGAGCTCTGAGAATGGAACGGCAAGAGGTGTTCCGCTTACGTCATAAACAGTGCTCCAGAGCGCTTAGCAACGGGCACAACGAAACGTGTGTGCGGGATAGTGACCATTCCCGCCTAGTGCTGGCAATGCACGAGCACTGCCAAAAGGCAAAGGAAGGCGCTTAGCATCCGGCTTGTGCGCAAAGCTTTCAGACTGCCAGAGGACCGCAGCTGTGGTAAGCCCGTTTGCTCATTTGACGTTAGATGTCGCCAGCAAGAACTTCACCCGCATCTGGTTTATGCTGCTACCTGTTGTTAGGCGACAACAAGGACACATGTAGCGATATGCTTTTTCCTGACTCATTTTCCTAGGCCACGCTCTTCTGTGGCTCTTTAGTTCTTGTCAAACTCCTATGTTCATGCTGCTGCTTCCATCTGACGAGGAGCACGGCCTTCTGACAGCAGCTTTCAACTTGTCTAAGAAAGAGCTTGGCCATTTAGATGTGATGCAAATCTGTGTGTGTGTAAGGTGCAGGTGAAAGCTCCTGACAAAGGTGTTCTCCAGGTTCAGTTTCTATATGCCAGACACATTGGAAATGTTTTCCTCTATCATTCGCACCAAGAGTCGCAGATTACTTAACTCAGGAGCTCTGAGAATGGAACGGCAAGAGGTGTTCCACTTACGTCATAAACAGTGCTCCAGAGCGCTTAGCAACGGGCACAACAAAACGTGTGTGCGGGATAGTGACCATTCCCGCCTAGTGCTGGCAATGCACGAGCACTGCCAAAAGGCAAAGGAAGGCGCTTAGCATCCGGCTTGTGCGCAAAGCTTTCAGACTGCCAGAGGACCGCAGCTGTGGTAAGCCCGTTTGCTCATTTGACGTTAGATGTCGCCAGCAAGAACTTCACCCGCATCTGGTTTATGCTGCTACCTGTTGTTAGGCGACAACAAGGACACATGTAGCGATATGCTTTTTCCTGACTCATTTTCCTAGGCCACGCTCTTCTGTGGCTCTTTAGTTCTTGTCAAACTCCTATGTTCATGCTGCTGCTTCCATCTGACAAGGAGCACGGCCTTCTGACAGCAGCTTTCAACTTGTCTAAGAAAGAGCTTGGCCATTTAGATGTGATGCAAATCTGTGTGTGTCTACGGTGCAGGTGAAAGCTCCTGACAAAGGTGTTCTCCAGGTTCAGTTTCTCCCTGCCAGACACATTGGAAATGTTTTCCTCTATCATTCGCACCAAGAGTCGCAGATTACTTAACTCAGGAGCTCTGAGAATGGAACGGCAAGAGGTGTTCCGCTTACGTCATAAACAGTGCTCCAGAGCGCTTAGCAACGGGCACAATGAAACGTGTGTGCGGGATAGTGACCATTCCCGCCTAGTGCTGGCAATGCACGAGCACTGCCAAAAGGCAAAGGAAGGCGCTTAGCATCCGGCTTGTGCGCAAAGCTTTCAGACTGCCAGAGGACCGCAGCTGTGGTAAGCCCGTTTGCTCATTTGACGTTAGATGTCGCCAGCAAGAACTTCACCCGCATCTGGTTTATGCTGCTACCTGTTGTTAGGCGACAACAAGGACACATGTAGCGATATGCTTTTTCCTGACTCATTTTCCTAGGCCACGCTCTTCTGTGACTCTTTAGTTCTTGTCAAACTCCTATGTTCATGCTGCTGCTTCCATCTGACAAGGAGCACAGCCTTCTGACAGCAGCTTTCAACTTGTCTAAGAAAGAGCTTGGCCATTTAGATGTGATGCAAATCTGTGTGTGTCTACGGTGCAGGTGAAAGCTCCTGACAAAGGTGTTCTCCAGGTTCAGTTTCTCCCTGCCAGACACATTGGAAATGTTTTCCTCTATCATTCGCACCAAGAATCGCAGATTACTTAACTGAGGAGCTCTGAGAATGGAACGGCAAGAGGTGTTCCGCTTACGTCATAAACAGTGCTCCAGAGCGCTTAGCAACGGGCACAACGAAACGTGTGTGCGGGATAGTGAGCATTCATGCCTAGTGCTGGCAATGCACGAGCACTGCCAAAAGGCAAAGGAAGGCGCTTAGCATCCGGCTTGTGCGCAAAGCTTTCAGACTGCCAGAGGACCGTAGCTGTGGTAAGCCCGCTTGCTCATTTGACGTTAGATGTCGCCTGCAAGAACTTCAACCACATCTGGTTTATGCTGCTACCTGTTGTTAGGCGACAACAAGGACACATGTAGTAAATGCTTTTTCCTGCCTCATTTTGCTAGACTACGCTCTTCTGTGGCTCTTTAGTTCTTGTCAAACTCCTATGTGAGTGCTGCTGCTTCCATCTGACAAGGAGCACAGCCTTCTGACAGCAGCTTTCAACTTGTCTAAGAAAGAGCTTGGCCATTTAGATGTGATGCAAATCTGTGTGTGTCTACGGTGCAGGTGAAAGCTCCTGACAAAGGTGTTCTCCAGGTTCAGTTTCTATATGCCAGACACATTGGAAATGTTTTCCTCTGGCATTCGCACCAAGAGTCGCAGATTACTTAACTCAGGAGCTCTGAGAATGGAATGGCAAGAGGTGTTCCGCTTACGTCATAAACAGTGCTCCAGAGCGCTTAGCAACGGGCACAACGAAACGTGTGTGCGGGATAGTGACCATTCCCGCCTAGTGCTGGCAATGCACGAGCACTGCCAAAAGGCAAAGGAAGGCGCTTAGCATCCGGCTTGTGCGCAAAGCTTTCAGACTGCCAGAGGACCGCAGCTGTGGTAAGCCCGTTTGCTCATTTGACGTTAGATGTCGCCAGCAAGAACTTCACCCGCATCTGGTTTATGCTGCTACCTGTTGTTAGGCGACAACAAGGACACATGTAGCAAATGCTTTTTCCTGCCTCATTTTGCTAGACTACGCTCTTCTGTGGCTCTTTAGTTCTTGTCAAACTCCTATGTTCATGCTGCTGCTTCCATCTGACAAGGAGCACAGCCTTCTGACAGCAGCTTTCAACTTGTCTAAGAAAGAGCTTGGCCATTTAGATGTGATGCAAATCTGTGTGTGTCTACGGTGCAGGTGAAAGCTCCTGACAAAGGTGTTCTCCAGGTTCAGTTTCTATATGCCAGACACATTGGAAATGTTTTCCTCTATCATTCGCACCAAGAGTCTCAGTTTGATTAACTCAGGAGCTCTGAGAATGGAACGGCAAGAGGTGTTCCGCTTACGTCATAAACAGTGCTCCAGAGCGCTTAGCAACGGGCACAACGAAACGTGTGTGCGGGATAGTGACCATTCCCGCCTAGTGCTGGCAATGCACGAGCACTGCCAAAAGGCAAAGGAAGGCGCTTAGCATCCGGCTTGTGCGCAAAGCTTTCAGACTGCCAGAGGACTGCAGTTGTGGTAAGCCCGTTTGCTCATTTGACGTTAGATGTCGCCTGCAAGAACTTCACCCGCATCTGGTTTATGCTGCTACCTGTTGTTAGGCGACAACAAGGACACATGTAGCGATATGCTTTTTCCTGACTCATTTTCCTAGGCCACGCTCTTCTGTGGCTCTTTAGTTCTTGTCAAACTCCTATGTTCATGCTGCTGCTTCCATCTGACAAGGAGCACAGCCTTCTGACAGCAGCTTTCAACTTGTCTAAGAAAGAGCTTGGCCATTTAGATGTGATGCAAATCTGTGTGTGTGTAAGGTGCAGGTGAAACCTCCTGACAATGGTGTTCTCCAGGTTCAGTTTCTCCCTGCCAGACACATTGGAAATGTTTTTCTCTATCATTCACACCAAGAATCGCAGATTACTTAACTCAGGAGCTCTGAGAATGGAACGGCAAGAGGTGTTCCGCTTACGTCATAAACAGTGCTCCAGAGCGCTTAGCAACGGGCACAACGAAACGTGTCTGTGGGATAGTGACCATTCCCGCCTAGTGCTGGCAATGCACGAGCACTGCCAAAAGGCAAAGGAAGGCGCTTAGCATCCGGCTTGTGCGCAAAGCTTTCAGACTGCCAGAGGACCGCAGCTGTGGTAAGCCCGTTTGCTCATTTGACGTTAGATGTCGCCTGCAAGAACTTCACCCGCATCTGGTTTATGCTGCTACCTGTTGTTAGGCGACAACAAGGACACATGTAGCGATATGCTTTTTCCTGACTCATTTTCCTAGGCCACGCTCTTCTGTGGCTCTTTAGTGCTTTCCAAACTCCTATGTGTGTGCTGCTGCTTCCATCTGACAAGGAGCACAGCCTTCTGACAGCAGCTTTCAACTTGTCTAAGAAAGAGCTTGGTTATTTAGATGTGATGCAAATCTGTGTGTGTGTAAGGTGCAGGTGAAAGCTCCTGACAAAGGTGTTCTCCAGGTTCAGTTTCTATATGCCAGACACATTGGAAATGTTTTCCTCTGGCATTCGCACCAAGAGTCGCAGATTACTTAACTCAGGAGCTCTGAGAATGGAACGGCAAGAGGTGTTCCGCTTACGTCATAAACAGTGCTCCAGAGCGCTTAGCAACGGGCACAACGAAACGTGTGTGCGGGATAGTGACCATTCCCGCCTAGTGCTGGCAATGCACGAGCACTGCCAAAAGGCAAAGGAAGGCGCTTAGCATCCGGCTTGTGCGCAAAGCTTTCAGACTGCCAGAGGACCGCAGCTGTGGTAAGCCCGTTTGCTCATTTGACGTTAGATGTCGCCAGCAAGAACTTCACCCGCATCTGGTTTATGCTGCTACCTGTTGTTAGGCGACAACAAGGACACATGTAGCGATATGCTTTTTCCTGACTCATTTTCCTAGGCCACGCTCTTCTGTGGCTCTTTAGTTCTTGTCAAACTCCTATGTTCATGCTGCTGCTTCCATCTGACGAGGAGCACGGCCTTCTGACAGCAGCTTTCAACTTGTCTAAGAAAGAGCTTGGCCATTTAGATGTGATGCAAATCTGTGTGTGTCTACGGTGCAGGTGAAAGCTCCTGACAAAGGTGTTCTCCAGGTTCAGTTTCTATATGCCAGACACATTGGAAATGTTTTCCTCTATCATTCGCACCAAGAATCGCAGATTACTTAACTGAGGAGCTCTGAGAATGGAACGGCAAGAGGTGTTCCGCTTACGTCATAAACAGTGCTCCAGAGCGCTTAGCAACGGGCACAACGAAACGTGTCTGTGGGATAGTGACCATTCCCGCCTAGTGCTGGCAATGCACGAGCACTGCCAAAAGGCAAAGGAAGGCGCTTAGCATCCGGCTTGTGCGCAAAGCTTTCAGACTGCCAGAGGACCGCAGCTGTGGTAAGCCCGTTTGCTCATTTGACGTTAGATGTCGCCTGCAAGAACTTCACCCGCATCTGGTTTATGCTGCTACCTGTTGTTAGGCGACAACAAGGACACATGTAGCCATATGCTCTTTCCTGACTCATTTTCCTAGGCCACGCTCTTCTGTGGCTCTTTAGTGCTTGCCAAACTCCTATGTTCATGCTGCTGCTTCCATCTGACAAGGAGCACAGCCTTCTGACAGCAGCTTTCAACTTGTCTAAGAAAGAGCTTGGCCATTTAGATGTGATGCAAATCTGTGTGTGTGTAAGGTGCAGGTGCAAGCTCCTGACAAAGGTGTTCTCCAGGTTCAGTTTCTATATGCCAGACACATTGGAAATGTTTTCCTCTATCATTCGCACCAAGAGTCGCAGATTACTTAACTCAGGAGCTCTGAGAATGGAACGGCAAGAGGTGTTCCGCTTACGTCATAAACAGTGCTCCAGAGCGCTTAGCAACGGGCACAACGAAACGTGTGTGCGGGATAGTGACCATTCCCGCCTAGTGCTGGCAATGCACGAGCACTGCCAAAAGGCAAAGGAAGGCGCTTAGCATCCGGCTTGTGCGCAAAGCTTTCAGACTGCCAGAGGACCGCAGTTGTGGTAAGCCCGTTTGCTCATTTGACGTTAGATGTCGCCTGCAAGAACTTCAACCACATCTGGTTTATGCTGCTACCTGTTGTTAGGCGACAACAAGGACACATGTAGCAAATGCTTTTTCCTGCCACATTTTGCTAGACCACGCTCTTCTGTGGCTCTTTAGTTCTTGCCAAACTCCTATGTGCATGCTGCTGCTTCCATCTGACAAGGAGCACAGCCTTCTGACAGCAGCTTTCAACTTGTCTAAGAAAGAGCTTGGCCATTTAGATGTGATGCAAATCTGTGTGTGTCTACGGTGCAGGTGAAAGCTCCTGACAAAGGTGTTCTCCAGGTTCAGTTTCTCCCTGCCAGACACATTGGAAATGTTTTCCTCTGGCATTCGCACCAAGAGTCTCAGTTTGATTAACTCAGGAGCTCTGAGAATGGAACGGCAAGAGGTGTTCCGCTTACGTCATAAACAGTGCTCCAGAGCGCTTAGCAACGGGCACAACGAAACGTGTGTGCGGGATAGTGACCATTCCCGCCTAGTGCTGGCAATGCACGAGCACTGCCAAAAGGCAAAGGAAGGCGCTTAGCATCCGGCTTGTGCGCAAAGCTTTCAGACTGCCAGAGGACTGCAGTTGTGGTAAGCCCGTTTGCTCATTTGACGTTAGATGTCGCCAGCAAGAACTTCACCCGCATCTGGTTTATGCTGCTACCTGTTGTTAGGCGACAACAAGGACACATGTAGCGATATGCTTTTTCCTGACTCATTTTCCTAGGCCACGCTCTTCTGTGGCTCTTTAGTTCTTGTCAAACTCCTATGTTCATGCTGCTGCTTCCATCTGACAAGGAGCACAGCCTTCTGACAGCAGCTTTCAACTTGTCTAAGAAAGAGCTTGGCCATTTAGATGTGATGCAAATCTGTGTGTGTGTAAGGTGCAGGTGAAAGCTCCTGACAAAGGTGTTCTCCAGGTTCAGTTTCTATATGCCAGACACATTGGAAATGTTTTTCTCTATCATTCACACCAAGAATCGCAGATTACTTAACTCAGGAGCTCTGAGAATGGAACGGCAAGAGGTGTTCCGCTTACGTCATAAACAGTGCTCCAGAGCGCTTAGCAACGGGCACAACGAAACGTGTCTGTGGGATAGTGACCATTCCCGCCTAGTGCTGGCAATGCACGAGCACTGCCAAAAGGCAAAGGAAGGCGCTTAGCATCCGGCTTGTGCGCAAAGCTTTCAGACTGCCAGAGGACCACAGCTGTGGTAAGCCCGTTTGCTCATTTGACGTTAGATGTCGCCTGCAAGAACTTCACCCGCATCTGGTTTATGCTGCTACCTGTTGTTAGGGGACAACAAGGACACATGTAGCGATATGCTTTTTCCTGACTCATTTTCCTAGGCCACGCTCTTCTGTGGCTCTTTAGTTCTTGTCAAACTCCTATGTTCATGCTGCTGCTTCCATCTGACAAGGAGCACAGCCTTCTGACAGCAGCTTTCAACTTGTCTAAGAAAGAGCTTGGCCATTTAGATGTGATGCAAATCTGTGTGTGTGTAAGGTGCAGGTGAAAGCTCCTGACAAAGGTGTTCTCCAGGTTCAGTTTCTATATGCCAGACACATTGGAAATGTTTTCCTCTATCATTCGCACCAAGAGTCGCAGATTACTTAACTCAGGAGCTCTGAGAATGGAACGGCAAGAGGTGTTCCACTTACGTCATAAACAGTGCTCCAGAGCGCTTAGCAACGGGCACAACGAAACGTGTGTGCGGGATAGTGACCATTCCCGCCTAGTGCTGGCAATGCACGAGCACTGCCAAAAGGCAAAGGAAGGCGCTTAGCATCCGGCTTGTGCGCAAAGCTTTCAGACTGCCAGAGGACCGCAGCTGTGGTAAGCCCGTTTGCTCATTTGATGTTAGATGTCGCCAGCAAGAACTTCACCCGCATCTGGTTTATGCTGCTACCTGTTGTTAGGCGACAACAAGGACACATGTAGCGATATGCTTTTTCCTGACTCATTTTCCTGCGCCACGCTCTTCTGTGGCTCTTTAGTTCTTGTCAAACTCCTATGTTCATGCTGCTGCTTCCATCTGACAAGGAGCACGGCCTTCTGACAGCAGCTTTCAACTTGTCTAAGAAAGAGCTTGGCCATTTAGATGTGATGCAAATCTGTGTGTGTCTACGGTGCAGGTGAAAGCTCCTGACAAAGGTGTTCTCCAGGTTCAGTTTCTCCCTGCCAGACACATTGGAAATGTTTTCCTCTATCATTCGCACCAAGAGTCGCAGATTACTTAACTGAGGAGCTCTGAGAATGGAACGGCAAGAGGTGTTCCGCTTACGTCATAAACAGTGCTCCAGAGCGCTTAGCAACGGGCACAATGAAACGTGTGTGCGGGATAGTGACCATTCCCGCCTAGTGCTGGCAATGCACGAGCACTGCCAAAAGGCAAAGGAAGGCGCTTAGCATCCGGCTTGTGCGCAAAGCTTTCAGACTGCCAGAGGACCGCAGCTGTGGTAAGCCCGTTTGCTCATTTGACGTTAGATGTCGCCTGCAAGAACTTCACCCGCATCTGGTTTATGCTGCTACCTGTTGTTAGGCAACAACAAGGACACATGTAGCGATATGCTTTTTCCTGACTCATTTTCCTAGGCCACGCTCTTCTGTGACTCTTTAGTTCTTGTCAAACTCCTATGTTCATGCTGCTGCTTCCATCTGACAAGGAGCACGGCCTTCTGACAGCAGCTTTCAACTTGTCTAAGAAAGAGCTTGGCCATTTAGATGTGATGCAAATCTGTGTGTGTGTAAGGTGCAGGTGAAACCTCCTGACAATGGTGTTCTCCAGGTTCAGTTTCTCCCTGCCAGACACATTGGAAATGTTTTCCTCTATCATTCGCACCAAGAGTCGCAGATTACTTAACTCAGGAGCTCTGAGAATGGAACGGCAAGAGGTGTTCCACTTACGTCATAAACAGTGCTCCAGAGCGCTTAGCAACGGGCACAACGAAACGTGTGTGCGGGATAGTGACCATTCCCGCCTAGTGCTGGCAATGCACGAGCACTTCCAAAAGGCAAAGGAAGGCGCTTAGCATCCGGCTTGTGCGCAAAGCTTTCAGACTGCCAGAGGACCGCAGCTGTGGTAAGCCCGTTTGCTCATTTGACGTTAGATGTCGCCAGCAAGAACTTCACCCGCATCTGGTTTATGCTGCTACCTGTTGTTAGGCGACAACAAGGACACATGTAGCGATATGCATTTTTCCTGACTCATTTTCCTAGGCCACGCTCTTCTGTGACTCTTTAGTTCTTGTCAAACTCCTATGTTCATGCTGCTGCTTCCATCTGACAAGGAGCACAGCCTTCTGACAGCAGCTTTCAACTTGTCTAAGAAAGAGCTTGGCCATTTAGATGTGATGCAAATCTGTGTGTGTCTACGGTGCAGGTGAAAGCTCCTGACAAAGGTGTTCTCCAGGTTCAGTTTCTATATGCCAGACACATTGGAAATGTTTTCCTCTGGCATTCGCACCAAGAGTCGCAGATTACTTAACTCAGGAGCTCTGAGAATGGAACGGCAAGAGGTGTTCCGCTTACGTCATAAACAGTGCTCCAGAGCGCTTAGCAACGGGCACAACGAAACGTGTGTGCGGGATAGTGACCATTCCCGCCTAGTGCTGGCAATGCACGAGCACTGCCAAAAGGCAAAGGAAGGTGCTTAGCATCCGGCTTGTGCGCAAAGCTTTCAGACTGCCAGAGGACCGCAGCTGTGGTAAGCCCGTTTGCTCATTTGACGTTAGATGTCGCCAGCAAGAACTTCACCCGCATCTGGTTTATGCTGCTACCTGTTGTTAGGCGACAACAAGGACACATGTAGCGATATGCTTTTTCCTGACTCATTTTCCTAGGCCACGCTCTTCTGTGACTCTTTAGTTCTTGTCAAACTCCTATGTTCATGCTGCTGCTTCCATCTGACAAGGAGCACAGCCTTCTGACAGCAGCTTTCAACTTGTCTAAGAAAGAGCTTGGCCATTTAGATGTGATGCAAATCTGTGTGTGTCTACGGTGCAGGTGAAAGCTCCTGACAAAGGTGTTCTCCAGGTTCAGTTTCTCCCTGCCAGACACATTGGAAATGTTTTCCTCTGGCATTCGCACCAAGAGTCGCAGATTACTTAACTCAGGAGCTCTGAGAATGGAACGGCAAGAGGTGTTCCGCTTACGTCATAAACAGTGCTCCAGAGCGCTTAGCAACGGGCACAACGAAACGTGTGTGCGGGATAGTGACCATTCCCGCCTAGTGCTGGCAATGCACGAGCACTGCCAAAAGGCAAAGGAAGGCGCTTAGCATCCGGCTTGTGCGCAAAGCTTTCAGACTGCCAGAGGACCGCAGCTGTGGTAAGCCCGTTTGCTCATTTGACGTTAGATGTCGCCAGCAAGAACTTCACCCGCATCTGGTTTATGCTGCTACCTGTTGTTAGGCGACAACAAGGACACATGTAGCGATATGCTTTTTCCTGACTCATTTTCCTAGGCCACGCTCTTCTGTGGCTCTTTAGTTCTTGTCAAACTCCTATGTTCATGCTGCTGCTTCCATCTGACGAGGAGCACGGCCTTCTGACAGCAGCTTTCAACTTGTCTAAGAAAGAGCTTGGCCATTTAGATGTGATGCAAATCTGTGTGTGTGTAAGGTGCAGGTGAAAGCTCCTGACAAAGGTGTTCTCCAGGTTCAGTTTCTATATGCCAGACACATTGGAAATGTTTTCCTCTATCATTCGCACCAAGAGTCGCAGATTACTTAACTCAGGAGCTCTGAGAATGGAACGGCAAGAGGTGTTCCACTTACGTCATAAACAGTGCTCCAGAGCGCTTAGCAACGGGCACAACGAAACGTGTGTGCGGGATAGTGACCATTCCCGCCTAGTGCTGGCAATGCACGAGCACTTCCAAAAGGCAAAGGAAGGCGCTTAGCATCCGGCTTGTGCGCAAAGCTTTCAGACTGCCAGAGGACCGTAGCTGTGGTAAGCCCGCTTGCTCATTTGACGTTAGATGTCGCCTGCAAGAACTTCAACCACATCTGGTTTATGCTGCTACCTGTTGTTAGGCGACAACAAGGACACATGTAGTAAATGCTTTTTCCTGCCTCATTTTGCTAGACTACGCTCTTCTGTGGCTCTTTAGTTCTTGTCAAACTCCTATGTTCATGCTGCTGCTTCCATCTGACAAGGAGCACAGCCTTCTGACAGCAGCTTTCAACTTGTCTAAGAAAGAGCTTGGCCATTTAGATGTGATGCAAATCTGTGTGTGTCTACGGTGCAGGTGAAAGCTCCTGACAAAGGTGTTCTCCAGGTTCAGTTTCTCCCTGCCAGACACATTGGAAATGTTTTCCTCTATCATTCGCACCAAGAGTCTCAGTTTGATTAACTCAGGAGCTCTGAGAATGGAACGGCAAGAGGTGTTCCACTTACGTCATAAACAGTGCTCCAGAGCGCTTAGCAACGGGCACAACGAAACGTGTGTGCGGGATAGTGACCATTCCCGCCTAGTGCTGGCAATGCACGAGCACTGCCAAAAGGCAAAGGAAGGCGCTTAGCATCCGGCTTGTGCGCAAAGCTTTCAGACTGCCAGAGGACCGCAGCTGTGGTAAGCCCGTTTGCTCATTTGACGTTAGATGTCGCCAGCAAGAACTTCACCCGCATCTGGTTTATGCTGCTACCTGTTGTTAGGCGACAACAAGGACACATGTAGCGATATGCTTTTTCCTGACTCATTTTCCTAGGCCACGCTCTTCTGTGACTCTTTAGTTCTTGTCAAACTCCTATGTTCATGCTGCTGCTTCCATCTGACAAGGAGCACAGCCTTCTGACAGCAGCTTTCAACTTGTCTAAGAAAGAGCTTGGCCATTTAGATGTGATGCAAATCTGTGTGTGTGTAAGGTGCAGGTGAAAGCTCCTGACAAAGGTGTTCTCCAGGTTCAGTTTCTCCCTGCCAGACACATTGGAAATGTTTTCCTCTGGCATTCGCACCAAGAGTCACAGATTACTTAACTCAGGAGCTCTGAGAATGGAACGGCAAGAGGTGTTCCGCTTACGTCATAAACAGTGCTCCAGAGCGCTTAGCAACGGGCACAACGAAACGTGTGTGCGGGATAGTGACCATTCCCGCCTAGTGCTGGCAATGCACGAGCACTGCCAAAAGGCAAAGGAAGGCGCTTAGCATCCGGCTTGTGCGCAAAGCTTTCAGACTGCCAGAGGACCGCAGCTGTGGTAAGCCCGTTTGCTCATTTGACGTTAGATGTCGCCAGCAAGAACTTCACCCGCATCTGGTTTATGCTGCTACCTGTTGTTAGGCGACAACAAGGACACATGTAGCGATATGCTTTTTCCTGACTCATTTTCCTAGGCCACGCTCTTCTGTGGCTCTTTAGTTCTTGTCAAACTCCTATGTTCATGCTGCTGCTTCCATCTGACAAGGAGCACGGCCTTCTGACAGCAGCTTTCAACTTGTCTAAGAAAGAGCTTGGCCATTTAGATGTGATGCAAATCTGTGTGTGTCTACGGTGCAGGTGAAAGCTCCTGACAAAGGTGTTCTCCAGGTTCAGTTTCTCCCTGCCAGACACATTGGAAATGTTTTCCTCTATCATTCGCACCAAGAGTCGCAGATTACTTAACTCAGGAGCTCTGAGAATGGAACGGCAAGAGGTGTTCCGCTTACGTCATAAACAGTGCTCCAGAGCGCTTAGCAACGGGCACAATGAAACGTGTGTGCGGGATAGTGACCATTCCCGCCTAGTGCTGGCAATGCACGAGCACTGCCAAAAGGCAAAGGAAGGCGCTTAGCATCCGGCTTGTGCGCAAAGCTTTCAGACTGCCAGAGGACCGCAGCTGTGGTAAGCCCGTTTGCTCATTTGACGTTAGATGTCGCCAGCAAGAACTTCACCCGCATCTGGTTTATGCTGCTACCTGTTGTTAGGCGACAACAAGGACACATGTAGCGATATGCTTTTTCCTGACTCATTTTCCTAGGCCACGCTCTTCTGTGACTCTTTAGTTCTTGTCAAACTCCTATGTTCATGCTGCTGCTTCCATCTGACAAGGAGCACAGCCTTCTGACAGCAGCTTTCAACTTGTCTAAGAAAGAGCTTGGCCATTTAGATGTGATGCAAATCTGTGTGTGTCTACGGTGCAGGTGAAAGCTCCTGACAAAGGTGTTCTCCAGGTTCAGTTTCTCCCTGCCAGACACATTGGAAATGTTTTCCTCTATCATTCGCACCAAGAATCGCAGATTACTTAACTGAGGAGCTCTGAGAATGGAACGGCAAGAGGTGTTCCGCTTACGTCATAAACAGTGCTCCAGAGCGCTTAGCAACGGGCACAACGAAACGTGTGTGAGGGATAGTGAGCATTCATGCCTAGTGCTGGCAATGCACGAGCACTGCCAAAAGGCAAAGGAAGGCGCTTAGCATCCGGCTTGTGCGCAAAGCTTTCAGACTGCCAGAGGACCGTAGCTGTGGTAAGCCCGCTTGCTCATTTGACGTTAGATGTCGCCTGCAAGAACTTCAACCACATCTGGTTTATGCTGCTACCTGTTGTTAGGCGACAACAAGGACACATGTAGTAAATGCTTTTTCCTGCCTCATTTTGCTAGACTACGCTCTTCTGTGGCTCTTTAGTTCTTGTCAAACTCCTATGTGAGTGCTGCTGCTTCCATCTGACAAGGAGCACAGCCTTCTGACAGCAGCTTTCAACTTGTCTAAGAAAGAGCTTGGCCATTTAGATGTGATGCAAATCTGTGTGTGTCTACGGTGCAGGTGAAAGCTCCTGACAAAGGTGTTCTCCAGGTTCAGTTTCTATATGCCAGACACATTGGAAATGTTTTCCTCTGGCATTCGCACCAAGAGTCGCAGATTACTTAACTCAGGAGCTCTGAGAATGGAATGGCAAGAGGTGTTCCGCTTACGTCATAAACAGTGCTCCAGAGCGCTTAGCAACGGGCACAACGAAACGTGTGTGCGGGATAGTGACCATTCCCGCCTAGTGCTGGCAATGCACGAGCACTGCCAAAAGGCAAAGGAAGGCGCTTAGCAT